>NC_135534.1:188090482-188390482 GCF_045843805.1 Urocitellus parryii
ATCTATACAATAAGTATATGTACAGAAATATAGGTGACATAAAATTTAACATTGTAACCATTTACATAAGTGGCATAATTTATCATGTTGCACAGCTACTACTTTTCCAATGTGCTTTTATTATCCCAAACTGAAACTCTATATTCATTAAATAACTCCTTATTCCCCCTTCCCCAGTCCTCTCTTCTACTTTGCTATGAATTTGCCTAATCTTGGTACCTCATGTAAAGAGTTTTATACAGTATTGTCTGTTTGTGTCTGGTTGATTTCATTTAGTATCCATGCACATACAAAAAGTTCATCCATCTTTAGCATATGTCAGAATTCTACTCCTTTTAAAGTCTGAATAATATTCCATTGTAGACTATACTACATTCAACTATATGTTCATTGGTTAATGGACATTTGGGTTGCCTAGACCTTTGGGCTCTTGTGAATAATGCTTCCATGAATATGAATGTACAAACATGTTTGAATCCCTGCTTTCAATTCCTTTTTTTGGAGGTGGATACCAAGGATTGAACCCAGGGGCACACCAGTGAGCCACATCCCCAGACCTTTTCTCATTTTTTATTTTGAGACAGGGTCTCACTACATTGCTTAAGGCCTTGCTAGATTACTTTGAACTTGTGATCTTATTGGCTCAGCCTCCCCAGCCTCTGGGATTACAGGTGCACACCACTACACCTGGTCCTGCTTCCAATTCTTTGGGGTACAGAGGTCAATGAATCATTCTTGAAAGCCTATTAAGAGTCAAATATAGTATTCTCTAGAAGCTCAACTGGACAGAGTGCCGCAGTCCGGCTGCAGCAAAATAACTGGGGGGTGACGAACAACCTGTGTAGATTGATACAGCAGGAGTGGGAGCCGTTTATTGTAGGACAGGAGGGGTATATATACATTCCACACAGCTTATCTTAATTAACATAAACTAGATACAGCAGTCAACCAATAAGGAATCTCCACAATCAATGGCTCTCTGGTGTTACTTCACAAACCACTCCCTCTGCAAAATGCCAGGCGCCATCTTGACTTGTTTACAGACTCTAACATTTCCCCCTTTTTAAAAATTTAAATAATGACCATAGTGGTTTTTACACAAACACCATAAATAATCTGCTACAAGCAGAAGGGGAGGATACAAAATGCCACAATACCAAGCCAACTGATGGCTCCATGCAAGAAGCCCTTGGAAAAATTATACCAGCAATGACACCGTTAGCAAAGATACCAAGTTACAATTTGTTGTAGATTACAGTTTGTTGTCTCAATCCAGGTAAAGTAGTGTCTCAATAGATTAACTCACAATCCAGGTAAGTTCTGCAGGCAGCTAGCTTGATCCGAAGTTTCATCCGGTTCTCAGCAACACTGGAAATTCTTCCACCTTCGTCCTCACCAGCACTGGGATGAAGGTAGGAACTCCAGCAATGAAGCTAAAGAAAATCCTGTAGTATTCCAGCAGGCACTAAGAAAACAACCTTCTGAACAATTTAGTACATTATCTCAAGGTTTTTTACATTTGAAATAAGCCTTAATAGTGCTTCCAGGTGTGGGAGAACCACTGTAGTTACTGGCCTTGGAAATGATCAGACTTCAAGGACACGGGCCTGCCGTCTTCTGCCTGCAGCGTCCAGGGCAGCCCCAGATGGCCCCGGGGAGAGTCCGGGGAGTGTTCTGGACTCAAACTGCCACTGGGCACAAGGGAGCAAGAGCCTTCGAGACTGTACCTCCTGGTCAGGTCTGGATTTAGGCTCTCGAAGTGGCGCCCTGCTCCCTGAGCTGGGGGGGGGGGGGAAGAGCTGGCTGCCGCTGCTTGGAAAGTCCTTGCTGCGCCATGACCGGCTCGCGCACGTGGCAGCCACCTCACCGATTCACGCACTCTCTGGTAACAAAAAGTATTCAGTAATAGCCTTTTGCTGCAACTTTTTTCCTGATAATCCTTCCTCCTCTGAACTTTCTTCTTTCTGACTAGAGTTCCCGGGCTTCCATCAACACATGCCCTAATTATTCTTGGTTCCACTGGGGTGCCTCCTTCCTTAGTAACTTCTCACCCCTTCCATATTTTCATCACCAAGACAATACAATACACTGAGACAAAACAAGACACAAACATACTGTATCAGTCTTCTCCATTTTCTCAAAATGGCCATTTTTCCTCTCACCCTATCTGCCTAGGGACGAGCAGATTTGCTCCCATCCTATCTATGGATGAGCAGCTTTTTTTTTTCATCATTTACCCCCGAGTGTCCCTGGGCTCCTGGTATGGGCCACCATCTGCCGCAGTCCAGCTGCAGCAAAATAGCTGGGGGGTGACCAGCTACTTGTGTATGTTGATACAGCAGGAGTGGGAGCCGTTTATTGTAGGACAGGAGGGGTATATATACATTCCACACAGCTTATCTTAATTAACATAAACTAGATACAGCAGTCAACCAATAAGGAATCTCCACACTTAATGGCTCACTGGTGTTACTTCACAAACCACTCCCTCTGGCAAAATGCCAGGCGCCATCCTGACTTGTTTACAGACTCTAACAACAGAGTCCCAGGTATCATGTGCACACAGGAATGATACAAGAACAATTTTGTATACCAATAAGTGGTACTGAAAAAAAAATTGAGGACCTGATTATGTTATCTTGGGATGCAGCAAGAGGTATATTTGGGCAGCCTCACTTAAGATAGAGCAGAAGCAGTTGGTGCTATATGCACACCTGTAACCCAGTACTGAATCCCAGTGTGAAACTGGTGATGGAAATGAGCACATGGTGGTGGATGAAGATGAGGTCAGAGACAGGTCAGGGGGACCTTCCAAGCCACTCATGGGTGTATATGGGTGTCATGAGGCCTTAAGTTCATGCAATTTTGGAGACCCTTTCTAAGAGAAAGGATACAAAACTCTCCCTTTTGCAAGTTTTACCAACACATCCTTGGACCATATAAATACCAAGTTCCTTCCAGAGCTTGTAGGGGCTGCACAAGAGAGGGGCTGTCACCTCAAGCATCAGCAATGCCACAGTGACCTGCTTCTGAGTCCTGAGAGAGAGGGGTTGGGTTTTGTTTTTGCCTTCAGCTATTTTCTGTTGCTATAACAGAATATCTGGCACTGGGTAATTTATAAAGGAAAGAAGTTTGTTTTGGCTCATGGTTCTGGAGGCTGAGAAATCCAAGAGCAGGTTCTGGCAGCTTTGGTGTTTCTGGTGAAGCACTTCTCACTGCTTCACAGCACAGTGGAAGGAAAGAGCCACACCAGTGGAACTCACTTTCATGACAAACCCCTCTCGTGAGAATGACCTCCCTTGGGAAGAACGGTGTCGTCCATTCATGTGGCAGGGCGTGGTTAGAGGCTGTTCTGGTGCTGCAAGTGATATTGGATGGTGCCTGAGTTGAGGGCTACGGCAGCCCCGACAGCAGGAAGTGGTCAGATTTCCTAAGATCTCAGAGGAGAATTCCAAGCTGGGATCCCCGTGGACAGCTGGCATCATTAACTCACTGTTTCTTCTCGGCCTCCTGGAGCCCGGGTCTCAGCACAGCACTGCAGCCATATTCAGCCGAGTTAGGAGCTCACTGGGCCCTCCAACTTTGTCCACGCGGTGTGACATTAACCTAGACCAGAGCTGCCTGCTCTTTCTCTACCCAGGTTTCGTTGTCTCTTGACGGGACGCCTGGGACATTGAGAGATGAATTCTCTGTAAGGGAGGTGCCCATCTATCACACCAAAGGTCAGAGGCCCCGGGGCCAGGATCTCTGTGGTCCACTCTCCACACAGTTTTCAACACTATGAGATGGCTTCAGATTCAGGAGGAGAGCTGCCATTTGTCATTTGCAATTTATGAATGCTCACTTCTCCAGCCACCAGCGGATGGCCTTTCGTCTGGGCGGTGAAACATCATATGACTGATTGGTTTTCTAAGGCGGCAGAATGCTCCCACTTTCTAAACCAGCACATCCGGGAGCTGAGGAAAAGCTTTGCCTGTGAGGAATCCGCCTGTGGCTTAGCCTAGTGGATTTATGTTTGGTGAAAGTAAAAGTGATATGGGGTGTGTGTGTGTGTGTGTGTGTGTGTGTGTGTGTGTGTGAGAGAGAGAGAGAGAGAGAGAGAGAGAACAGGGGAGAAGAAGAAAAGCAGAGACTTTCCCTGCTCAGACCAGCTCTTCTGTGGGTCTCAGGAAGTCCAGTGAACTGTGGGGACAGGGGACTAAATCAATTAGGGTCACTCCAAGTGAATTTGGGCAGACTAAATAAAGACACAGACACAGAAAGTACCTTTTCTTTGAGTTCAGTGACTGCTCCTCAGCCACAGCTCCCACATGGGGGCAAAGCAGGCAAGAAAGAGGAGGAACACACCTAGAACCTGGGTTTTATTAATGGGAGGAGCTAATGCACGAAGCATTCTATCCAAAAACCTGCAGAAGGGCAGGATTCCAACAAACAGGTGGGTATAATTCAACCCTTCAGGTGACCCCCACTCCCAGAGCTGCACCTTTCTTTTCCCAGGGGAGGTAAGGTCCAGCTGCATTGCAGGTGCAGTACCTGCTCAGCACCTCTTCACTCAGGACTTAAAGGTGTGTGCGAAGCTCCTGAACAGGGCGGCCCCCCGACAGTGAACAGTGACGGTGGTTGGCAGCAGGGCTCGGCAGTGGTGGTGATGAGAAAGGTATATGCTTTGAAGACTGGCTCACAGAGTAATGTTTTTTTGGGCAGATTCTTTGTGTATGTGGCAGGAAAAGAGAACTCAGGACGAAGGCCAAGGTATTTGGCTTGAGTGGCAGATAAATGATGTGCCATTTGTTCAGAGAGGGAACCCCTGTTTGGGGGTGGGGAGGCAAGGTTGGGTCCGGGCCAGGTTTTGTTTGAGATGCTTGTTAACATCCAAATAGAAATGTCAGGCAGGCAATCAGCTGTAGGAGTCCTGTGTTCAGGGAGGATAAGGCATTCAGCTGGGGAGTCTTCAGGCCATAGATGGTGTTGGAGGTCATAGATGAGGTCGTGTTGGTAGAGTGTAGACAGAACTCCCATCGATAGTCAGAACTTTTCAATAGTTTTCATGTCCTTTATCAACCTGACCATTTTCATAAATATCTCTTCTAACTATTTAAAAAATCTTATTTAAAAGCATGCATATGGCACATGTATAAATAATGTCTGCATATCTCAACACAATATAGGGATAATGGGTTTAGCACCTCTATGCCCATTCATAATGAAACCCTATAGTAGACCAGAAGTAGAAGAATTTATGTACTAAAACTCTACAGCAAACACAATACTTAAAGGAAACAGTCCCTTCAAAGGTACTTTAATTCATTCACTCATGTTTAATAGATTTCTCTATTCTGGAAATAGGGGGAAAAATACAATATGTGGTGCTGTGTGTCTAGCTTTTTGATGAGCATCAAGTTTTCAAGGTTCATTCACATTGTGGCATGTATCAGATTTCATTTCCTTTTTATTGCTGAATAATATTTCATAGTTAAGCTTTTAACACTTGAATAATTATAAATCATATTTTATTCCAACTCAAAGTATGTTGTCCCATTAAAACACTTTTTGTAGAAAATTCAGAGAAAAACGTACCCAAAAGAATTGTACATTAACAAATAAAATGAATGCACAAGGGAAGAAAACTTTTAGAGGAATGAATTTATTTTAACAGTGTTATCACTGACTTCTTGATATGTGAATCCCAGCAAAGTATCTTTCGAATGTAATGAGAGATGCCGCTTCTGGGTGAATCTCAATTTAGAAAACAAACTCATGTGTTCTCTGTATTTTCCATGGGCTAGAAGGGTATGGGCCCAGGTGAATGAATAGGAGTGCT
The DNA here is from genome assembly GCF_045843805.1 of Urocitellus parryii. Taxonomy (NCBI): domain Eukaryota; kingdom Metazoa; phylum Chordata; class Mammalia; order Rodentia; family Sciuridae; genus Urocitellus; species Urocitellus parryii. The sequence goes on from NC_135534.1 coordinate 188,096,304, forward strand.
CTTACATTCTTGTTTTGAACAGAACTTGGACGTGACATCACAAACACACACCTTCCACCTTGGTTGGTGCTAGTAGATCTCACTTTTCTCCCCTCTCGCTGGGGGGCTGACTCCACACTTCATTCCATTGCTCCTGGTTCCAAAAGTGCATGCTCCCATTGGACATTGGGATTTGTCCTTGCAGGTGTCTGTTCCCTTCATGTCTATCATCCTCACTAACAGAAGCCTCCAAATCAATAGCCAGCCTGGGTTTCCAGCGAGAAGTGACAGCTGAACAAGGGTGGTGTTCCCCAAGGATAACTGTGTGTAAAAGGCAGCCCAAGGAAGAACCCAACAGGGATTCTCAGTTGGGTGGATCCTCTGTGTGCAAGCAACAGAAGCCAGCTCTGACTGTGCAGGAAAGAAAAGTTTGGGAAGGATGTGCGGGTGTCTAGGAGACTGAAGGAAGAGCGGAAGCACAGTCTCTGGGAAGGACAGAAGCCAAGGCAGCTCCAGGTCTCCAAGCACAAGGTCCAGTGGCCAGGCCTGCAGCTGGGATGAACAACTTCCAACCCCATTCAGACTCTGAGCCACTCAATTCAAGAGTCATAGGTCCACCCTGGAATCAGAGGGAGAGCGGAAAAGACAAATAGGAGAATAAGGAAATGTAGGCTGTGATGCCAGAAGAGAGAAGGATGATGGATAGATCAAAGGAACAGCTGTCCCCAAAGGAGGACACAGACTCTATTCTACCAATACCAGAGTGACCTGAGTGAGTTCCTGTGGGCGAATCCAAGAGTCTCCTTCGGAGTTACTCTGGATTTTCTCTAAAATATGAAGACATGGATGATCCAGGCCCACTGAGTGTGGTAGTTCACGCTGGACATGGTGGCACATGCTTGTAATCCCAATGGCTCAGGAGGCTGAGACAGGAGGATCGTGAGTTCAAAGACAGCCTCAGCAACTTAGCAAGGTGCTAAGCAATCCAGTGAGACCCTGTCTCTAAATAAAATACAAAATAGGGCTGGGGATGTGGCTCAGTGGTCTAGTGCCCCTGAGTTCAATCCCCAGTAACCCCCCTCCCCCCAAAAAAAGTTTTACCCCAGAGAACCTGGATCAGTGATTTTACCCTAAGAACAGAGTCAACCTATCAACCAAGAAAAGCCTTTTAAACACATGAAACAAGAAAATTATAACTCGGGGTAAGTTATCTGAAAAATATAAACGAATGAGGTAATATACAGGGAATTATTGGGAACATCATTTTTTAAATGATGGCTTTGGTTTTGGAGTAATTGAGTGACACATCTTTTTGCCAATTGTTGGGAGCTGCCACATAGGAGTTGAGCGCCCCCTAGCTTTGAGTGATGGAAATGCAGAGACTGGTGTCCTGGGCACAGGGAAGCGGGTGGATCCCCATCTCCCTATCTCCACTCAGCATGGGAGTGGGCATTACCCAATGGGAGTGGGCTGCCTTCTTGTTCCTTTGCAATACTACCCCTTACCTTTTTTGGAAGAGCTTCTTCTATGGAAGAGCTCCCCTCAATAAATAGCATGGTTTCAGGCATGTGCTCTCTTTTATCTGCCTCTCTTGCTTCACTTGTGGGAGGTGGGGCTGAGGAGCCGAAGATGAACCCCAAGAAAAATGTACTTTCTGTGTCTGTGTGATTATTCAGTGTCAGCCCAATTTATCTGGAGTGACCCCGACTGATTTAGTCACATGTAGTGATAGCCAATAACTAGAGAGAAAAATCTAGAAACTTTCTATTAATCTGTTTATAAAACTATCATTTGCATATATAGAGGAAATTTTGGTTTGCCGTTCTTTCTAGCAGGAGGGTTTACAATCAGCTCTTGCAAAAGAGGAAGGGCCAAAACACATCCTTGTTTTATCCAGGAGGCAAATATCATGATATCTATTAAGCACAGCGGGGGCTTCATCATATATGGGGGAGATTAATTAGGCATAGGTTGTGTTTGTGGGCAAAGGCAGAGATGGGATGTATGGAAGGGAAATCATGGTCTGGGGGGGACTGACTAAGCAATCCCCACGGGGGTATGTTGTGAGGGGTGGGATTTCAGTTCTCTGAGGGCTTCTGGGAACGCGGTGATTTCAGGTGTGGAGGGGATGTGAGGTGCAGTGGCCCTTCCCTGTCATGGTGCCTCCACCTCCACCTCAGTTAGACCTGATGCAGTTTAGGACCATCTAAAGGCTTATATATCCCCAGACCTTGACTTTGCAGGTGACATTAAGATGCAGGTTCCAGGTGAGTATCGACAGCAGGGGCCTGTCTTGATACTCTCAGGACTTGGGGTCATCGCTCATTTTTGTTCCTTGAATGAAAGGTCTCTGGGGTAGAAAATCATACACCAGAAATCAGAGATAACATTATTGACCGAAGTCTGCCTAGTAATGCAGAGGAAGCCAAAATCTCACCAACGCCATAAGCATTTTATAAATAGATCTATATTTGGAGTAAAAGATTGTCCCCTTTTCACCAGTCAGTGTGATTTTAGTTGCAGGCTTTTTTTCATAGATGCCCTTTTTACCAAATCCTGTATGTTCCTTTCTATTCTTTGTTTGCTGGCAGTGTTTTTTTTCCCATTTAAATTTTTAAAAGAATAACTGTTATATTTGCTAGATCCACTTTCCTAGATCCAATGAGACTACGTGGATTCTCTATGCTAATATTTGTAGAGGCTTTTGTATCTATGTTTATGAAAGATTTTGCCTGTGATTTTCTTTTCTTCTAATCCTTTTGTCAGGTTTTGGTGTCAGTGTGGTGTTGGCCTCATAAAACCAGCAGGGAGGGGAGCCTTCCTTCTCTCTTTTTTTGAAGACTACATTTAGGTGGGGGTGTTATGGTTTCTTCTTAAAATGTTTGTGGGAATTCAGTAGCAAAGTGGACTCCATTGAATTTTTCTTGATGGAAGATTATAAGTGCAATTTCAACTTCCTTAATAGATATAGGTGTACTCCGACTTTAAAATTTCTCTCCATGTTAGTTTTAGAAAGTTGCGTTTTCCAAGAGATTGGTCCATATCATCCAAGTTGTTACATTTGACAAAATTTTTCATAATAATTTTTATCTTTTTTTTAATGTGCCTATGAATCTAGGCTGATGTCCCTTCTCTCATTAGTTTTTTTCAGATATAATTAATTTTATCAATTTTTCCAATGTACCAACTTCTGTTTTTATTGATCACTTTATCGTTGGTTTTCCATTTCATTTATTTCCATTTTTTTTTCTTTTTCATTTCCTTTCTTATATGTACTTTGGGTTGAATTCATTCTAAAGCATCTTAAAATGAAAACTTAGGTGATTGATTTGCACAACCGTTGATTGTTGTGATTTTGTTATCATTCAGTTTGAAACATGTAAGAGTTTCTATTGTGATTTCTTCTGTAACTTATGAGATACCATTCAGTATCTTTTTCCTCTTCTGCAGAATTCCTTTAGCATGTTTCTATGTCACATGTTTGTGCTGGTGACAACTTCGCTGGGATTTTGCTTATCCAAGAATGTCTTTCACCTTCATTTTTAAGGAATATTTTTGCTGTACATACCATTTTAGGTGGATAGTTCTTTTTCTTTAAGCATTTTCAGCAGTGTTTTATGCGATTCTATTGGCCTTCATTTTCATTAATTTTGGTGAGAAGTCACTCTTCATTCATGTCATTGTTCCCTTGTATATGTCTTTTTTCTTTGATCACTTTTAAGATTTTCTTGTGTTTCAGTAGTTTGACTCTGGTGTGTCTAATCATCATCTTGTAATTTTTTTTTTTTTTTTTGCCTGGGGTTTAGAGAGCTCTTAATGCTTTTTTTTTCTTTTTTCTTTCAAATGCCTTTTCCACCTCTCCTCTATCCTTTTATCTGGAACTCCAATCATTCATATATTAGAATTCTTGACCGAAATTCAAATAGATATTTAAATTTTAGAATAGTTTCAGATTTATAGAAAAACTGGAAAGATAATTCAGATAGTACCCCTTTTTATTATGTTGTTAACATTTATTATCAAAAAGGAACTAACAGTGGTATATTTTTATTATCTAAACTACACAGTAGATTCAGATTTTACCAATTGTTCTCTAATGTTCTCTTTTCTGTTCCAAGATCCCACCCAGGATACCACATTGCCTTTAGTTATCGAGGCTCCTTAGTCTCCTCTGGTCTGTGACAGTTTCTCAGACTTTTCCTGGTTTTTATCATCTTGACAATTTTGAGGAATACAGTTAAGGTGTCTTTTAGAATTTCTTTGCATTTGAGTTTGTCTTGTGTTTTCTTCGTGGTGAGAGTGGAGTTATGGGTTTGGGGGAGGAAGACCACAGATATGGAGAACCAATCCCATCGCACCATCTCAAGGGTACAAGCTAAAAGCATGACTTACTCCATTACCTGCCCAGTTCACTGTTTGCCAGTTCTCCATTGTGAAGCTACAAGAAGGGGCAAGAAGTTGAATTCTATCTCTTAAGATGGGGACTATCTAGATAATTTATTTGAATCTCTTCTATATGGGAAATTTCTCTCTCCTCCCCATTTATTCAATCATTGATTTATATCAATGTGGACTCATGGGCATTTATTTTATACTGTAGGGTATAATTAAGTGCTACCTTTTTCATTTTGTTGCTCAGAATCTTCTGTTTTGATCAGTGGGGGCTCTATCAGGTGGGCTGTTATCTGCTTAGGTTTTTCTATATTTTTACTTTTGGGAACTTTGGAAAATTCTTCACTTATGTTTTTTTCAAATGTGTTTCCATTTCTTTATTATTTTCTTGTAGGGCTCCAAGTTTTAGTACTTTAGAGTGCTCAATATTATCCCATAAGGCAGTATGAGGTGATGGTCATTTTTTCTATTTTTTTTTTCCTGATTGTACTTCCACTTTGATCATTTCTCTGGACCTATCTTTAGGTTCAGTAGTTTTTTTTTTCTACTGTATTTTCCAATCTGCCATTGAATTTTTGTTGCCAGATATTTATTTTTAGTTCCAGTTTTTTTTTAATTCTATGTTTCTACATTACTACTGAATTTTATTATCTTTTCTTCTTCAAATTATATCAATATGCCTGTAGATTCTTTGACATATTTTTCATAAGGTTCTGGTGTATTATTTTCAATATTTATCATCTGTAGGTCTGTTTCAATTGACTATATTTTCCTCATGACTCTGGGTCACATTTTCCCCATGTCCAGTAATTTTTGAATTATGTACTATATATGACAGATAATCCATATAAGAGGTTCTGGGTTCAGTTATGTTTTTCTGAAGACTGCTATACTAACACGCAGTTAATTACTGTTGGCTTCCCTTAACTTTGTTGAAGGTTGATTTTAGGACTTTTGAGGAGGTATTGCCCTTTGGCTTAGGGAGGACCCACTCTTAAGAAAGACCCTCCTGAGATTTTGGTGGCATGTCCAAGGTGTTTAACAAGCCCCTTTATGTAAGTAATTGGCAATAACATATTTAAACAAATTGGTGGGTGTCTTCTAAGAAAATCTGGCCTGCTTCCTATTCTGTATAGACTCTGGGCCTGGTTTGTTTGTTTTAATCATACATATGTGTATGTGTGAGTGTGTATGAAGAAATATTTATGAAAATATGAATAAAGGAAAAATATCTGAATAGAGGAACTCCTATGCTCTGTGTTCTTTTATTTACTGTTATGCAAATGACATCCATTATATTCTGATTATTTTCTAAAGCTTTTTCTGAACCTCTAGTTATAGTTAAAGTCATACCAAAAAAATAATATGACAATTTATTTAACTAATCCCTTATTAATGCACATTTAGGTTGTTCCTAGATTTTTTTCGTTACTACAAACAACATTACAATTCTTGACACACACCTTTGTATATGTATTCAAATTCCTAGAAGCAGCATCGCTTAGTCCAAGAATTTGTGCTTATATAATTTTATGATTTTTGCTAGTATGCTTTCTTTTTTCCTTTATTAAATTATTTATTTACTCTAATTTGTTATATATGATGGCAGAATGCAGTTCATTTCATATTACACACATAGAGCACAATTTTTCAAGTCACCGGTTGTACCCAAAATATTTTCACACCATTCGGGTCTTCATAAATGTACTTAGGGTAATGACGTCTAACTCAGAGCCCTGTGTTCTTTTAAGCACTTTGTTTTACTTGTAACATTTCCAAATGCCCCAAGCCTATCATGTATTGAAAAACACTAGGACACTTAAATTTTATTTTTTGAAAAATGTACCTATATCTTTCTAGCAGTGGCCATCAGTTAATTACCAATTTGGGTGACTATGTATTGATAGGCTACATGCTACTCTGGTAATCTAATAATGGGAAAAGCTCTAAATAACCAAAATGCTCCCCCGTACTTTGTTTGGTCATCATGGGTTACATGTTGATTTTTTTTTTTTATTTTTAAGCATCTCTAATCTTTACTACGTATTGACAAAATGTCTTATTATTATGTTGGCGTAATTAGAAGCACAGAACAGTTTGACTTCAGCTTCTCAGTCATCCTGGGCAAAGTTCACTCTTAGCAACTCGCCATCATTGTTTTAATTTAATATATGAGGACAGCTTGTGGCTGACAGGACCCAATTTAGTTCTCCTTGTCAGCAACATTTTGCCATCAGTCTTTGCTCAGTCGATACTTTCTCTTTCCAGTCTCACCTGGACACAAGTGGGCATTTGGTACCCCTCTTGTCCATTTGACTGTTCAGCACTCACATATCCTTGCCTCCCTGTCATGGTGGTCTTCACTTTTACTATATCTATAGAGACATTTGGAATGACAAAGGAAAACTCCCCATTCATTGGTATTCTAAAAGCATTTAAGTCCACCTGCCATGCTAAATTTCTTTAAAAAAAAGAAACTCAGAAGAGATAAAAAAGATGAAAATTTTTAGTTCATAAAATTGAGACAAATGACCTCTGGAAGGAATTCTCACTAATTATGGAGTTTGGCAGAAGAGCAGTCAGTGTCCTGTCCATTGCTTTGGGAAAGATCAACTTCACCTCCCTAAAAGAGGAAGTGAGATCTCCTCCCTCCCTCCCTCTCTGCCCCATCACCTGTACCATTCAAAAAACTGGGCAGCTTTATGTCCATTCATTTCAGGGCACAAATTCTATGACTGCTATGCCAAGGAAACAGGGAAGAAGATAGGGAGGAATTACTCTTTGTCCACTGTAGTCTTGGTGTTTAGCTACGAGAAAGTAGAAGACGACAAGGGAGAGACAGTGGGGTCCACCGGTGGTGTCTTTGTTGAGAGGGATGGCAAGTTTCCTTGAACAACGATGAATTCAGTTTTGTACCTGCTCCATTTGAGGCTCAGATTATTAAGATTTGAGGTGCTATCATTTTATTATAATCATTGAGACATTTCAAATAGACTCAGGGGAAATGACTGGGAGGAACTTGGACATGGGATCAGAGTTTTAAGACAGAATTGATATGGATTTGTAATGCATATAGTAGCTGAAGCCATGGATGTAGAAAAGAGAAAACGGCACCTGAATAAATCACCATGGAGAACCAACATGTTAAGTGCAGGCAAAGGGAAAGAAATAAGCGAAGTTGGGGGTGACATAAAAAGAGAGAGGGAAAGAATTCAAGGACAGAATGATGGCATTATGGAGAACCGCTTTTCTTAATTTCGACACTTGAGAGACATTTCTCTCTCGTGTTTTCTCTACATTTCCACAATAAGTACACAAGCAGATTTTGTAGGAATTTCCTTACAATGACCCTCATTGAAAAAAAAATGGTAAAATAACTGTAGGATCATCTTTTGTAGATGGAAGGCTTAGCAGGGATCATTTAATAGGTGCTAAGATTTTGGCCGTTTTCATTGGTCTGAAGTATTTCTCAAACATCTGTCCAGGGTCCACTCTTAATTTTCATTCCTCAATAAGCCCCTATATTAAGATGGTTTCCATTTCATTTCAGAATGGACTAAATGTATTATCTCCATTTCTAAAGTTGCCTTTTTCATTGTTCACCATAGTTTACACTCAAGGTAGGGTAAACAAAGCATTTGGTAGTAGGAGCAGAGGAGAAGGTTGGGTTTCATTTATAATCATTAAGATTTTCAAACAGATTGCCATTTCTCAGGACACATACTTATCTAGGAGAGGTGATCGATGGGCTCTTCCCAGTGTCCAACAGAGACAAGGTACAGACAGAGGAAATTAAAGCTCTGGAAAGAGGAAATCACTGTTAGCCGACTGTTATAGTGGCTTTTTTTCCCGATGAGAGGTAAGTCAAAATTTAATTATATCGCTGATGGCTTGGGTTTGATAAGTGTAATGGATGGTAAGTCATAGATGGCTTGAAATCAATTTTTTTTGTTCAGTGAGTAATAACGTGTTTGCTTTGAAATATGTTATCTATATAAGATTCAATGGGTAAAGCTGTCCAACCGTCTCTGAGGAGAGAACTCTGAGAATTGCAATATGGCAGCCACAAAAAAATATGAAATATATAAAATCTGTTTTAAAAAAAGGAGGAATCTATGCCAGGAACCCCTCCAGATGCCATGTCTCTGGTTCCTGGAGACAAACTCTGGACCTTTATTGGCTCTCCACTTGCTGCTGCTTCCCACGAATATTCCACACCACATATTGCCAAGCTGCGGCTGCAAAGGGCTTCGTATGGAGAGTGCTAACTTAAATGGAAATGGTCTCACTTGGAGCTGAGCCAGAGTAGAGGAAAGACAGTCTTAAAGACAATTGTTTCAGAAGTGTGAGAAGAGCAAAGCAAGAGATCAAGTGGGACGAGATGGGGAGGGAGCGTATGGAGCCAGAAGCCTCGAGAAGAGCCCCGTGTGTCTCCTTCACCAGCCAGGTGGCCACAGTGGCCACAGTCTCTTCTGTGCACAGACATGGACGGGCCTTGTCCTTCACCAGGAGTGAGAGCCTCACAGGGGAAGAGAGATTCTTGTATTTATGTTATTTTATATTTCATTGATATTTATTCTGGGAACGATCCAGTTTTCATCGATGACTCACATTTGCTTTGTGATCCACCAAGATGCCCAGGTGCTTCTCGCTGCACCTGGGTCTGTTACCTTCCTCTCACCTGGGATTTATGTGGTTGGGTTTGGAACAAATGGTGCAGATGCCATTTAAATGCTGTTCTCCGGTAATAAAACCCAGGTATGCTCAGACAGCCGCAGACTCAGGTGCACACGAGTCCATTTTTTCTCACTGGTGGTCATGGTGGGATAGGCCTGGCCGCATAGACAGGCAGTGTCTCACCTGCTCCCAACATGTGGCTGTTCCACATCAGGTGAATGGTCCACATTTAGCTTAAGTCTCAAAGCTCAACCCTGTCTTTGAATGTTACCTCAGAGAAGATTTCAACTGTGCGCTCAGAATAACCACTATCAGGACAGAGATCAAAAGCCTTGCTTTCTTCATGCCACATATCACTTTGCCAGTTAGGTGAAGGCTTATGGACTCCTTAAAAAAGAAAAAAAAACCTATAAATATATAGGATTATAACTTTTAAAAATCATATTGACATGTAAGTTATTAACATTTTCTAAAAACTCATCTGTGATGTTGTAAGGCAGGTGGTTTTTATTCATGCACTAAATACAAAGCCTAACGGAGGATCAAATAACTAAAAGTTGTGATATGGGTAACATTAGTTCAACCTATCTGCAACAAGTGTAATAGAATACAAAAGAGGCTTTGACTTCATGGGTAAAAAAAAAAATCCACTGGTGCCGCTAATCCCACTGTGGTTTATTATCTACATTCATTATTGAAAAAAGCAAAATTTCAGTTAGAGATTAGAGAAAATACGTAGCTTTTTTTTCTCTCCAAGTTCAAGGATCCCCTGAATTCTATCCTGGGTTAAGAATTCTAGATTTCGACAATAAAGAAAACGGGAGAGAATATAAGAACAGAAGAAAACTGTGAGAGATCAACCTTACATGTGACTGAGTCACACTCCCCGGCTGGGTGCTGAGGCGCTCAGTCGAAGAAATGTGGCAGAGTTTTCCCCACCCTTTTGGGTCCGAGGGTCGAGGTCTCGTGCATGGGTGTGTCTTGCTACAGCCCCATGGGTGAAGCTATGCTCACCTGTTCCTTTGTAATATAACCCCTTGCCCTGTTTAGGGTAGAATCTTCCATGGAAGTGCCTTGTGTGTGTCCCCTTCTCTTACTGTGCCCTTGGGTGTGGCCTACCCAGGTGTCAGTCAACTTGCTGACAGTGGACATCATGAAGACAGACTCAGCCCCCTGAAACCTGACCCCTTGCCTCATTTGAATAGCTTCCCTCAATAAAAGGGGTCAGCACGTGCTCTCGCTCTCTCTTCCTGCGGACCCTTAAGGTCAGAAGAGCCGACACAGTAACCCCAAAGAAAAAGGTATTTGTGTCTCTTGTGTGGTTATTTCATGCAGCCCAATTGGCCCAGTTTAACTGGAGTGACCACTGAGCCTTTTAGTCGTGAGAACAGAAACCCGGCAATTACCTTATATTTCAATGTACAGTTATCAGAAATTTTAATTGTATTTCAAACCAATGCAATAATGTGTCCCAGCTTAGTGATTGGCACAGCTTTTTTTTTTTGCATACAGTCATCTCTCAATAAATATCTGTTGATGGGACTAAGAAAAATATTGCTTTGCTACTGCAATTCACCCACGGACATGTCTTGGTCTTCCACTGAACTCTGAGCTCTTCAAGGGCACATTAATAGCATTGTGGCAAAGGAACTTAGTAAATGTTTGTTAAATAAAAAAATTCGTGTCATTCATATTAAGAATTATACATGTAATTTATATCTAAATGGTATGTTGTGATTGTTTGTATAATTATGATAGAATGCTTGGATTGTCAGAACATCTTCAAAATGTCACCTGCATAGCTTTGTAATATCTGTCAGCTAGGAAAGAGAGCTCTCACTAATTTCTGGCAGAGTTCTGTTTCATAGCCCCCATTTATTATATGTCAGAAATATACTGACATTTAACACAATAAGCTTGCAGGTGTGCGTCATCCCTGTTCACAGTGCAATTCAATGCCGTTGAGGGTTCACACAGTGATCCATGGCAGGCATTGCGCTAAGCGCAGTGGCACAATGTGGTAGAGATGAGAGAATTCTTGCCTGCAGATGGCATACAGTGCAGTAGGGTGGAATGACATGTCTAAGCCCAGATATGAGACAAGGCACACAGGGCAGGCTGAGGGATCCGAATGACAAAAGACACTGAGGTAATATAGGGTATTTTTTTCTGAAAATGGAAGACTTTTCAAATTGCTAAAGAAAGATAGGTTGAGGTTTGAATTGTAGACCTAAGTGTTTTAGACTTGTATAAATGGTTCTTAAATAGAAGATACCTCCGCTACCTTCAAACTGTCTCCCAATTCCATGTCTCACTCCGAGTCTTGTTATCTCAGATGATAAAGGTTTTGTAGGAACTTCTCAGAATCTTGATGTTCTCAGGTTAAGTTTAATGAATACCTATTTCACCATTCCCGATGGAAGGATTGCTCAAAGAATTCAGGCAACTTCAGATTTCTGCATGTAAATGCTTTCTTTCCATTACCAACCCAACAATGCTATCCTGAAGCTCTGCTTTGCTGTCAGACACTCAGTTGTGAAGCATTATAGTAGGTGTTCGTAGTAATTTTCATAAATCAAAAATTTAAGACAACAACACAATTTAATCTGGCTTTGTTCTCTTGGATACTTGAAGCAATTAAGAAGCTGTCATCTGTGTCATGTACTCTCGATGGAATACCCCGAGAAGCTCCCTGATCCATACTGAACATTTGCAGCTTAATGTAGATCAAAACATCATTTGTAAACTCTAATGGCCAGAGTGTTAGCCATAAGAATGGTATAAAGGGAACCATTCCAGAGAATATTTTTTGTGTTAATGTTTCTGGATTACTGTGCTTTGCTCACACTAGGAATACAGGTATACAGGTCACTAGGTAATCAGTCATATCTTCTACTGAAAATACATTTCTCATAGAATCATTTGCCTGTACATCTTTGACCTTTGAATGCATAGAGTCATGGAATATTTGATTAGGAAGGGGCTTAAAAGTTCTCCAATGCAATTGCTTTATTTTTACAAATGAAGATTCTGAGGCCCAGGGAAAGAAAAGACTTGCCTAACATCAAATGATCTGTTACTAGTAGATCTGGGATAGAACCCAGGCCAATGCATTTGCCCTCACATGTGGGCAGATTTTATAAGGGACTTGATTTTTTTTTTTTTGTTTATTTTTGGAGTACGTTTTGCTGTGTGATAACATTAATTCTCTGTCATGTTGCTAGGCCGTCTGACCAAGTACTATTTTGTACTTTGAACTAAGTGGGGAAGTGATCTCATTGATTAAAAAGCCTCCTTTCCTTTCCTCTGATTTCTTGCCTTTGTTTCTGAATTTATTTCCTGGGTGGATTGAATACATGGCTTTCCAAAAAGATATAGCCACGTCCTAGCCCCCAGAACCAGTGAATGTCACTGTATTTGGTAAAAGGGCCTTCACAGTACAATTAAGGATCTCAAGATGCAGTTATTCTTGATTTAGGGTGGATCTAAATCCAATGCCAGTGTCCTCATAAGAGAAAGGCAGAGAGAGTTTTGAAACATAGTGAGCCATAAGAGAAAGCAGAGATTGAAGTTCTGCAGCAACAAAGTGAGGAACACAAAGGAATGGCCACCGCCCCCAGAAGTTAGGAGAGAAGCCTGGAACAGATTCTCCCTCAGAAACTCCAAAAGGAATCCACCTGGCAGATACCTTGATTTCAGACTTCTGGCTTTCAGAACTGTGCGAGTCAAGTTCTATTGTTTTGAGCCACCTAGTTTATAGTTATTTGTTATAGCAGCTTAAGGAAACCAATACACTTCCTAGGCTCTTTTCCTTGGGCTGCTCTGAGGACTATGTACTGTAGAGGTCAAGAGTGTGAGTCCTGAGGGGAACCAACTCGTGTTTACACTCTCGCCCCCACAATGGCTGGGTGCATGACCCTGGGTTGGTTGGATTTACTGCTCTGTGACTCAGGTTTTTCTACTGTAAAATGGGGATAGTATCAGTTATCGTGGCTCGATGAATTGCAGCGGTCTGACTTACCCACAGGGATACATTCCAAGACCCACAGTGGATCTCTGGAACTGCAGATAGTGCTGAACCCTGTTGTATACTATGTTTTCCTCTCTACAAACATAAGTACAATGAAGTTTCTGAAATAGCACAGTATGAGATTAACAATAATAAAATAGAAAACTTATAACAATACACTGTGAAAAAAATCACATGACTACATGCCTTCTTTCTCTCATAATATATTACTTCCTTATTGCGCTATAGTAAATTTTCAGACTGCAGTTGACCATGAATAACTGAAACCGTGGAAAGCAAATCCACCATGAGGAAGGACTAGTGAATGTACACAAAGTTCTTATCCTAGGGCCTGGAATGTGCTCAGTGCTTCAGAATGTGAACTGATATTGTCACGGGCCCAGCCTCCCCTGCTGGTTCCTTGGCTTGTGCAAAGGGGACGCCTAAGCATTTCCTAGGCAGATGAGCTGTGGATGTGTTGCTGCGAGTTTGTGTGTCAAGCTCTGCGTGGGGAGGAAGACTTCTCTGACATGTGGGCTCTTCTCTCTTATCTGCTGGGGACTTCTTATAGCCCCAACATATCTTCAGAACTGATGGGCTTCCTCAAGAGCATCTCTCCTTGCCATACCTAGGGCAGTGGTTCTCAGCTCTGGGGGCATGCGGGAACCACCTGCAGAGGTTTCAATGTGGCAATGCACAGGCCCCACTTCAGAACCCCCAAATTATATATATATATATATATATATATATATATATATATATATATATATATCTGTTGTTTATAGGACAGGTTTAGTGTCTACAGTGAGGAGGACTTGGTTACATTTTAGGCACCACCTCTTTGGAGTTTCTAATCTGAGACAGGAAGTAGGAAAGACAAGTGAGTTGTCACCCAGAGTGGAGGTTTGCCAACTGTGGTGAGTGATCAACATATAAAACATTTCTCATCTCTCAGAGCCAATGTTTTAGTAAAATACTATAAAAAGTGAACTGTACATCCTATAGGATACTTGGCCAGTTCTCATCATTGAATGACTCAAATATGAAATTTGTTTATTTCTCACACATGAAATTTTAAAGATATACTCAATAAAACCTGTGAATTTTTTATTATTAAAGAGATGTAAATCATTTTTGTCAAATTGCTAAAATCAGATTTAAATGTCTACTTACCATACGATCTAGCAATCCCATTTCTGGTATTTACCGAAAGGAATAGAAATATAAGCATAGACAGAATTGCCCACGAATGCTCATGGGAGCTTCTTTTGTATCAGCCGTAAACTTGGAGGAATCCAAATGTCCGTCAGCAGATGAGTGGCTAAGCAAACTATGGCATATCTATACCACAAAATAGCCTTTATCAATAAAGACGTAAATTGCTGACCCCCACAAAATGTGGATGAATCTTAATGCTATTGTACTAAGTAGATAAGCTAGACTCCAAAGACTATAGTCTGTATGATCCATTTATGTGGGTTTAGAAACAGCAAAAATTTAGTGATGAAAAGCAAATTGGTCCAAGAATTGGTCTGCAAAGATGCAGAAAAAACTTTTTGAATGGATAGAAATGTTCCATATTTTAACAATGAGGAAAACCCTATGACTATATATATTTGTCAAACTCACTGAATGGTACACTTAAATGGATGAATTTTATTGTACCTAAATTGTATCTTAATGAAGCCGATTTTACATTTCCTATAAAGCTTTCTAAACATGTATTCTTGATTTTTGCACATATCTTGTTGCTGTTGAGCAATAAATAGTTTGGCACCACTTGTTGGACCAAACTTTGTGAAGCATTGTCCTGGGAGGTGGGGCCCCTAGAGGCTGACATGCACAGTCTTGCTGTCTCCAGGCCCAGTGTCTTAGGAGGTTATTATCAGAAACTTGAGAATGAGGGGCAAGATAGTCGCCTGATCCTTTAAGATGGTCCTGAAAAGAGTTCAAAAGAGCTGCTTGGGTGCATCCTTGGAAACACCACATTAGGTATTGCTTGAGTTAGGGGAGGTCTTTGGACCCTCATTTTAAGAAGGTGATTAAATTTTGACCTCCCTGAAAAGGGGCTGCAAGATCAAGCCTGCAGCAGAGACTAGACGATACTTTATGGAAAGTAGATGCTAGTAAATATTTATGGGTTGAATAAAAGGCTAATAAATGCCTTCTTCCGAAGGGCACACAATGGCCCAATTCATC
The DNA here is from genome assembly GCF_045843805.1 of Urocitellus parryii. Lineage (NCBI taxonomy): Eukaryota > Metazoa > Chordata > Mammalia > Rodentia > Sciuridae > Urocitellus > Urocitellus parryii. The sequence goes on from NC_135534.1 coordinate 188,111,560, forward strand.
AGGTTGCCAAGAAATTAGGCACTGCAGAGAAGATAATAAAAGGTTGAAACTCAAAGGAGAGGCAAATTTCATTAGAGCCTTTGGGATTCCAAATAATTCATAATGATCGGTGATGTGAGTTTGAGGCTGCAGTTGCTATTGTCATCTCTGCAACAGCCCATGTTTTTCCACACCTGTCCGCTGTCAGCCAGTATGGGGATTCATGAATGTCCCCCGCTCCAGGCAGAGTAGGTGTTGCAGAATCACATTCCCACGAGAAGGCTACTGGTGATACTGGTGATGCAGTCCATCCCCTGTGACCAATTCTTGGACTCAGGTAATCAGCAATACTAAATGAACTCAGTGAGTGGTCGGTGCTAGGTCCCTCGGTCCTTCTAATCTTCAAATTTTCACCAATAAAATGGACAAAAATAATACCCTCCCATGTGCATGTATGAATATGGCAGAACCAATCCCACTATTATAATTATAATTCAATAATAAAACAAATTTAAATAAATGAAAATAAAACCCTCCTGAAGGTCTTGTGGAGGTGACAACATGAAATCAATGTGCTGTGTGTCCGCTGGAGGGCACAGAAATAGCGTTCCTGTTACTCACCTGAGTTATGAAAAATAAGACAGTGAATCAGTAAATGCAAGACAAAAGTATCTCCTTTGTGGTCAGTGAAGGCTAAGCTGGAGTCCACAGCTAGGGTGAGACTCACGTGAGTTGCTAAGGCCCAGCATGAAGAGACCCTACCCTTTCAGCCTTGGGGGCATTCTGGGCCTTGCTGTGGAGCAGAACTGGTCCCTGGCAGAGCTGTAGCTCTTTGTTCTTGATAGTCTGAGCAGAAAAGGGGTGTTACACAGGTTCAATTCACCACTTACCTGAGTGACTCCCAAAGGGAAGAGTGAGGGAGAGGTGGACCAAGGACAGCCAGGAGTGTCCTGGAAATATCAGCTCCTCCACATGCAAAGGAGCACCAGGAGTGGGGAGAGATTACCCACCAGGCCTGCCCTAAGCCAGTGCTCCCTTGTGGCCTGACCACCCCTGGTTGCAGGGGCATCCCTGGGTCAGCAGGACCCTCCTGTTCCCAGTCTCCCAAGGCTGTTCCCCTCACTGCTCACTAGCTCCTCATCCTGGCCCATTTTATGGCCACAGTAATATTTTTGGTTTACTTCACAATCTAGAAACATGAACTTCGAAATTCTGGAGTCGTTGGTAAAAGACCTTGAAATCAGTTGCAGGTCAATATACCTTGATAATTACAAAGTTTAGAAGAGTACATCTTTTCTGGATGTTGGCTAAAAAAATAGAGGCTGGGAATTTTCTCTCCCTTTCTCTTCTTTCTCCAAAGACCCATCTGATTTGCACTCCAACTTTTTATCTATCCATCTCAAAGAATCCAGTTGGTTTAAAAATGCTTCATAATTTTGAAATGGTTTATTTTCCTTTAGTTGTTACAGCTCAATACTCCATAATCAGGAAGACCACCTAAAATTCATGATTTGTAATAGATATGCAATTATAATTGAGCTCACATCTGCATGTAGAGTTCTCTCTTCTCTGAACGGAATTCAAAGATAAAACCAACATAAGATGTGTAGAGACCTGGGATGCAATGTTCCGGATAATTAAATATATATTTGTTCAATAAGTATAGCTTACAAGTGTTTAAATTGCAAAAATTCTTATTGTGCATGTTGTACACACATGGGAACTGGTTATACAGTTGTGATCACACCCTATACCATCCCGAGATGCAGCAAGATCTTAGGGTTTTCTATTATTTATTCTACAACAGCAATTCTGCCCCATCTGACAATTCTCTCACTTCAGTGTGGGCACCCTGGCCACTTCTCAGCATGAAGAATGGATGTATATGTTTCAAAACAAAGACTGTAAAAATGGCTTTTAAGAGACTTCAGGAGGGGCCTGGAAAATCTTGAAAGAAGCAGAGAGGGTAGAAACTGAAAAGGGAATGGGAGAATTGGCATAAAATTTCAGAGGAGGTATACAATATACAAATGTTCTCCAGAGTACATCCATCTCTAGACGTATGTGTGTTCATACTCTGAATATTACACACACGCACACACAAACACACATGGTGATTCATATGTTCTACAGCTAACTATAATCTGTTAGCACAAAGGCAGAGTTAGAGAGAGAATGAGATTGGATCAGTATCTGATTGAATGGTGGAGTATAAAAATTCCTCCCCATCTTCTTTTGAATTCCACTGTGAATATTTTAGCTATGAATATTAACAACATCGCTTCATGGATCTTGGAAGGTGGAAGGATCTTAGAAATAATCGAGTCTTATTTTCCATCGAATTTTGGAATTATCTCACTAGCGTTCCAAATTCTGGTCTTCCTACTTCTATCTACTTAAGGCGATCCAGGAATGGGAACTCCTAAGTCATAAGGACACAGGTGCTCTGTATAGACAGGCTACCGTTGGAAAGCGCTTTCACATCCAAGTTGACATTCCTCCCCCATAGTGTCCATTCTCGGCTCTTCATTCAAACTTTTGTAAATAAGGAACTTGGAGGAATAAATGTAGTTCCTCCTCCTCTCTCCTTCTTACAACACTCGGAGGTTAGACGAAATCCTCATGTTGCAATGACCACCCCCAACTTACATTCCAGTCTTGGCAGTTCAAGGGGAAAATTAACATCTTAACAATACTAAATCTTCAAGTCCACAAAGATTATCCATCTCTCCTTTACCCCTCAGTATTATTTAGTTTGTCTCAGCAATGATTTTTAAAGCTTTCCAGTGTTCAGGTTTTGCACAATTTTGTTAAATTTATCTCTATGCATTTCATAGGTTTTAAAAATTCAGATATAATTCACATTGCGTAATATTTACCCCCATTAAAAAGTGTCAGTATATTCACAAAGTTGTGCAAAACTACCATTCCACAGTTTTTTTAACATCTTTTTTTTTTGTAATTGTAGATGGACAAGAATGCCTTTATTTTATTTCTTTATTTTTTTATGCGGTACTGAGTATCAAACCCAGTGCCTCACACATGCCAGGCAAGCACTCTACCACTGAGCTAAAGCCCCAGCCCATTCCATAGTTTTTAAGTGCTGTTTTAAATTTCATTCCCTACTATTTATATATAGCATATATAGTTGCTACTACATAGATATTCAATTGATTTTTGCATTTATACTTTGTGTCTTTTCTTGGTAAACATTATTAGTGCTAATAAGGAATTTAAACATTATTAGTGCTAATAAAGATTTTCTACATAAATTATCATGTCATCTTTGAAAACAGCAGTTTTAATTCTTCTTTTTCTATCCTTACCTTTTACTTCCTTTTCTTAAAATGCCAGTAAACTGCTGAATATTGGTGGTGAGAGTAGACGTCCTTACCTTGTTCCTGATACTAGGAGGAAACACTTAGTTTTTTCCAGTAGGTATCATGTGGTTTTCAGGTTTTAAAAAAAACACTGTTGATCTGGTTTATGGTTTTTCTTTCATTGATTTCTGATTTCATTTTTATTATTCCTTCCTTCTGCTTAGTTTTAATTTGATTTTTTCTGTCCCCATAAAATGGAAGCTTAGATCTTTGATTTAAACTTATCTTCCCTAATATTGATATTTTGTGCTATAAATTTCCTCTAATCATTGATTTTGTTATATTGCACTTTCATTTGCATACACTTTTATGCATTTTGCAACTTACTTTGATTATTTTTTGACCCATGCATTATGCACAAGCGTGTTGTTTAATTTCCAAATACTGGGGGACTTTTCCAGATATTCTTCTAACGTCAATTTCTAGTTTAATTCTATTATGGTCAAATTTCTGTCCTTAAGTTGATTTGGACATGTTTTACGGACTAGAATGTAGCATCTTAGTTAATGCTTTATATATGTGTGAAAAAAAAACGTATTCTGCCAATACTGAGTAGTGTGTTCCATAAAAATTATTTAAGTCAAGGTGGTTGATAATGTTGTTGCGGTATTCTATATCCTTATTGATTTTATTTAGTTACTTCTATCAATTATTGAGAAGGGAGCATTTGAATAACCAGTTACAATTGTGGATTTCTTTTTCTCTTATTATTTCAGTTTTAGGTTTATGTACTTTGGAGCTCTGTATTTTGGTGCATATACATTTAGTTTTGCTATGCTCTTTTGTTGAATTCATTCCTTAATCTTTGTGAAATATCCCCCTTTCCTCCATGGTAATAACATTCCTTGCTTTAAAGCCTCCTTCATTTGATTTTAATGTAACCACTTTAGCTTTCTTTAGGTCAGTGTTTTTAGGTTATAATATTTCCATTATTCAACTTTTAATTTATATCTGTCTTTATACTATAGTAGGGATTTGGGGCAAGCAAAATAAAAATTTTGTTTTAATCCAGTGAAACAGTCTCTGCCTTTTATTGGTTTATTTAGATTGTTAGTCATTGATGTAATTATTGATTTGGTTTGGTGTAAATACATCATTTTTGTTTTCTATTTGAACCATAAATTTTTCTTTATTTTTTCTCTTTTCCTGCTTTCTTTTGCCTTCACAGATATTTTTATTATTCTATTTTATCTTCTGTATTGATTTGTTAGCTATATGTTTTACTTTTTTTCATGTGGTTGTTCTAGTGGTTTCAATATACATTTTTAACTTATTACATTCTACTTCAAATATTATACCTCTTTAAAAATAATGCAACACCTCAGATAATTAATTATACTACCAGTTTCTCCTAATATTTAAGCTATTATTGTCATTCATCTTATTTTATATATGATACAAACCCCTTATTATATTATTATTATTATTCTCCAAGGGGTTGATTAAAGAGATTATTAAAATGAGAAAAAAATCTTTTATATTTATTCACATCTTTACAATTTCTGTCATTCTTCACCCCTTGTGTAGATCCAAATTTCCACACAATGTGTTTTGTTTCTACCCAAAGAACTTCCTTTAGCAATTCTTTTTTTTTTTTTTTTTTTCTGATGGGGAGTGGGATTGGAGATTGAACTCAGGGGTCACTGAACCACATTCCCATCCCTATTTTGTATTTTATTTCAGTACAGGGTCTCACGAAGTTGCTTAGCACCTCACTTTTGCTGAGGCTGGCTTTGAACTCAAGATCCTCCCACCTCACCTTCCCAAGCTGCTGGGATTACAGGTGTGAGGCACCATACCCTGCTTCCGTTAGCAATTCTTGTCATTCAGGTCTGCTGCCAAAGAATTTTCTTAGCTTTTATTTGTCTGAAAAAAATATTTATTTTAACTTCATTTTTCAAAGAGTTTTCAATATTTAAGAATTCTAAAATGGCTATTTTTTTCCTTCGGGGTACTTTTTTTTTTCTTTCTTTGTTTTTGGTACGGGGGATTGAACTCGGGGGCACTCAGCCACTGAGCCACATCCTCAGCCCTATTTTGGTATTTTATTTAGAGACAGGGTCTCACTGAGTTGCTTAGTGCCTCACCATTGCTGAGGCTGGCTTTGAACTCGTGATCTTCCTTGTCTCAGCCTCCTGAGCCGCTGGGCCTTTGGGTATTTTAAAGATTGAATGTCACTATCTTCTTGCATATTTTCTGATGACACGTCAGTCTTCTCTGTGATCCTCTCTATATGTGTCTTTCTAAATGGTTTAATGGTTTCTCTTTAGGACCTGGTTTCAACAATTTGGTCCTGATGTGCCTTGGCCTGGTTTTATTTTTATGCTGCTTGGGGTTGATTGAGCCTTTTGAATCTATAAGCTTTCAGGGTTTTTGTTGTTGTTGTTATTTTGGTCTTTGTACCAGAGATTGAACCCAGGGGTGTTTAACCATCGGAAACATCCCCAGCCTTTTATAATTTTTTTTTGTTTTGAGACAGGGTCTCATTTAGTACCTGGATAAATTGCTGAGGCTGGTTTTAAACTTGTGATCCTCTTGCCTCAGCTGCTGGGATTATGGGCTTATAGTTTTGATTGAACAAATAAGTGGGGTCATGTAACTTTCCTTCAAACAGCAAGGTAATTTGTATGTTAGAAATTATATACAGGCTTCCCTAAGTACATGTATGAAGACACAAATGGTGTGACTCTACTTTGTGTATAACCAGAGACATGAAAAACTGTGCTGTGTATGTGTACTATGAATTGAATTGCATTCTGCTGTCATAAATAACAAATTAGACTATAAAGCTCAGATGAATATTTTAAAACTTTTTCTCTTGAATTAGAATTAAAAAATGTGAACGCTTCTGTCATGCACATATTTACCTGAAAATAATTTACCAAGAAAATATATTTTATGTATCATATACAGTTGCCTCCTGAATCACTTCTAGATGATCTTTATGTCATACACAATTCCTTTTTAATTTAAGAGTCAAGAAAATCACAATCCACTTTGTTTACAGAAACTTATTGATAGAATCAGAAGGAAAAATGTAGATATAAACCAGCTAGACAATATGATGTTAAAATTATTTATAACAGCAACATGTAAAATAAAATATTCAGTAATAAACTTAACCAAATTGTTTGACAGACATGTGAAGAATTTTCAAAATACTATGAAGAGATACAACACTTAAACTAAATAAATGCCTATTCTTAGGGAAAAAAATCTCAATATCAGAAATATATTTACACTAAATTAATCAATAAATTTAAAATGATAACAAATGAAATACTAAATATTTTTTTCAAGTGTCTAAAGAAAAATAAATCTGCCAGAGTAAGTAGGAAAATTCTGAAAAAGAATACCAATAGAAAGGTAGCAGATTAAGACAGTCACTAATATGCCATTATGTAAAAATGTGAGTATGTAACAGATGTGATTCTGCTATCTGTATTTGGGGTAGAAATGGGAGTTCAAAACCCAATGGAGTCAAATGTATGAAAGATGATTTATCAAGAGCTCTGTAATGTTTGGAACAATCAATAAAAAAAAGGAAAAAAAAAGAATACCAATAATGACTAGCTCTTCACAAATGAAAATTTATGACTGTTGCGATTAAAACTGTATCGTACCGAGGCAAACTTGGCCAATGAAGAGATCACTGGAAAACAAAGAGTCTAGAAATATATCCCAACACTTACAGAAAACTTGCTTTTTTCATTTTAGTGAACATATAAGAATTCATTAATGCATGGTATTAGAACAAGTGGCATGTGCCATCTGGAAAAAAAATATTCCAAAAAGTTGGATGCCTACTTTATCCTTATACCACATGAAGTTCCAGCTGGATCAAACATTTCAGTGTAAAAAATGAAACCCTAAACATCAAGAAAAAAATTACTAAAGATATTTTTATAATCCTGGAGGCTGGGAAGCATAACACAAAATATAATGCCATCAAAAAAGAATAACAGCAACAAAAATAACAACACACTCGGTTTATCAAAATGTTTTAAATTTTCTTATAAAATTCCACAAGGAAAATCAAAGGTCTCTTTGGAAAAACATATTTTTTCTTTTCATCACATGAAAAAATATTGGTCATGTAAAGAAGGTTTCTGAGCTGGGCTGGGTGGCATTTGCCTGGAATCCCACTCTGGAGGCTGAGGCAGGAGAATCCTAAGCAGTTCGAGGCCAGCCTGGGCAGTTTAATGAGACCCTCTCTCAAAACAAAACAAAACAAAACAAAAAACACATGAATCAAAGAAAAAGCCAAGAGCCAAATTTTCTAAATGGGAAAAGGGCATAAACAAGCAATTCATATAAAAGGAAATAAAAATCCCTTTGGAACATATTAAAAGACTTTCAGAACATCTCATAGTAAGAGAAACATGAATTAAAGTGGCAGCAAGATGCCATTTTCTACTAGATTAGTAGAGATTAAAAAGTTTGGTAAATTATGTTTCAGCAGGGTGAGAGAAGGCAGAAATCCCCATATGTTTGCACAGAAGTATAAATTGGAGAGCAATTTGGCAATATCTACCTGATTTTTTTAGTGCCTATAGCTTTTGCCCCCTTACTTTACCTCTAGGCATCGATCCCCTTCAGTGGCACAGGCACATGTGTCCCTAGGCATATTTCTACAGGGACATCAGCATTGCTTATACTTGCACAATGGAATGGACTTAACGACCAATGGAGTGCTCCACCCACCCCTTCCCTGACCCACTGCATGCTCTCCAGCCCCCTTGAGTGCTGGCTGCTAATGACTGACAATTCACTCTTCTCCAGAAAATCATCCTCAGTTAAGTACCCTTTTTACCTGGAAAGGGCTGGGTGTTTACCCCACGGTGGCCCAAAGCCAGGGCTTGTAGTAATTGTGGTTCAAAAGCCTGGTCCTGTGCATGCTGCCAAGCTCCCCATGGGACCCAGAGAAGGTCAGACTTAACTAAAACCACGTATTGGCTTAGCTTCTCCCCAGCCCATCTTTACTTTCTGGCTTCTGTATAGGATTCTCTTGAAAGCACTTCTCAGTAAATCACTTGGGTAAGAATCTCTCTGGCTCTGCTTCTAGAATATTCAATGTAACACATACATCAGTAAGACAGGTTAAATAAATTATAGTATTATAGTATTCCATGTAGTGGAGTAATACCTAGAAGAGGGGGCCATAGTTCTCTCTTTCCTGGTATAGCATGCTTCTCCAAAATAGAGTGGAAAAAGCAATTGCAGTTAAATGTGTGAAAACAAAAGGCAATTTACAGTATGGTTGAATAAGCATGGAATGTCTCTAAAAGTGTAGCCAAGAAGTAGCAGCGTTTGCTCATGCAGCAAGGAGCCCAAAGTGGGTGTGTAGGATGAGCTGGAAGTAGACAGCATGCTTTGCACTATATTCTTATCTCTGCCTCTTAAATAGTCCATCATGTAAAGAAGTTACCCATTAAATAATATTTCAATATTATCAAAGCAAAAACCATTAGTGCTAATCAAATAACTGAGGGTTCAGAGAAAGTTACTTATCAGAAGTCTTCTGACCCCAGGAATTGGTCAGTATTTTTACAAATTAACATATCAGTACTCTAAATGGAAACGTGTTTAGAGTCCCTGGAGTGTGCAAAAATTATCTAATTATCTGTATCTTAAGGATTCTCTTTGCAACTTTGTTAATTTGCTTGGTAAACACTCTCCTTACAGTTAATGCCATGGCAACTTCCAACTGGCCCTCTCCAAATTATCACAAATTGCCACTTGTCTTCATTCAAATGAATGTGCCTTTTCTGAACCCAAATTTAATTACTGTTCATTTTATTGAATTAATTATAGTAGATTTCCTGCTGCCTTCATACCTGTGGTCACACAGATATTACTCTGTTATTAGTTACTGCTGACCTTTGGTTACAAATTATACACACATCTGCTGTGAAGTGTACGTTATATTAAGGATCAAGCATCCTGGACTTAGGTTATGTACACAAAGTGATGTCAATGCACAGCCCCGAATCCTGAGTCTACACACTGTCTCTGCCTCATAAAACAGAGGTCATGACTGACTATATAGAAAGCCTTTTAGCAGCTGAAATGTTGTCAAAAAGATTTCAGATTTCTTTCCCTGTCTATTCCTTGAAACCAGAGTTTATACACCCCCAATGACCTTCTCCTTCACCTGCATGGGTGCTACTTTTTGAGGCAGGCAGATGGTCTTGTAAAATGCCTCACCTTACCACCTCCCTTCCCCACTTCTCGCCCCATCTTGTTTTGTATCCATCTGGACATGGCACAGGAAATGCAAGACAGGAAGCTGGTGTGACTGGGTCACTTGTTGGTTCATTTGTTTTCTCATTCAGTAACATTTAATGGATCCTTATGCTGAGCCTTGCACTGTGCTAAAGTCTGGGAAAACTGGAGCAAACGTGGTCTTCAGCTTTGAGGATGTGGGAGTTACTTTGAAAGTCAGACAATAGGCAAATGTCTCCCCGCCCCCACACCTATTAAGCAGTGAAGTTTCTCTCTTTTCTGATTTTTATTTTTTATTTGTTCTAATTAGTTATAATGACAGTAGGATGCATTTGGACACCATTGTACACAAATGGTGCATAACTTTTCATTCCTCTGGCTGTACATAGTGCTGAGTCACCCCAGTAGTGTAATCCTACATATATATAGGATAACAATGTCTGTCTCCTTCTACCGTCCTTCCCACCCCCCCCCCCGCCGCCCCACCCTTCCCTTCGCTCCCCTCTGCACAGTACAAAGTTCCTTCATTCTTTCCTACCCCGCCCCCCCCTACACACACATACACTATGGATCAGCATCCGCTTATCAAAGAAAACATTTGGCCTTTGGTTTTGGGGGATTGGTTCATTTCACTTAGCACGATATTCTCTAGTTCCTTCCAGGCAAATGTCTTTTTAACATACAAAAGGAAAGAGAGAGGGCTGGGATTGTGGCTCACTGGTAGAGTGCTTGCCTCACTTGGGTGAGGCACTGGGTTCGATACTCAGCACCATATATAAATAAATGAATAAAATAAAAGTTCATTAACAGCCAAAAAAAGGAAAGAGAGAAACATTATAAAATTAAACACTATATATATTATATATATAAATTATTGGAGAAATATATAATTATGTATAATATATATAATTATATATCATTTGAGTACATAAAAATTTAAACTTTTGTGCATTGGAAATAACATAAACAAAATTGAAAGGCTAACGATGACACCTGATGTGTCACATAGGACAGAAAGGGTGAGTGGTTCTTAAAAATAGAGGAAAGAGAGCCTAGTAGAAAAATGAACAAAATGCAGCAATGGGAAATTCACAGGAAGGACCACCTTAAGTCAGCACTGAAATACTGATTTCATCCACTAGACTGGCAGAATGTTATAACTGTGTTTCTTCAAGAGGCAAGAATGTGGTTTACCAGATAGCACAGCTGTCAATAAGTAATTGGTACCTCTTTTCTGCGACCTGTCTGGTGGACAATTATATAGTATAAATCAAAAACTGAAACCAGTTCTTGCTACTTGACTCTAATTCCACTTTTCAGAATTTTATCTTGAGGGAATTATCAAAGGTGTAAGTTAAGACTTTTTGTACAAGGATGTTTATTGTAACATTTACTTATAATCATGAAAACTGGCCAACACTCTATTTCAAAATTGGATGGCTAAATTTACTCACAAAATTATAGAATGGAAAAGTATTTCACCATTAAAATCCATATTTCAAAGAGTAAGGATATGGAAAAGCACATAAGACACATTATTAAGTGAAAATAATATGAAAACCCAGTAAAAATCCAAATGGTTAGCAATGTGCACGTGGACAGGAAGTCAGCAAAGTGCACATGGACAGGAAGGATGGAGCCAGAATATTGAGTGGCTTTTTATATCTGATGGAAAAGGGAGTGATTTTAATATCTATTTTGTGCTGTATTTTCCAGTCTCACCTGTGAATAGTCATTATTACTTTGATTATATTTTAAAAGATCATACCAAATGGGAAGAAAGAGACATGAATACCACCAAATGCCTTCTTCTCTCAATCCAGTTATTTATACACAAAAGTGTTCTAAATAACTTTTTTCTCAAACTCTTTGAAGATTCTTGATGTCCTTCAAAATAAAACTGTCCCACAACATCTCAAAATTCCCCTAGAATATGATTTCTTGTTCATAACAACACCTCCAGAGCTTCCCTGGAAATCTTGGGCTATTCCTAAAAACTTACTCTAAAGAGTTCTTAGCATCCTCCCTCAATACTGATTTGAAAATGTTTGCTGGCTGCTCTGTCTCCTTTGAGGTTCTTTGAAGTTCAGGGTGCTTTAATCCAGGAAGGCAGATGTATGATTTCTTTATTTCCTTTTTCTCCACTCTCCCATCTTATGTTTTCAGACTTTGCATTTTAACACCAAATAAAATTATCCTTTCACCGGAAAATCAAAACATGAATACAGCTGGCAAAAATTTATTGAGTCAATAATATGGAGTTATAACAAGGATAAAGTATGGGACATTACAGATGGTAGACGTGGAAATTGAAATGAGCATTTTATAGCTGGAAAGAGGGAAGGTTTAAAAGAAGATTTTTGCACTAAGTATTAAATTTTAAGAGCTAATGTAAGGTTGGGATATAAAAATGATAGCTGGAGACAACAAAACGTTCTACAGCATTTTATGGCTATAAAAAAATCCTTGGACATGATAATGGAATAATTTTTTACTCTCTCTTAAAACCATTTATCATGTGGTTGAATTTAGAAATTCAAATGTACACATAGAGAACTTTTAGTTCTTTTTTTATAGTGTTATAGGTATTCAGGTCAATATTCCCAGTAAAATGTATTCAGCACAATATAACTTAACATAAAAATATTTTCCAGGCTTTGTCTGGAAGGAACAGTTTCAGTTTGGCATGTGTTTGTGTTGTGACTAAAAAGGACAACTTTTCTTATGATCTAAGTTTTGATATATAATATTTTAGAGTGGATTCTCATTTATTAAAAATGAATATATTTCAGGCAATGTTTTTATGATAATTCTAATATGTCTTGAAAATGTCTTAAAATGGCCAGGCATGGCGGCACATGCCTATAATCTCAGCTACTCAGGAGATTGAGGGAGGAGGATTACTGCAGGGTTAAAGCCAGCCAGAGAAAGACCTTGTCTCAAAATAAAAAGGGCTTTGGATGTAGCTCAGTGTGACAGTGCTGGCCTAGCATGTGCAATATCCTGGGTTCAATCCCCAGTACTTAAAAAAATAAAAAGGTCTTAAAATGATATTGAATAATGGCAAAAATTTTGGCTAAATTCACATGTATGCACTTTCTCAGAATAGCATCTTTATTCTATGCCAAAAAAGAAAGAATTGAACAAGCCCTCTTGTCAATTTTAGTGACTAATTTAGAATCACTGAGAATCATCATGCTTATTTATTCAAATCAGAAATAAAAACATTATTGAAAAGAAAGGTAGATGGTGTCAGTGTTTGGTTCATGGAATGGATATAAACTATGTACACACACACACACACACACACACACACACATACATATATTCGTTATGAATTAGGATGATAGATGGCAAAGATCTTTTATAGCACTCACAGAAGGGGAAAAATCTTTGCCTGACTGGTAGATTAAAAATAATTAATCTATAGAAGACATTAACTTAATTACATAACCGTTGGATATTAAAAATTCCATATTCTTTTATATCCTAAAACTATATTAATCTGCTCTGAGCCTCTACACCTATCTGGGGGAAATTTGATCTTAGTTTGTTTTGGAGCCAGTCTCCACTCCGCTTGACAAAGGGTCACGCTAAACGTCCTGTTCTCCTGTAGCCTAGACCACTGGGGAAGGAGCCACCTGGCTCCAGTTCACACTGGTCACTTTGGAAAAGCTCCTTGGCCCAGCCTGTGTATCTTGGACCTCACTCCAGAGCCTTCCAGCTTTGGGACAGTGGTGAGGGGACATCTCTCACAGAACAGAGTGAGGACTTCCTGTTTTGAGATGTGGCTGGAGCAGAAGGTACAAGTGCCCAGGGCCAGAAGGAAGAACAGAAGGTGTTGTTCCTGGGGAGAACAACTCAGCTGGACCGGAGAGCTGGTGCCCAGATGTGGCAGGTCCTCCGTCATGACCATGAAGCCCTCAGATGTGGGTTTCTTCCAAATCTCCCCACTTTTTAGCCCCCAAAACCACAGTTAAGTGAGCCCATGGCTCTGAATTAGCTCCCTAAGTGCAGTCTGTGAATGATAGAAATCATATGAGCCGTGACTGTGAATTCACTGGTACAAATGTGTAAATGATCGACATGGATCTGATTAAATGTGGAAAGGCAGCAAAAGGTAGTCCCTGGTGCTTCACTGCAGGGAGAGGAGGGTCCAGGGAGCACCTAGTGCACAATGGGGTGCCGATAGAATGTTCCTGCCCTCATGGATCTTACCTTCAGGAATGCACCATACTCTTCTTTAGAGAAACCAGTGAGGCCTAGGGAGCTTGGTGAGGTCTAGCGGGTGGCCCTGGTGACCATTTCAAGGTTGCTCTTTCCATCATCTTGGGCCGTTTACCCATCAGTCCCCTTTTACACGTGTTATAATATCCAAACCCAGTTCTGTCACCATCTACGTACCCCATTCCTTTCCCTCTGTCCCCAAAGGATCTGGGACCATAAAGACCCAGCTTCCCATGAGCTGCCTGTAATCCCTTCTACTCAGGAGACTGAGCCTGCCTCTCACCAGTGTTGGACAAGTCTCTTCTCCATTTCTACTCAACAAGTCTCCAAATACTGGTTTTAAACCATTCCTTCTCCTCAATCTCCCCAGTCCCAGCTGCTGAGAGTCCAGAGAGGTAAATGTGTGAGAATGTGGTGTGGGTATCAGACAGAGCCTGCACTCACCAGGGGCAGGATGTTGGCCGGGTTTCCTAACTCCATCTGGAAAATAACAGTGATGACGCTTAGGACTTAACTGTTGAGAGCTTCATGAGCCTAAAGACATCTCATGTCTGAGAATAACTCAGCCCATGAGGGCAGGGCCTGATGCCTGTCATTTAGGATCATGATTACCTTCTCTTCCAATGAGGGACCAGCTTCCTTTCTCACTTGGAAAATGAAGTGTCCATAGCTTATTGTCCTTCAGCTACTTGATATTAATTCCACACACCATTGTCTATTTCCACTCAACAATGCTCTCCAAAATGCACCTCCAAACCTGTTTTCTTGATGCCATTGTTCATGCTTCAGCTTTCTGGTTATCCTTACCCGTACCTTCTCTGGGATCTTCCTTGGCCTCCTGGCAAACTTTCTTCTCTGAAGCAAACTTCTCAGAATGCTGTCCTCCCATGGATTATCTTGTACCGCACACTGCCATGTGCCACGGTGTCCCCCACTTCTTCCTGTGTCACCTTTCATGGTTCAGTGCTCAGCATTTTGGTCTTTGCTTTTGTAACAATTCATTCGGAGGGCTTCCAGAGAGTGTTGAGTCGGACCAGACATGACTACGTGTCCCACATTCTTAGAAGAGCCAAAGAGTTGAAACTAGATACCATCCATGCTGACCAGGGGGAAGGAGAACTGCCCAAGTAAGTAAGGCCAGAGTTGTCATTTTCTGAATATAGTCTAGTGGTTAGGAGCATAGGTTTTTAGAGCCAGATTACCTAGGTTTGAATCCCTGTCTCTGATACTTAAAATTGTATGCCTTCAGTTGAGTTACGTAACCTAGTTGAATTATTTAACCTCTGTGTTTTGGATTCCTTATCTGTAAAATAAAGATAATAATAGTGCCTACTCCCTAGGGTGAATGAACTAAGTGAATTCATTATTAAGAATAGTCATAGTGGGCAGAGGTTGTAGCTCAGTGGTAGAGCACTTGCCTAGCATGTGAGAGGCACTGGGTTGGAGTCCCAGCACCACATGTAAATAAACAAATAAAATAAAGGTCCATCTGCAACTAAAAATAAAATATGTTTTTTAGAAAAAATTGATAATATCATTATAATTCTCCTAACTATCCAATCCTTCTGACCTGCCCTACTCCCACTGGAGTAAGAAAGGAGGAAAGGATTCAACCACGTCTGTCCTCAATTGGAGTCTTTTCAGCAAGGGGTCAAACCTGTTTTGGAGGGCAGGGGAGGGAGGAGATGAGATCTGAATTACATTGGAGATAGAAAGTTTAACTGGCTTGAAATTTTAATACCTTTTCAGAAAATGGAAAGCTATGGGTTTGGTCCAAGATGTTATTAAGATTTTTTTAATAAAAGACTTTATTGCAATTTTTTGAGAAAATGAACTATTTCATATTTTTTTCTCTCTCTACAAGTTGACTCCTTGATGATGAGGGATAAATGCATTGGGTCAGGCTTTCTGGCATATTCACTACGATGGCAAATTGTCAAGCTTAAAATCCAGTTTAGCATTCAGACAAACTAAGATGGCTATATTAAAAAGCACAGACAAGAGCAAGTATTGGCAAAGGTGCAGAGAAGCTGGAACATTCATACATTACTGGTGGCAATGCAGCCACTTTGGAAAACAGTCTGACAGTTTCTCAAAATGTTAAACATGGAGTTACCAAATGACCTGGCAATTTTACTACTAGGTATCTTTCCAAAAGAAATGAAAACTTATGTCCACACAAAAATCTGTCTACCAATGTGCATAGCAGCATTGTCCATGATAGCCATAAAGCAGGAACTATAAAAAATGTCCATTAATGGATAAATGGCTAAAGCATGGTATAGTCACACAATGGAATACTATTCAGCCATAAAAAGAATGAGGTACTGATGTATGCTACAGCGTGCTCCTAATGCTCAGAAACATGATAAATGGAAAAAGAAAGTCTTAAAACCTTATGTATTGTATATTCCCATTTATTTGAAATGTCCTGGATAGGTAAATCTTGAGACACACAGGTAGATTAGTGGCTTCTAGAACTGGGTGTGATTAGGGTGGGAAGCACCAGCTTTCCTTTTGGGGTGACGAAAACAGAGCACATTTGGATTTGATGGTGGTTGTATGATTCTTAAATATGCTAAAACCATTGGATAGAACACTTCAAACAAGTGGGCTTTATCGTACGTAATTTCTTTCTGAATAAAGCTGCTAAAATCAGTTTATTATTATTATCAACCTTTTGAAAATAGAGCCATAGTTTCCATAACCTTGGGTTTTTTACTTTAGGATAAATGATTTTTTCCTTCTCTTAGTAATCAGTGATACCAATGCACCGTGGTCATTTTTCTAGCTTCCCAGATTTTGAATCCATTTCCAAGTTTGGGGGGACTTTATTATGAGTCTTGGAAGGAAGGCAGCAGCTACTTTTGCCATAGTCTGAAGGTGTGGCTCCCCCTCTTTCAAATTCCTGTGTTGAAATTTAATTACTAATTAGGAGGTGGGGCCATTTCAGGGAAGTTGTTAAGTCATGGATTAGTGCCCTTAAAAAGGGTTGAAGAGAGTATTCTATTGTCTTTGCCCTTCTGCCATGAGAGGAGGCAGAAAGAAGGCTGTTACCACTCTCCAAAAGCTGGTGCTGTGATCTCGGACTTTTCATTCTCCAGAAATGTGAGAAATTTTTTTCTTTATAAATTAGCCAGACTCAGGTAATTTGTGATAGGCAGCATAAATGAACTAAGACAATCTCTCATTGGAGAAAATACCAGATACTTTCTTGCAGCAGGGTAAGAGACACCCATTCCAACCTAGGCTAGGCCAGCCTACCCCAGAGTTGGAATCAGGCAGGAGGAATAGATGAGAAGACTCAGGAATGGTGGGACATCTGTTCTGGCAATGGAAGCAATGAAGGCAAAGGATACAGCCCTCAGCAGTGGTGGTGATCTCACTGGATTGACTCGTGGCTTGGTTTGATCTGTGATCAAATGCTGCTATCTTCTGGTCCTGCCTGTTCTGCAAGCCTGGTTATCCAAACTTCAGCAGTTGTATGAGCCAACAAATATTCCTTCCAGTCAATTCCTTTCCTTCCATGATCAGTTTCTCTGGTTGCAACTAAGAATCCTGTTTGATAGACTCAGCAGACGGGATGATATTCATCCCACAGTGTCTCCAGGACCCTTCAGACACTGTAAGGTCTATTCATCCAGTGACGACTTTGTGCCATTCATGATCTTATTTATTCCTCATACTGACTTAGTGACGTAGAGACCAATAGTTCCTGTTTTACAGATGAGGATCCTTCCAGTTAGCTCCACTGCTGCTGTATTTTGCCCATTTGTGGAATAAAAGGTCTCATTCCTCTCCCTCCCACTGTTCTCCTCCTCCTTTAAATCATTGCATGCATTACTGTCATATTTCCTTATAAAATTATTATTGATCCCTCTGTACAAGAGCCCATAAGAGCTCCCCATTGTCTATGTTGAAATGCCACCAGACGCATTCACTGCTGCTTTCTGATGCCTCCTACTCGGTCCACATCTCTTACTAATTCTAAAAGAGTCCATCGAGGTTGAGCTCTGTTTTTTCTTAGTCTGGCTTTATTTACTGGAGACAGTAAGCCCTCAGTAAATATCCTTAATCTCGAGACAGACTGAAGACAAAATATTGAATTCACTCCTCATGTTTCCATCGTAAACTCCAAATTCTATGGCCGTGATGATGGGGGGGGAACAATAAAATAAGCATCAAGCATCATATGGCAGAATGTATTGGAATGTGATATTCTTGGCAGGTAATCATTTCAGAGTGGAAAATGTTTGCTAAATATAAACACTGTAAAAAACACGTGCACCCTCCAGACTTTATTATTAGATTCCCAGGGATTCTTATTTAGAAGCCGAAGAACTTGTGAAGCTATACAATTCCTGGAATGGAATTTAGGTTTGCCTTCTGAAATCAATCCGGGCAAGCCTTTTTGCACACGAGCATTCTTAGAAAGTCTTTGAACATCTATTCTTACTCACTTAACTGGTGGCATAAAGTCCAAAAATAAAAATCACCACCAAGTTCTGCTTGCTTCCTGCTTTAGTTGTACTGGAAAATTTCCAAGGAAAGCTCACGAGCTTTAGAAGTTCTCCTTTGCCTCTCCGATTGCCAGCACCATGTCATTGAAGCCTAGGCTCAGGGAAACATCTGGAATGGTAGGAACCAAAGTGAGTCAAGGAGACTGAGAAGGAAAACGCAGAGGACTGGCCCATACCTGCCAGGGGTGGATCTAGAAGGCAAGGGCAACTGTGGAGGGTCACTCAAGAGGGACAGGGTATTGTGTCTGTTAAGGGTCTGAGCAGAGAGGCCCCACCTGGATCTTGCCTTGTTCTACTTCTATTCCTCCAATGGGACTATCAGGGGCCAAATGGATCCTGGCCACCAGCAGAAGATATTGAACAGACTGCAGCCCACATTCTGGGACACTACAACATGTCTCTTTTTTGGATACGTATGGCCCTACTTTTTAATCACTGAATGTGATACTCTGTGAAAGTTTCTTATTAAATCAGTCTCCCTTGCAAGACCCAGCCTAGGGCCTCGAAGCCCAACTCCCTTCTCTCATTACACTTCCTACCGCCTCCCATGTGATTTTGCAAGACGGCAATTACTCCATTTTTGCAGCTATGAGCTTTGAGCCCATTGGGAGACACTCCTAGGAGCCCCTTGCTCACCTGGGCCACTTCCTATTGTTAAGGTCATGGCTTTCCATCAGTACACTGTCTGTTACAGCCTGGGTCCTCAGGCTTATCTTCCTTCATATGATCCTGCAGCAATTCCAGAGCCTGAGCACATTCTAATTGTCACTAGGCTCTACTCTTTACACAGGTATCAGTGGCTGTCAGCGGCCCAGCTATAGCTTAAATGTTTTGAACGGAAAGAATGGGTTAAAACCCTAGACTGATGGGCAGCAGAAATCAGGTAACACACCAAGGAGACCAGGGCTCCCTTAGCCTATATAGATGTCTTTGTGCTAAAGATAAAATTGTGTCCCCTTTGGGTAGAACAGTTTTTAAAAGCTGCTTCTCCTCTGAGTGTTATAAATGGTAGCCCCAAGAAAATAGGTGCAATTTTTAACCCCCAGTATCTATGCATTTGTCTTACTTGGAAAAAGGCTCTTTGAAGAGGTAATTAAGTTAAGGATCTTGAGATGCCATCATCGTGGGTGTCTCAGATGAGCCCTAAATCCAAAGACAAGTGACTTTATAAAAAGAAGAGGAAGACAGAGATGGAAACAGAGACTGCAGTGGTGTAACTATAAGCCAAGCAACTCCAAGGATTGATGGCACCTTGTAGCCTCCAGCACTGTGAGGATAAATATCTGTTACTTTAAGTCACTTTGCAGTAATGTGTTACAGCAGATCTGGGCAACTAATATACAGCCCTGAGAAGGAGACATAATTTTCTGGGCAGAATGCAGACTGGCTTCCAGCCTCTTCCTCCCCTTAGTCTGTTTTTCTGTGCAAGGCACAAGCTGCACAATGACTGCCCAAGGCTCTGATAGAGTTAAGGAAGTAAAGCCCAAATCCATATAAACATTAAAGAGAGACTTTGTATAGCAGGTGGAAAACTATGGATTCTGGAGACAGATGGAAGCATGGGATTCTGGCACTGTCACAAATTAGTAGGACTTTGAGCATCATTTTCTCATCCAAAGATGGGAGTAGGGAGAGAAGTGGTATACTTATTGATCACCTGCTGAAAATTATTACTCCTCTGACTTCACTGAATGGTCGGCAGAACTGGACGACAGTGCACAGTGCTGTCCTCAAGAGCTATTTGCTTCCTTTCCTCTCTCCACCTTGGGTAACTGGTGTCAGCCCTGTGGGAGCAAGAAGGCTGCTTGGACCTGTGGTGTAAGTTTGGGGTCTCTTGAAGTGGTATCTTCCCATGGTTTCTCTGGCCTTACGGGAGAACGACATGAACATACCTACTGGAGAGAAGAAGAAAGAGATAAAGTAGGAGCTAAAGTTTATCAATATTGTTTCCCTAACATAGCCACAATTTGAGTCTATCCTGTATATTTTATATTTTATTTTATACTCAGCTCTAAGTACACGAGAAAGTGGCTTAAGACAATTTCCATGATGAACACAAGTATTATAATTGCCAGGTAGATCTCTCAATAAGAATTTGAGTGGAAAAAAGAGCTTTTTATTCCAGAAGGCCCATGTTTGGATCTTGTTACTTTTGCAAGGCAAGAGAAAATGACTTTTATTTTCATTAAAAAAAAACAAAAGTAAAGTTGGTGGTGGCAACCTGGGATTAAAAGAGAATGAGTTCATATCTACCATGTGGAGTCAGTCTGGCCATTCTGAAGCTTAGGGACAGTCGTATCTTCTGAACCTGCACAGAAGAGTGTACTGAAATGCCAGTAGTAATATGCACTATGAAGAGGATTTTGGTGGTTCATAAAACTCTTGTGAAGCTTGTATGAGAATGAGTTACTGATGAGTCTTCATAGATCAAGTCATAAGATATACAAAACAGGTCCATTTTTTCATTTGGTTATATTTTGTTGTTACAGATATTTGATGGGTAATGCGAATATTTTATAAAATGACTCTAGTATGACCCTGGAGGATAGTTTGTGTGTCTAAGTTGGAGGATTTTGAGAGCCTCAAGACTAGTCCTGAGTGCTCTGGTCATAGAGATACTCGGGCAACCATCACGACAGAGCTATGATCTGGAAATGGTCAGGAGAGGAATGGCCACACCTCATGCCTCCATGAATCTATAGCAAAGCTAAAGCTCCACCTATGGTGGAGCCAAGGGTGGCTGAGGAGAAAGCTAAGCAGACATTGGCTTTTCCATCCTGGGAAATCCTTAGAGGGCTCTGATAGAGCCCTCAGATTCATCAGGGCCCTGTCTGAGATGATGTTAGACTCTCCAGCAACTGGAGCCTTGCAAGTCCTTTCATAGCAGAAGATAGCAAAACCATGACCTTTTCTACCTTGATGTATGTAGCTATTGATGAAAACTGATTCCAAATGAGCGGTGGTTTACTGAGCTGTGGCAAATGCCTGTCCTTTGTGCACGCTTGGGTGTGTATGCATGTGTGTGAGCTACTCACATTAAAAAGTAAGCTCTAAAGGACGCAGTTCTGCTGTTTGAATTTGCACAGGCATATTTTAGAACTGTGAACTTGAGCACTCAATGAAGCAGGGTTAATATAAGAGTCTTTTATGTTGAGGCTGGGGTTGTAGCTCAATGGTAGAGTGTTTGCCTTGCATGTGTGAGGCACTGGGTTTGATCCTCAACACCACATAAAAATAAATAAATAAAGATATGGTGTCCATCTACAACCAAAAAAATAATATTTTTTAAAAAAGAATCTTTTATGTCTTTATGTTCCATGTCAGCATTATCAGGAACTCTCATGGAAAGTTCATTGCTAAAGGATAGTTAAATAAAGATGCAAAAGGATTTTAGGTAAAATATTAGTCATGTGGTATCCCCAATTCAGTGGTAATATCTACTGGCAAAAGAGAAGATTAATCTCAGGGTCTTTTGCTGAACAGCATGCTGATACCCAAATCACGTTTTAACATGTTTCTTTGCAGGAAGGCTGTTTTATCTCCATCCAAGGTGGGATTGATAGACTCATGAAATGAATTTTCCTGGTCTGCAGAAGCATGTCGACATCCAGTGACATGTTTTTTCAAATAATTCAACTAATCAGGCCCATCTGGAAATAGTTGTTTTGATGCCTCCTGTCTTTCATGTGACCCCCAACTTAAAGGCTGCAGAAAGAATATGGTTTGCAGAAAGACTGAGATGTCCCTAAGTAGTATTTAGTGCCCCGCTGACAGTCAAACAAGCCAGCAGCTTCTTTGGAAGTTCAATATTGGCAAAAGGAGCCACAGGATCCTGGGGGTATGGAATGTTTAGCCCAGAGGGGCTGATAGGCCCGATGCATACCTTCACATTTGTGAGATGTGCCTTCTGTGGCTTCCTGTGTAGGTGGTCTCCAGCCAAGGTCTCTGCATACTCAGGGGAAAGCAAGCTCCTGCTTCCCAAAGCCACTGAGTTTTTAAGGAAAGTTCTTCTGTAAAGCTGAAATATGCTTATGTAATATTTGGTCCTAGTTCTGCTTTCTAAAGCATCAAAGAATAAATCCCTCTCTCTATGATGGGCCATACAGTGTAGATAAATGGATGGAGATGTTGGGTTTGACCCTGCACCATCACTGACATAGCTGGGCAATTTAGAATCCTACAGCAGCTTGGCTTCCTGATATCTTAGATAAGGATCAGAATCCCCATCACCTGGGCTGTTGTGGGGTTTGAACCAGATAATGTAATTTAACCATCCATCATGGTGCTTGGCACTTGGTGGGCATATATTGAATGCTCCCCTCCTCCCTCTACTTGGCAGCTCTTCAGACATTTGGAGGCACCAAGCCTGTTTCCTTTGGTGTTCTGTTTTCCCAGCCACTGTGCTGCAGATCAAAGGGATGGAGATGAAACTGGGGGCTGGGGAACAGCTAAGTCAATGTCTTCTCAAGTATGGGCACCAACAGGTGTTAAGAAAGACTATTTTTAGTTGGCACATGGATCATCATTTTACAATTAAATTTAAATCTATCCATCTAAATGATATATTTGTAGATGTCCTCTATTATGATGTAGATGTCCTCTATTACGCCCTCTCCTTCCCATGTATGATACTGTCTGCTTTAAAAATAAGCTTACTTGAGAATAAAGGCGAATCAAGTACAAAAAAGGGCTCTTATTATTATCCTGTTTAAATCAGCCAGGTGTGGCGGCATATGCCTGTAATCCCAGCGACTCCAAAGGCTGAGGCAGGAGGATTAAAAGTTCGAGGCCAGCCTCAGCAATTTAAGGAGATTCTGTCTCAACATGAAAAGGGCTGTGGATGTAGCTCAGTGGTAAAGTGCCCCACTTCAGGGTTCAGTCCCTAGTACCAATGAACAAATAAATGAATTCCCAAGCAAATCAAATTCTATTTCAAAATCTCATTAGCAAGGCAATCTGAAAGGCTACCGACAATATGACTCTAACTATATGACATTCTGAAAAAGGCAAAACAGAGAGACAGTAAAATAAATGATCAGTGGTTGCCGGGGATTGGGAGAAGGTGGGGGATGAATGGAGGATTTTAGGGCAGTGAAACTTGCCTGTATAATACTCTGTGTTGGATATTTTTACATATTACATTGTTGAAAATCCATGGAATATTCAACATAGTGTGTACATTCATACAAACTATAGATCTTAGTAATGTATTGATACTGGCTCATCAATTGTAACAAACGTACCATGCTAATGAGAGATGTTAATAATAGGAGCAACTGGAGCAAAGGGCTATGGAAACTCTGCACTTTCCGTTCAATTTTCTCTGTAAGCCTAAAACTATATAAAAAAACTATTAATTAAAAAAAATCTCATTAGCTTTGCAAAGTACCAATTTGATCATTTGCTTCCATTTTACCATCTGTCTGGAGGACGTTTCATGTCAAAAACCAAATTAGTCATATTTCTCATTTCACATTAAAAATGGTACCCAGTTACACCAGTGGCCAGCCACTGAGATGTTCGGACCCACGGTCTCAGAGGATACAGCGCTCCTCTTCCTCCTTAATTTGCCACCTTGCATTCAGTGCTGACTCCTGCTGTCCCTCCTCTCCCTCCCTTTGCTCCGAGCCTCTTTAATTTACATGACAGCTAACATGGACCCAGAGCTGCCCTCACTCCATGCCGGGCTACTCTGACAGCCTCCTGGGTGGTCCTCTTATCTCTAATTTCTCCCCTACTCCAAGATCATCCACCCAGATCTGTTAAAAAAAATCATGTTATAATTCCAATTTCATTCCTTTCCTCCTTTGAGGACATCCAAACCTAGGTTTCCAATCATCCAGGTGAGTGGGATGATCAAAGGCCTGGTGTCACCTGTCTGAAGTCAGGACAAGCACTGGGATGAAGATCAGCCATCTGCTGATCCACAGAGACAATTAACAAAGATGATCATAATTATCTATTGAGCACCGTAGTGAATCTGTGGTGTGAACCCAGGCCAGGGTGCTCACTCCCCTGCCCCTGGTTTGTTTATCCCCCATTATTCACATATTGGAGACTTAATTCCCAGTTCATATGTTAGTGGTATTTGGACGTAGGGTCTTTGGGAGGTAATTAGGATTACATGAGGTCCTGAGGCGGGGGTCCCCTAATTAATGGCTTCATAAGAAGAGTAAGAGAGCCAAACTAGCACACTTGTTTTGTCTCACCATGTGATGTCTTCTGCCATCTTATGATGCTGCCAGAAGGCCCTCACCAGATACTGGTAGCATGTTCTTGGACTTCCAGCCTCCAGAACCATAAGCTAAATAAACTTCTCTTCTTTATAAATGACCCAGGCTGTGGTATTCAGTCACAGTAACAGCAAGTGGACAAAGACACCCACCAGTACTGGGAGTGTTGTTGGTCAGCAGCACTCAGGAGAATTCCTCTCTAGAAATTGCTCTCACCTGAAGACAGCCACCTCCCAGGGACAGCCTGCCTCTGAAGACTGAGGATAAGGAGTACAAAGGCTTATCTCCTTGCCTTTAACCTGACGTTTCAGAAAGATCACCTGAGTACTAAAACTCCTGTTGTTGTGCTGTATCAAAACTCAGCCTCCTCCTCCTCCCGGCACTTGCTCCCCAGCGTACCCGCCAATAATCTTCCTGCACACAAATCTCTGTCTTGGCCTCCGCTTCCTAGAGAAGGAGGCCTATGACAGCATCACACCCTGAGCCATCTCTCCTTCATCGTTCAGATCAGTGTCCAGTGGTCTACGCTATTTAAAATAATAATAATTAACTATCTGTTGACTTGAATCAAATGTATGAAATATGATATGTCAAGAGCTTTGTAACGTTTTGAACAACCAATAATAAAAAAAAATTAAATACTTTCTAGGTTCCAGGTGCTTTAGAATATTTTATTTATGTGAGTTTTCTAATCTTTACATCAACCCTGTGACATGGATAGGTCTGCTTTCCAGATGAAAATATTAGCAATGAAAGAATTTGTAAATAAGCAGAATTGATTCACAGAAGTGAAGCCCATACTGTGGCCCCAGGGAAGTCTGGAACGCAAGTGACTTGAGATTGAATTACTCACCTAAGGCTCCTGGACTTCTCCCTGCCCAGGGGAAGACATGGTGCATGGGCCAGGAGATGAGCTCCGTGGGGTGAGAGGGCTGGCAGGGGTCCCCTACACCCTCATTGCCGTCTCTCTTCCAGGGACACAGCCTGGCTCGCTCGTACTTCTTTCTGCACACAGGGCCTCTGTCCTGAGCCAGCTACTCTGCTTTCCCTCCCCTTCCTTAATGTGACCCAGCCTTTTGTTCGTGCCATTTTTGTCTTTGGAAATGCTCATTCTCTAGCCCATGACCATGAAATCCCTTTTGGTTGATTATAAACAAAACAAAGCAAAACAGAAAAACCTATCTCCTTCAACAAGGTTTCCTAACACTACTCCTCAAGTCCTTCAGCCGGCAGAGTGCTCCTAGTTCTGTCCTCTTTCTCATCCCATAGGAGCTTGTCCTCAGAATTGGGAATGCTTCCTCTGGTGAGGTTGAGGATTTGCTTGAATGGAGGGGGCTCTCATCTCCCATGCCTTTTAAATCCATTGAGAAAAAGAAAAATAAGATAATTATAGCACAAATTTGTTATGCTAAAATTCCAAGTTTTGGAATACTGGCTTAGAGAAGGAGGCCCTGGTCTCTTTCTCATTCCTCAAATCTGGCCCCGGGACCCAATGCAGGTGCAGCTATCACAGAAAGCGGGAGCAAAGCAGGAGCCCAGCCCCTGTGAGATCCAGCGGGTCCAAAAGAGAACTAGAGGTTAGGGAAGGAAACACAGGCAGGAGGGGGCGGGAGTCTGAAGTGTTCCTTCAACCTTGTTTCCTGGGGGGCAGTGCCGCAGTCTGGCTGGGCACAATTCACGAGCCACTTGTCAAGCAGAAACGAACTTTATTTTTAGAAAACACACACACACACAACACCACACGAGCTCTTCTTCAGGAATTCCCCCAGAGCCCAACTGCCACCACAGGTTTCCAGCAAGCCTCTCAACCCCCACTCCTCCGGCTCTTGAGGCCAATTGGCTGGGTCACGTGGGCGGAGCCAAAAGAGTCCCCCAATGAGCAGCTCCGTGGTCTGAAAGGGCGGGGAAACAGCCCAATGAGCATCACCGCAGAGGAGCCAATCAGCTGGCAGCTGGAAGTTTGCTGGGGCCGCTGTGAGCCAATCAGCTGGAAGTTTGCTGTGGCCGCTTAGGCTGTGGCTTTCAACAGGGGAGGATGGGGGAGGCTTCTCTCTTCTGTAGAAATAGAGGAAAGGGGTAAAACACCCTTTTAGCCTGCTTCAGAGCAGCGGTGGGCTCTGATGAATGGACCAGGATGTGTGCTCCTGGTGGGCAGCTGGGGTCATCCTCCATTTGTGAGCTCTTGTTGCCCAGCCTAGAAGGTTGGGAGCATCTCAAGAATGGTGTCACCAAGTGTCACTTTCATCCAGTGCCAGTGCTCCTTTGAAAAATAGACCCCAGAATGCCAATCTCAACCCACTCTGCTAAGCACATGAGCTCGTCTCTAGATATTCCCACTTCTAGGGTGCCTCATGAGTTCTCTGTGTTTCTCAAATGCTGCCAGGCCAGGACTCTCCTGCCGGGTTGACTGGATTGGCTGGAGCATTCAACACCGGCAGGTGGGAAAGCAAGGAAGAACCGTCTGAATGTTTTCCCACGTGAGCGGCTCTTACATCAGCCAAGGCAGAAGGAAGATTTTAAATAAGCCGAAACTGTTCCATGATGTGATTCTAGGAGTGAGAATTGTGCAGATGTGGAGAAGCAAAGTTCTGTATTGTGAGAAGGCGGCTTGGCAGAACGCTCTGCCCTTTATGTCAAGCCATTTGTGAGGAGGTCTTCAGGTATCTTCTTATGTTTACAACATTATCAAGAATAAAAATGCATAAAGCAAGGCATGAATCTTTTGAGCCATCCAATCCCTAATGGTCAGATGAATCCTAACATCCAGAACCAAAAGGAATGTTTTAGTTACTTGTTGTCTGGGTCCCACTCATTAGGCTGGAGAAGGGTTGCTGGCTAAGATGCAGGATGCCCATTGGCATCTGAATTACTAGTAACTAGGTATTTGTTGTTGTTTGGAATCCATATCACTGGACATTCTGGGTCTCCTCCTGCCTCACCCCCAAAACTGACTAATGTAGGCTGCCAAGAGGGATCAGAAGGACTCCAAGGAGAAAAAATGGTGGGTGAAGACTTCAGACTGGGAAGACCCTGCTTTCAGTCGTAGCCAGGATCAAAGTCATGCATGTCTCCTTTCTCCCTTTCAGAAACAGAGGCAATTTACAGGAAGGTGAGCAGAACCAATGTTCTGGAAGGCAGAGAGCAACACCTGCAGGCACTTCTAAAGTCAGTTGGCTGATGAGGATGGGTTTGGCCTTGAGTTTTTCTGAGATTCCAACCAAGTGCTGGGGAAGGGAGGGAAGATGAGGTTATAGGGAGCTTGGGTAGCAGAGCTGGCTGGATTGGGGGCTGGTTCCCGGTGAGTTGTCTGGTTATTTAATATCCATTGTTCAAAGTTATAGGGCAAGCTTGGCCTTGATTTGGTGGCACTAAAATCCAACGAGATCCAATGTGGCAGCCCAGTTTTGAGAGAAAGTCCCCCTTCCTAAAGGGAGAGGGCTGTCAAAGAGTTAGGATCAGAGTCAGGACTTCTGACCCAGTTGGGTCCTGGAGGACATGGCAGGTAACCTTGAAAGAGATGGAGGGTTGGATAATGAACTTACTAGTGTGGGCTCATGGGCTCTTGGATTTCTCCCCACACCAAGGACCCTGCCAGGGTAGACTTCCTGACTGTGGGTCCAGCCCAGTGGTTGACCTGGGGCAGCTCATAACCTGTCTTTTTTAGCCGAGTTGACTCAGGGTCCAGGAGGGGGCAGACCTGTGGATTGGGTGGAGGAGCCAAGATCTGAATTGCTCACAGGAGGCTGGGGTAACAGTCTCCAAATTGCCTTCCCTGGTGCCGGGAATGTGTGCGGGGTAGAGAGCAGGCTGTGTACCAGGTGCCACATGAAGAGCTGCAGAAGCAGAGGGAGAGGCAGGTCGGACTGAAGCAGGAAAGTGAGTCATGGTACAAAATAGCGTCAGGTGCCACGAAAAGTCTTCCTCTGGAAAACAGAAGCAGGAAGGCTACTGTAGTCTGAATGCAAGCGCTGGCTGGACTCAGGAGCCCAGCAGGAACCTGTCCTAAAGAGGCTGCCCCTGGAGAGAGCCTGCAGGTTGAGCAGCCGTGCCCTCAGCAGAAAAGCACATCTCCATTGGGTCTGAAGCCTCAGCTGGTTGCAGTTTGCCTTATGCAAAGTCACAGAAAGAAATCCAGGTGCACCGTGGGCCCTGGGCACTGAAGCTGAGAGAGAAGAGGGTTTGCAGAAGGGAAAGAGAGAAAGTGAGGAGATCAAAGGAGAGAGGAGAAAAGACAGAAGGAGGCCACACAAACACGATGGTATTTTTTTTGTTTTGTTTTTTTGCCTTTGATCCACTCATGTAGGCATTTTGACTGATGATTCTGAAGATGAGTGTTTGCTAGATCTTCTGTTACCTAAATTTTCAGTTAAAAAAAATTTTTGTTTTTTAGTTGTAGATGGACACAATACCTTTATTTTACTTACTTTTATGTGGTGCTAAGGATCGAACGTGGTGCCTCACAGGTGCTAGGTGAGTGCTCTACCACTGAGCCACCACCTCAGCCCAATTTTTCGGTTTTTAATTTTCCATTTTTACATAAAAAAATGTGTGCAATGCAGTTAACTTCTGTAAGGTATTTCATACTCATGTGACTTTCCACTACGTTGATTTATATTAAAATGTTGAAAAGTTCACTGGTTGAGAGTGTTGGCCCTGAGTACTTCCTGGCCTAACTCCTCAATGAACTTCCAAATGCCCAAGTTTTCAGAGTGGAGATACCCTCAGCCCATGCCGATGTTTTCCCTCGCCTCGGGAGCCTGGATTTGCCCGCCCTTGGCTTTGGTATCAGTGTGTGGTCCCTGGGCAAGCGGTGTTTTCTTTTCACTTATTTGATTTTTGTATTTACTACATCTCCACTTACATTCTCAAATGTAAAATAAACTATTTCAAAATGATTTTTTCACACTTCTGGAGTTGAAACCAAGGCAAAAAAAAAATACATTGTTCTAGCAAGGAAAAATATTATCGACAGGGGTAAAATAAAAACACCCACTTTCCAAAGTCCAGGCCAAACTCTGGAATTTAATCATCTCTTATAAAAATAAGCCATTTTTGAAAATTACTTCATGTAACACTGATTTAGTCTGGAAATTGGATATCAAGAAGCAAAGACAATAAAAGCTCTGTCAGTGAGCATGGACGGACAGAGCATGTTAGTCTAAGTGTTTAGGCTAATAGACAGTCTCTGTGTGTGCACATTCTCCGCAAAAGTTCAGTTTTCAAGGCGGCTCTAGCGGACATGCCAGCAAGGTGTGAGACTTGAGAACGCAGCCTGGGAATCTGCTTCTGCCTCTTGGCCTGTCCTGCCCTGAAGGCTTTGCTGTCATCTGAGGCAAGTGATTCTGCTGAGGCAAGTGACTTCACCTCTGGTCCTAACATCTTTGTCTGTAAGTGTGATAGTGAGAGAGGTGGTTTAGGTTTTCTCCAAATTCTAGACTCTGATCCTTTCGTGAAGACAATTAAAATTCCATAAACCCCGAGGAGTCCGATGGAGTATTATGGGATGGTTCACAGTTAGGCTCTTGCTGTGGATGAGGTCACCCATATGAAGGTGCCCTGAGGGGTTGATGAAATGTGTTGGTGAGAATTCATGGGGATTTGGGGGACGGAAGACAAGGTCAGTGCTTTGGGGCCTCTTCACAAGGTGGCACCCAGGGAAACCAGGGACACAGATGAGGATGCGGAAGTCCACGGCACCTGGTCTAGTGCCTCGAATCCCGAGGCTCTTCCTGGATGCCCCAAGCTCTGAGAAGACTGATGGCGTGGGCACCAATCCAGTCCTAGCGTACATGAGCACAATAGTCAGGAAGCTCAGGCTAGAAAACAGAATCTATTCTAAAATGGAGAATGACGTTTTCCACCATAAACATGACAACTGCTAGGGATAACACTCTCTTATTTTTTTTTATTCTGTAGTTCTTGTTTTTAAAAATACAGCATGAATAAGAAGGAACAGATTTGAAAGGGGTGAGAGAATAAATCAGTTGATAATACCTTGATTCGGAGGCACCTCTCAAACATCTGAGGAGAGATATTGAGTTGATAGGTAGACATCCAGATCTGGAAGCCGTGAGGGAATCCTGGGATAGAGAGGGTTTGGGAAGTCAGTAGCCTACTAGCTGAGAGTTGAATCCACCATGAGAGACAGACGAGAAGGCAAAGATAAAACTCAAGGAAGCACTGATATTTAAGGGAGTGGCAAAGGCAAGGAACTAGTGAAATCTTTAGAGGTCATGTGGAGCTTATATTAAATTGAATTTTAAATTGTTTCATAAGCAAAAAGCACAAACAAATGGACATGATTTGTATTACATAATGATACGTGTAAATATAGGCAAGGTCCCACACCTTTGGAATTATTCATTCATTCACTTGTCACAGTGAAAGCATTCATTCTTTCAACCAATGTTTATTGAGCACCTACTATGTTCCTGGCATTACGGTAACCATTGAGAATACAGCACTGAGAAAAATAAGTTCTTTCTCTCGGGGAGATTTATTGTAGTCACACACACACGTGCACAGTACTTTAGAACCAACTCCCCAAGACATAGACCATAATGTCCTATACTCTTACAGGGCAAGGATACTCTCTCATCCTGAAGAATTGCCTATCATCACCACCAGCACATAACTTTGGCTCCATTCTTATTTTTGTCTTTTATCCACTTAAAAGGTTAACTGGGTAGTTAAGTTACAGGATTCTAGCCAAAGCATGCTCCCAGCTAGTCAGGAAGCTGAGCAGATCTGGCATCTGTCTCACATTATTACCCAGGAACTGGGCATCTGTAGGCTGAGCTCATGCTGCGGAGGCCTCGGCAGGACCTTGATCTCCCTCCACATGGTCCTTGCTCGATGACAGAGAGCGGCAGAGGTCATGGTTCAAACCTGAGATGATGGGTTCTGAGGACAAAACTTTCAAGGATCACTTTTATTGAAAACGCTGTCATTTTAGTCTATTAGAATTCTGCAGCTTCAAGTCTTCCAACAGTAGAAAAAGTGAAGGCAGATCTTTCTGCCATGGTACTTCTTACAGATTAATATTTTTATTATTATTAATTTTTTATTTATACATGACTGTGGAATGAATTACAATTCTTATTACACAGATAGAGCACAATTTTTCATATCTCTGGTTGTGTACAAAGTATATTCACACCAATTCATGTCTTTATATCTGTACTTTGGATAATAATGTCCATCTCATTCCACCATCATTAATTACCCTATGCTCCCTTTCTTCTCCTAAGATTAATATTTTTAATAGGTTTTTTAGTTGTAGATGGACACAATACCATTATTTTATTTATTTATTTATTTTTAATGTGATGCTGAGGATTGAACCCAGTACCTTGCACGTGCTAGATGAGTGTTCTACCGCTGAGCCAGAACCCTGGCCCACAGATTAATATTTTTATTAAAAATTTCTTAGATAAGTAGGAGACCAGAGATTTTCTTCATTTTGGGGTCAGTATATTTTGGGTTTTCATTAGCTGTTCAGTTAATCCCATGTTTAAAACGTTTTATCAATAGCTATCCCATAATAACCTCTAATCTCTGTGGTTCTTTAAAGTAATTCCCATACAGGACACTCCCTGCTTTTCATCTACCCACCCCACCTGTCCTCTTTTCATCATCTGGTTGAGATCTGGTGGAGGCTTACATGGTGGTGGAGATGGGACCGTTTAGTTTATAGGCAGGTTGGATGTCCTAGTTTTAATTGATGAACTTGGAGTAGCCACACACTCCTTCCTCTTCCATCATCTATCAAATGAATTTTATTTCTTTTCTCTTTTTACCCACCCTTCCTTCCTTCCTTCTTTCCTTCCTTCCCTCCCTCCTTCCTGTGCTGGGGATGGAACCCAGGGTCTCACACATGCTAGGCAAGTGCCCTACCGCTGAACTACATCCCCAGTCCTGAAGTCTAGTCTTAAAATACTGTATGAGCACACATTCTTTGGCCAGTAACTTTAAATGCATCCCTATCACAAATCAGAATAAAAATCGATTAGCCCACCCTTTGACCTAATGATGAAAGAACACTTTTAGGAGTTTGTTTTTTTTTTTTATAAATATGATCATACACATGCATAGTGACCTCTTTGCAGTTATTTACTAAAGCATTGCATATAATAGTAAAACATAAGAAAGCACTTAAGTTTTCTATATTTTTTTTCTCTATCTAATATTAAATTTCCATTCATTAGGAACTGACAAAATTGAATCATGATTAATCCGTACAAGTGGCTTTACCATGTTAAAAGAAAAGTCTATGTTTTGATGGTAATGATCTCTAACCTATATTGAAAAATTTAAAAGTCTACATTTGTGAGAAAAGTATATACCCACACATCCACATGTGCACATATTCTCGTGTACACATTTACTGTCTCTGCATGTAGAGGAAACATCAGTTGTCCCTGGAGTGGGGAGTTGGGTGACTGAGGGACAGGAGTGAAAGGGAGACTTCAGTATAGTACCCAATGGAGCCTTTTGATTTTTGAGTGATGTGGACTATTATAAATAAATATGTAAACAAATAAAAATTTTAAATTTAAACTTTAAACTCTTTCAACTGACCCTTCACAATCATGGCTTTGACAACATTTCAAGTGTATTTCCCAAACGCCCATCTTCCCTTGGCAAGCCTGCTCTTGCCAAATTGATCTTCCCGCCAAAAGACTTCCTAATTGGAGATCCATCTAGATCCCTTCAGGGTCAAGTGGCCAGGTTCCAAGTTGTCAGGCTCAGTTCCTTTTCCAGCCAACCCGCATCTTCTAGGATCTCAGTGAGACGCGCCCTGTCTCAGCCACATTGTATTCCTTCAATGTCCCTGGCTGGGGGCATTCATAGGACAGCATCCATCCCACCTTCCTTTCCTTAAGGCGGCACATCCTGACTTAGAGGAGACAAATGAGGTAGGAGAGCAGAACTCATGCTGTAAGAGGTGGCTCCTGAGTCCAGATGCCCACCCAACACAGCTCTGTGCCAATGCCACTTTGTCTTCCCCCGAGGATGACATGCACGTGAGGGACTACTGCCCCTGTGGGTGAGGGGCCTCTGTTCTCAGGGAGGAAGTCCTGTCTTTCCCCACGCTAGTTGGTGCAGCCACCAGGGACGATGTTGCTCAGCAGGTCTGAAGGTACACTTGTCCCTTTTGGAACTTGCCTTGACCCATAAGTGGCTCCCTGCTCCAGTTAATGGCATATCCAGTGTCTCTCTCTCTCTTGTTGGGTCTGTAGTGACAGTCATTTTGTAATATCTGGATTTCAGAGGAATTTTATGATCTTCACGTGGGACTTAACCTATAAAATGGCAAAACTCTGTGTATGCTCTTGGTCCACCAAAAACAACACCAGACGCAAGGTGATATTGGGATGAAGATGAGGATGAGGATGAGGATGACGCAGTGATAGGTGACAAACATGTAAGTGCTCACTCTGTGCCAGGCACTGGACCAAGCACTTAATATGCATTAGCTCATCTGATCCTCCCCATAACCCTGTGGAGTAGGCAACAGATACAAAATCGAGACTCACAGAGGTTAAGTCCAAGGTCACACAGCTATTTTACAAATCAAATATTGAGACTCCTAGAGATTAAGTCACTTGCCCAAGGTCGCACACCACTAGGTGGAGAAGCTAGGATTTGAACCCGTAAAGTGTCTCCCGTGCCCTTTAAACACTGTGCATGTTATACCCAGTGCTTTGTAAGCTGTTAACCATTCAGTGATCTTCTTGGGGTGATTTTTCCATCTTCATCAAAAATCCCCCTCTTTGAGGGCACTCCTTTGTCCAAGACCTCACACCGCTAATAAGTGGAAGACCCAGGATGTGGACCCAGCTAGTCTAGACCCCGAGACCAAGTACTTGCTCACTCTGCTCTTCTGCCTCTCTGGAGTGAGAATGGCATGGTGGTGTTGACCCAAACCCCGTGCAGAGCCGGAGTGACATAGCATCCGAGGAGCACAAGGTGAGAACTTCGGCAAGCGCAAGTCTGGCTTTATCCACTTCCTCCTGAAAGAGCACTCATGAAGCCAGTATCTTGCTGAGAGCGGTGCTATGGTCTCCCCACATAGGTATATCAATGCCCCTTGCTGTGACCCCAAATTCAGACCCCAAAGTGGTGGTAGGAGGACGTGGGCCTTGGGGAGGTTATTAGGTCAATCCCTCGGGAAATGGATTGCAGAAGGACATGAGAGAATTCCTTTCTTCTCTCTCTTTGCTTTTCACTATCTGAGGATACACAGAGAAGATGGCTTTCTGCAAACCAGAGAGAAGGCCCTCACCAGACACCAGGTCTGCTGGGATCTTGGTCTTCCACTTCAGCCTCCCAGAAGTAAATGTGAGAAATAAATGCTTGTGATTTAAGCTGCCCCATCTCTGGGATATTTGTCACAGCATGCCCAGCAGACTAAGATACCCTTCTGGCTTCACCCCTGTTCCAGTCCTACAAATGTGTCCCTCTAGTGACCTCAGACATAGCCAGAGCCATCCCTTTCTTAGGTGGGAGTGGGAGGTCTTGTCTTTGATTCTAGCCACATTTCTGGAGGAAAGGAGAAAGAGTTGGGTGGAAAGAGCTGACAGAAGCCTCCAGCTTCTTCAGTGGCTGTTTAAAGGCTCATCTCCCACAGGCACCCAGGCCTGCCCACTCAGCCACGGTGATCGCTTCCCCTGAGCAGCTGTCAGTCTAGCTTTGACAGCCCATACCAGGCCCAGAGCCAACGCAGATGATGATGCCAGGGTGCTCACCTGTCCATACGAGTAAGCCTTCAACAAACACTTATTGAACACCACCTGGAACCGTGTCACAAGGCAGCAAAACAGTGATCTCTACCCCATACCCGCCCTCTAGGAACTCAAAGACCAATAAAGGAATAATCGTACTTTAAGAAGTCATTGTGGAGATCAGTGGGACCTCTGAATACTGTCGAGAGTCACAGGATATGAAAGGAGCCTTCTGGAAGGCTCCAATAGAAACCTGTTTGGGGAGAATTACCACCATTTCAGTACAGCTGAAGAACAACAGTGTCTACAAAGAAGCAAAGGCAGAGAGAATGGATCCTAGGCATAGAGGAAGCTCAGCAGTAATTCCTTCTAAATGGAGGTCATAGTAGCCAGGATTTTTGTCTGTTTATGGATGGATCTCTGGTATTCCACAGTGTCTGAGAAGGAAGAGGCACTAAACATGTATTTGTCATCTGGAAAGAAAAAAGAATTTTGGAGATAGATTAATGAATGTATGTTGGGCAGAGTTGGGACTTTGTCCTGAAGGGTTATTGAAGGACCTTAGGCCAGTGCACGACGGATGGCTTAGATATGCATTTTGCATAAGCACATAATCAACTGCAAAAACAAAAGTAATGGAAGGGCTCAATCTGAGCGCTGAAATAAAATGTGCAAACATCATCTGTTTATAATATGTAATTGTTAATAAAATAAATAGCAGTGAAAATTTAAGAGACCAACAATAAGAATATGTGAGATGCACATTTTTAAAAATTGTGAACTTGATAGAAGAATGAGAAGACTTAACAGACTGGAGTAACACCATGTTTCTGGGCAGGAAATTTCATATTGTTAAGATGTCATGCTTCCCCATTAAATTAATATATAAGTTTAATACAGTTTCGATGAAAATCCCAGTGAGATTTTGTGGTACTTGACAAATAGCCTTTAAAATTCATTTGTATGCATAAATGGATGAGGATAGCCAAGAAAAATGTTAAAAACCAAGAAAAATGAGAAGGGAGCGTGTTTAACCAGATCAAAAGACACTATATAAATTTACAGTAACTAAGACAGTATGGAATGGATTAAAGAATCTAAAACCAGACTCTTGCGTATATATAGTTAGCGTGTGATGCTAGCTAGCATCGAGTGTTTACTGTGAGCCTGGCCCTGTTCTAAGCATTTTGTATTACTCATTTAATTCTCACAAAACCCTCTGAAGTAGGTCCTAGTATTGCCCCCATTTTTTTAATGTGATAAAGCACATATAGGTTTTTTTTTTTTTTTGAGAGAGAGAGAGAGAGAGAGAGAGAGAGAGAGAGAATTTTTTTAATATTTATTTTTTCAGTTTTCGGTGGACATAACATCTTTATTTTTATGTGGTGCTGAGGATCGAACCCAGTGCCCCGCGCATGCCAGGCAAGTGTGTTACTGCTTGAGCCACATCCCCAGCCCCACACATATGGGTTTTGATACATGTCTATAGTTACAGAGCTAGTAGATAGCATCCAGGCTATCTGACCCAAAAGTCTTCATTTAAATCACACACAAAAATGGTCCTTTTGCAGAAAAAAAAAAAACAAACCAAAAACAAAAAAATGGAGAATTCAAAAAAGTACTAGAGATTGGATGAATTTAACTATACAACATTTAGAGCATCTATTCTGAAAGAGCAATTTTAAAATGGAAAATAAAAATCTAGGAAAATGTTTGCAAAACATAGGATAGCAAAGAGTTACTAGCCTTAATATACAAAGGGTTCTTACATATGAATAAAATATGAACACCCAAATAGAAAAGGCAAAGGATCAAAATGAACAAGCCAATTCATAAAAGAAGTGATGAAATGGCCAATATGCATATAAGATGCTCAATCTGAATAATAACCCCAGAATGAATTAAAATGAGATATTTTCCTCCTCTCAGAATGAGTAAAAACACTTAAAGAGTAAAAATACTTAAAAATGCCAAGGGTTGGCAAGATCACATTGTTGTGAATAGCAATATTAGAGCTTGAGTTGAAAGGAAAACTGCACTAATATTGATCCTGCCTGTATTTAAACTTTTGACATTTTATTCATCACAGGCTTTTTGCATTATTTTAAAAAAATATGTTGCATTTAAATATTATTTGACTTGATTACTGAAATTTTTGATGTGTTCTTAAGTTTGTGTTCAAAGCAAGATGCCTCACTCACCTCATCCTAACGCCAAACTTACATGGAAAAACAAGTTGTTCCTACCTTTGACGATGATCTTCAAGAACCAATTAAAATATTAGATGGGCTTAGCCACTAGGACAGTAATTCTTTCCCTAGGATTTTTGCCTAAAGGAATGACTGGGTAAATGCATAGAAATATATGCAAATATCTTACTGTAATACAATTTGTAAGAAAAAATTTTATACATCCTAACTGACTATCAGTAGAGGACTTGCTAATAAAGTGTGATATGTTCATACAATGAAGTATTATACAGGCACTAAAAATGATGGCACAGAAGATGACATACGTAAAGGAAAAGATATCCACTGTGCACTAAGAGTAAATTAAAACATTAGAGTGCATAAAACTCTGCATGCACAATAATCCCAGGCACGCAACACACATACCTATGTACAACCCCAAAAAAGTCTCAAAAAGTCATGCAAAGTCTTCAACAGAGTGACAAGCAGAGGTAGCAAAGTGAATATTACATTTCACAAAGATCAACTCACCATGGAAACGGCCGTATGTTCTCTCACAAAACTCTTTTTTGCTAACTTACCCCTGCCTAGTTCTCTGACATATCCTATTCTCTCCAAGTTGAGAGTGCCTCATATGGCAGCAGTTGATCTGCACCCCTACCCGACCCCAGACCCAGTTCCCCCCCATGTCTTCAATTCTGTGGCTCTCCCCATCGCCCAGGAGACCTGGTGCCTCCAACACTTTAGCCTTCATCCCTGGGAGGCAGGTGG
Source organism: Urocitellus parryii (assembly GCF_045843805.1). Classification (NCBI taxonomy): domain Eukaryota; kingdom Metazoa; phylum Chordata; class Mammalia; order Rodentia; family Sciuridae; genus Urocitellus; species Urocitellus parryii. The sequence continues at coordinate 188,149,811 of NC_135534.1, forward strand.
GGGAGGGATTTGTTTTATTTGGGGAATTTCTCAGTTTATGAGTCTGCTCTCCTCTCTAGAAACCAATCCTGTTATTTTAACATCCCTTTCAGCTAACCATAGATATGTGGCCTGGCCCAATCTGCTGTCCCTGCCCCAGATGTGGAATCAGAAGCTGGTGACTCAGAGCAGCTGGAACTACACAGGGTCCAGTCTGGCCATGGTGGTAACAAAACCATCAGTTTTCAGATACAGCAATAGAAGGAGACCCTTTGGAGATACCCAGTGCCCAGCATCTGTAGGTCTCCTCCAGGCCGGTTTTGCAGTGTTATGGTGACTGATATCTGGCTACCTAGCTTCTAAGCCCAGTTGCTGACCCTCCCAGAGATTCTATGAGTGACCTGACATTCTTTAATAAATCCTTCTTCGGCTCACATTAGCTAAATTTGCTTTCCACTGGTTGCTATGAACAATCCTGATGGATACTTATTTATGTTGGGCACAGCCATATTTTGTGGAAAAACCTGATTTCGATACACATTATTACACACTCCTCCCCCACAAAACAAGTTTATAGGTCATGTTATGTTGACAAGATGTTTGGGTCAGCTTCCTTCACCTAGACCTCGTAATCTGATACAGTAGCTCCTGGGCACACATAGCTATTTAAACTTAATTAAATGTAAATAAAATAAAAAGTTCAGCCACACGGCAAGCATTCAGCCACACCTGGCTAGTGGATGTCCTATTGGGCAGTGATATTTAGAACATTCCCATTATCACAGAAAGTTCTGTTGGACAGCAGAGTCTGGAAGAATCTTAAGGTCTCACCAGCCTACCACCCTGAACCATCACAGAGAGTAGATCACTTTGGGATACATTCATTGAACTATCTGACCATATAACAAAGACTTTACGTTAACCTAACATGCATATGTTATGTTTTATTTCACCACTTAAATCGGTCTTTCTTGCGCTCTGCCTTCCAACCTCCCATCCTCCCTCTCTCTCTTTGCTAAGTCTGTTGGTGAATTCATCCAAGTTATTTGGGCCTATGCTCTTAGTCTCCTCTACAGTACCTGTCTTGCCAACTTCGTGGGATTGCTCTGAGTATGATAATGGGATCCAGGAGGGGACTTCATGTTCATGATTGGTCTGGAATGAGCCTCAATATTGGATGAATCTAAGATTGTAGCCATCTGACTTTGAGCAAGTCATTCAACTGCTCTGGATTCCAGTTTCCTTATCAGTCAATTGAAGAGATCAAATGGGATCATTTCTGTTATGTCACCAACATTGAAAAGTTCTATGATCCCATAGGAAACCCCAAAGACATTATTTAAAATGTCTTCAGGGGAGCTGAGAATAGAAGCTGGTGGGCAATAGTCTGGGAGGTAGAGACAATAACCAAGGCCTCTTTATGCGAGATTGGATGGGCACTAGCCCATTTTACTGTTGGCAAAGCTTAAACCATGAGAAAGCAGAATGATAAAGCAAAGAGTTTATATCACAATCTCTCTCCCTCTGAAATCACTCCCCGGTCATATTTTAATGTACTATTAATGTTTAAATGCTCAGAAGCAACTTGCAAATAAGTTTTAAATCTGCACTTTTCTTTTTGGGTGGCCCAGTCACGCTTGGCAATTCATCGCTTGCTTTGGGAACACAGTCTACCCGAAAAAGATGAAACTGGTCCAAATAACTAACTGTGTGTTCTTCTAAAAAAAAAACCTCAAACTCACATTTCAAAGTCACCACTTTAGATCAGCCACCTGGTGCATCCCAGAGAAAGACAGCCCAAGGCCCTTCCTATTCAGGAATTCAAATGCCCATAACACAGTCAGCCTGTTGAGTCTCCCGCCCTGACAGTTTCTAATAACAGATTACAAGGTTAGTCCAAAGCTTTTTGAGAAGCAAGTTTATTCTAGGTCAAAGAGTGTTAAGCCCTAGCAGATCTGATAGCTTACAGTGTCTTGTGAGAACTTTCTACCAGGAAAATGGACATTCCGTTGATCTCCAGTAGACAATCAATCATGCTACGGATACAACAGTGACATTCATGAAGCATTTTCTACATGTTAAGCACTTTGTAAGCCTTACAGTTTTTGCTCACAAGCTCTACCCCATTTTATAGATATGGAAACAGAGGCTCTGAGAGGTTTAGCAACTTGTCGTGTTTGATACCTCACCGTTAATCAACGGCATAAAGATGGGAGGATTCAAAGCTCAGAGCTGCTGTCAACAACTTGACCCGCACACAGATGGAAAATGATCATAGCACACAAAAGAAGAGAAATGGGAAAAATCTTGTCCTGATGACAGCAGTTGACTCCTGAAGTCAGCTGTGCCTGAAGCCAGCTCCACCTGGCACCTTGAAACTCTGTGGAGTGGGTCAAGTCGCATCTAACCTCAGCTTTTCTGGGTCAATTTTCCTTTCACGTGTACTATCAAGAATCACAAGTTTTGCTTTGATTATTGTTGCCAATACATATATATATATATATATATATATGTATATATATATATATATATATATATATATATCACCTCATCAAAAGAATAACTTTTAATGCAGGAATGTATAGGAAAATAACTCAGGGTTTTCCCCTGAGTTATGGGGAAGCACATCACCCTCATGGTGGCCTCCAGGGCATGCTGGACGTGGAGGTGTGTCAGACGCGTTATTTCCTCATTCTGGAACTTAAGTCCTGAATTGCACCAGAGGGATAATTTAATGTGGCATTTCGCTGAAACATCCTGTAGATATTTTAGGTATTTGTGCAGGGAATTTTTTGACCTTTGAATAAGATATGTGCTGAGAAAGGTCTTGGGATATTTTAACATGTTAAACTGAGATAGACCCAAAGGGGGTTTATTTTGGTCTCTGTGGCTCCTACTTTTATTTTTTTTATTTTTCCCCCCCAAATCCTATTGGATTTTTAGTTTCTATGAGGATGGTTACACAGTTTTTTTTTTTTTTTTTTTTTTTAACTACAGTATGTTTCATGCTATTTGGTAGTCACTTTTTCAAAGGGGACAGTCAGTTGCTAAGCTCTCCTTATCTCCTGGGAAGGCCTTTTCTCCATTAATAATCCAGGTGTATTACTACTGACCTGCTGTAGCCACCTAGGCCTCCAGTAATCACCTCAAACTTTACATGTTCCAAACTGGGGTGCTGGATACACATTTTTCTAACATTTAAAGCTGCTGCTCAGTTCTTTGAAAATATAAGTACAGGTGATCACAGGCATCAATAAGCCAGTGTAACCAAAAGTACCGTGAAGACTGGATCTCTTACATAGAAAGTTTATGATTGAGAAATAAATATGATCAAACCTACCTTATTAGCCCTTTGGCAGAGGAGACGGGAAGTACTTCCGCTCAGTGTGATAGAACACAGCTGAAACTGGGGATTAATTAGAAGCCTGCATTTTGATGATTCTGCCCAAACTACAAGGGGACTGAATCTCCCAGAGTATAAGATGGTTCCTAGCGAGGGTTTGGCATCTTTGGAGAACCTGTTAATCTTTCTCTGTAATTAGGCTGCCAAAACACAAGACTTCCCAAAGGACATTTTATTTCCTCCAAAAGAATAATGTGCATTGTGGAAATCTGTGGGTGAGAGAGCAATGAGTTGATGAGTTATGTTGTTTGATTTTCTTCTGGATTACTAAAAGGATATGGACTGAACCTCCCTTGCTCATGACTGAATTTCTAGAATCTGTTATACTGATTGCATACATCAGATATCCAGCAACTATTTCTTGAATAAATAAATGCACTAAAGTAGTGAGCACATGCCTTGAGAAGATGGAAGCCACCTCGCAGAGGAGACTTTGGGACTAGAGTGTTAAAAAATGAGCAGCAGTTCTCTTGGTGAAAGGAGGGAGAAGAAAAAGGAGAAGAAGAACCGTAGTCCAAGGATACAGAACGCACAAAGGAATGGAGACCTGGATTTTAAGCATCTGATCATTCTTAACAGGAACCCATGAATAAAATCTTGCACCATGTAATAAATGACAAACTTTCACAATAAAAACTCAAACAAAATCCTAATTCATAAATGTCCTGCTGTGAGTATTGGCCAGAAGTCGGACTGCAGCTAAAACAAAAGTATTGTATTAGGACAATTGCTTTTGGGAGGTGAGGAACCATTTCTAGAAGGTGGTGGGTTCCCTCCCTGCTGGTTTTATAAGGCTATTACATAGTAGGGACTTTCCAGAATTTTGCCTGGGGCTGCATCACAGAGAGTAATAACTTGGGGATACATCAGGAAAATGCACTAACTGGCTGCATCGGGTACAGTGGGGAGTTCTTCCATACTTGGTCTTTGGCTGACTGCTGTGCTGTTGCTAGTACTTCTGAGACTTTGGATTTGACTTAAGCCATCGAAGACCATTTTTAGATATCGCCAGGCCTTAGAAATCTTTTAACACCTTCATCTCCTTTTGTAGAGCTAGTATATGCAGATTAGGAGTCCTTAATGAAAGATGTCATCCTTTTCTCTGCCCAGTCGGACGGACGCTTTGCAGAAGGGAATGGGGATGAACTCATTTCCAAAGGTGTCAGGCTAATGGGCTTACCCGATGACGGGTCCTACTTGTGCAAGTCCAGAGATCTCTGTAATCTTTCTAACCCACAACATATCTCAAATAGCACTCATTTGCCAATGGAAAAAAGAAGTGTAACGTGACATCCCTTACACTAATTAACAAACCATCTGGTGCAGATTTAGATAGCTAGTCTTAAAGTGCTTGACTCTGTTTTCCAATTAGGGACAATCAAATGCTAACCAAACATCCTGGAATTTGGATTTCATATTAGGTACTTCAGACGATAATCGATTATACCTACAGTATGTATTGAAGTTCACTTGGGAGTAGTTTAGTTTCCAGCAAATTTATCCATTATCTTATCTGTCCCATCTTCTTGCTCGCCCCAAAATAAAGAGATATAAATTTAAGAAAAAAAATTACTCATGATTCTAATATCCAAACACTATCACCTTTTGAAATTCAGTGAAGATCAGGGTGAACTACAATGTTTAAATTAAAGTGAAACTAAATTTGAATAGAATTTTCTTTGCATAATCGGACTGCCTAATTGTCTTTTCTCCCACTAGACCTCAGGTGTAGTTATATTACATCTAATTTATTACTAGTGGTAATTAAATACTGAAGATTGTGAAAAAAAATTTATAATATAAAATATAATAAATTATAGCCTCAGCAAAAGCAAGGCACAAAGCAACTCAATGAGATCCTGTCTCTAAATAAAATACAAAACAGGGCTGGGGAATGTGGCTCAGTGGGCAAGTACCCCTGAGTTCAATCCCCTTTACCTCCAAAATATATATTGTGCAAAGACTAATGTACAGATCAGTGGAAGAGCTATTACACATAAGACTAGCTGTCCTTCACTTCCTCAAAAGACTAGGCATGGAACCACCATATGACTTAGCTATCCCATTCCTTGGTGTTAATCCTAAGCTATCCCATTCCTTGGTGTTAATCCTAAAGAACTGAAATCATCATACTAGAGCAATACATGCGTACTCATGTTTAGGTTCACAATTCATAATAGCCAAAACATGGAACCAGCCTAGGTGTCCATCAACAGAGGAATGGATAAAGAAAATGTTATACACAATGGAGTTTTATTCAGCCACAAATAAAAATGAAACTATGTCAGAAGATGAAGGGCTGTATGTTTTCTGTCATATGTAGAAGTTAGAGAGGAAAAAAGAAAAGAAAGGTGTGTGTGATTGGGGGGAATCTCATGAAAATAGAAAAGAGATCAGCAGAATAGAGGAAAAGGACCATGGGGAGGAAGGAAGAGAGAGAGGAGAAATACTGGGAGTGACAATGGCCAAATTATATTGGTAGGTTGTGTGCATGTACAAACCTAACAACAAATCCCACCGTTATGTACAACTGAGATGTAACAATTTTAAAAATGGGAGAAAAAAAGTAGTTGTCCTTCCATGTAAACCCTGCTCCAGGATCCCCTGAAGCTCTTGGGTACATTGCCTCAGAAGAATGGGAACAAGGCCAGCATTGGGGTCAAAAAGTTAGAAATCCCATAGCAGCTCCCTCCCACAGTGACCTCACCATGTCCCATGGGTTCATCAAATGTGAGAATATCTCCATGACAAGGTTTCTGTGATGACTAATGAGATAATTTTTTGGGGGGAGAAGAGATTTTTATCCAGTGGGCAACCAATAAAATATATTTATTAATAAAACCTTGTACAGAATTTATTGCAAATTATCTATATTTATTCATTCAGCTATACTTGTCACTTTGGGGACAAGGCTTGACCTGAGGTTTTCGGACTGTGGTCTGATACTCATTTTGAACTCTATTGTCCGTGCACTTTATTTCCTTTATAGCACATTATAGTTATATCTAATAGGTTCATTTTGACATATTCATAAATGCACATCACATAGTTTCCTCCATTTAATCCCCAGTATTTCCTCTTCTCCTCCCAGCTTCTCTTCCCCCAGTTCCTTCGTCTACCCTATTGGTCTTCCTTCTATTGATTGACTGGTTGATTTTTTAATTGGTGCTTTATAGTTATATATATATATCTGGAATACATTGTGATATATTCATGCACATAGCATAATTTGGTCAGCTTCATTCCCCAATGCTTCCCCTTTCCTCTCCCTTGATTCCCTGTTCCTACTCTACTGCTCTCCCTTCTGTTTTCATGAGATCTCCCTTTTCTCTCCCTTGCTTCTGCATCTGAGATAAAACATTCAAGCCTTGACTTTCTTTTGGGGGGGAAGAGGGTTACCAGGGATTGAACTCAGGAGCACTCGGCCGCTAAGCCACATCCTCAGCTCTATTGTATATTTTATTTAGAGACAGGGTCTCACTGAGTTGCTTAGCACCTCATTTTTGCTGAGGCTGGCATTGAACTCAAGATCCTCCTGCCTCAGCCTCCCGAGCCACTGGGATGACAGGTGTGCACCACAGTGCCAGGCGAGCCTTGACTTTCTGAGCCTGGCTTATTTCACTTAATATGGTGTTCTCCAGTTCCATCCATTTACCAGAAATTATATAATCTCATTCTTCTTTATGGCTAGATAGAACTCCATTGTGTATATATACCACATTTTCTTTATCCATTTGTTTATTGATGGGCACCTGAGCTGATTCCATAACTTGGCTCTGTTAGACTGTGCTGCCATAAACATCAGTGTGCATGTGTTGGGGATAGCATTAAGTCGAAAAGCTTCTGTGCAACAAAGAAACAATTAAGAGCATGAAGAGAGAGACTACAGAATGAGAAAGAAATCTATGCCAGCTATTCTTCCAACAGGGGATTAATAGCAATACTATATAAAGAACTTAAAGTACAAAAAAAAACCAAATAAAACCATCAATAAATGGATGAAACATATAAAAAGACATTTCCCCAAATAAGATATAAATGACCAACAAATATATGAAAAAAATGTTCAACATCCTTAGCAATCAGGAAGTTGCAAATCAAAACTACACTGAGATTTCAATTTACCTCATTTGGAATGGCAGTCATCAAGAATACAAATAATGTAAATTGCTGGCACAGAGGTGGGGGAGAGGTACACTTACATTGTTGGTGGGACTGCTAATTAAATACAACCATTTTGGAAGGCTATATGGACATTTAAAAAAAGTAGGAATGGAAAAAAAAAGTAGGAATGACTCAAATACCCTACTTCTTCATATTTATCCAAAAGAATAAAAATAAGCATACTCTACATATAAAAAGGAGCTTTTATTTATCACTGATTGCTATCATCTGAGGATAGTGCATGATAATAGTCGGGGGACTTTGTTTGCTAATCAGATGGATAAATGGAAGAACTAGGAAAGGGCTAAGTTGCTTCCAGTCATTCATCCAGCACAGGGACATTTGGGATACAGGCCAGGAAGACAACCTGATCATACCGTTGACCTAATAGTGGGGGCAGGAAGATAATAAATAGGTAAATGGAAAAATAATATAATGTGGGTAATGATGGGTCTAGAGAGAAAAAGAAAAGCTGGGGAAGGGGTTAGAGAATGACTGGAAGAGGAGGAGTAAAGTGGGAAGGTGACTGTTTCAGGATGCTTAGAGAGGGCCTCTCACTGAGTTGGGAGGGCAAGTCCTGCACCCCTCGGGGCTGAAGAGTGTAGCAGGCAGAGAGAGCTGAGGGCCGAAGACCTCACAGTGGTAAATTCTCAGGGACAAGCTACAGACCAGGAACAGAGTGAAGGATATGGGCTAGGAGGTGAAGTCTGAGAGAGTGAGTCAGGGCCCAGATAAGGTAGAGCCTCTGGCAAAGAGTTCAGATTTTATCCTAAGTGGAATGGGAAGCCACTGAAGGGTGTTGAAAAGAATGCTCCCCTGTACGTGTTTAAGAAACCAGGAGGGATTTAGTGGCCTGGAAGGGGAGATGAGGGAATTAGCAACAGGAAATAGGGTGATTTTGATGCAGCTGGAGAAGGATTGAGGGAAATACATCCTGTTCCTTATCTTCCCACTGTCTTGACCAAAGAGGGATATTGAGGAGGAGAGAGATGGACAGTATAGTGCATGGTGTGACCTCTCACTGCCACCCCACCTGTCCCACAGAACCTGGAGGACCGTGCTCTAGGGTGAATGGATCTTGGATGGCAGGCAGGAAGAAGTGCCAAGTCTGGCTTAATGCCTAAGCACGGCGAGTGAGGAGAGAGCCTGGGACCCACGTAGAAATCCTGGTGTGGCACATGGTGGAACTCATGGTGTGCCTTTCTTTCTCCTTCCCTCCACCTTGCTTTGTTTCCAATTAGTGTGTTGGGTCATTTCCTCATTGGTGGAAAGACATGAGCCAGCCTGAGTCCCTTTCAAGGCTGACAGTTTATAACCCTATGGCTTTTATCTCCCGCAGAAGGGAACTCACTATGTGTAAGATTTCCCTTAATTTTCATCAGAGCATTTAACACAGTCCTTTGGGGAATCAATCTGGAAACCATCAGGGATTCTTTTTGCTTTTGACTGCTACCACAGATAGCGATTGTGTAATGGAAAGGGGGAAAGATTTTTTGCTTTTGATGTAGCAATAGCAGGAAATGGAAAGTTGCTGCTGTCAGCTACTTGGTCAGAATCACAATTTCTTTTGCACCACAAAAGAGGGCTCGTAGGAGACTGGAACGTGGTTCCAAGTAGCACAACCATACATCCAATGATGGATGCGCCATTGCAAGGGGGAGGTACAGCCATGTTTGCATAATTTGATTAAAGAGCAACTATAACAGATTCTAGATGACTTAACCTTGAGTTAAAATAAGCTCAAGGGGAAGACTGCAATTAGAACCAACTTCCCTTTTCTTGGCAGAGAAAAATCCATTTTGTTTTCATTTCACTTAAGGTACCCCTGGTACTCAATTATCTCCTTTTTAGGTAAACAATCACCTCTTTCCCCCTGCAGTAGTTTTAAATGTTTTAAGAATCTTGTAGTCATTTTTCCTTTCAGCTATATCCTGAGGAATCAATCTAAACTAACGTTTGGATATAAGCAATCTATCATAACTGGCATCTTGGAGCTAGCAAAAAAAAAAAAAAAGAGTAGATTCCAAATGAATATTGAAAATAAAGTAGAACTGTATTAACAGGTCACCATTCAGCACATGTATCTATTTAAATTTAAATTAATTATAGTAAGCAATATTAAAATTTATTTCTTCAGACATACAAGCTACTTTTCAGGTACTCAGATAGCCCCCTATTGCTAGTGTCTACCATATTGATAGAATATTTCCCTTTTCAGAGATAAATCTACTGGACAGACTTATTTAGAAATTTTAACGGTTGGAGTCAAGAGAGGAATTCTTTAGAATGTATAAAGCGGCAGGAGGGGCTTATGAAATGGTTTCCATGACATTTTAATTTCATATACTTTAGCCACAGACCTCTTTAGCAATGGATTAGGTATTAGAATCAATTAGTTACCCAGAGGAAGAAAAGTGAAACTAACTTTTCTGAAATTTTCAATGTCATGGGACTCCCCAGATCTTAGGGTAGTTTTCAAAGTGGCCAGCAACATTTGCAGCAGGTGGAAAGAAGATCCATCTGCCACACCTTCACAAGGCTCTGTCGCAATGAATTCAGTTATCCCCACCCCCAGAGAAGCAGATCAAAGCCCTCCATCTTGTCAAACTGATATGGGAGGCAAACAGCTTTCCCAGTATGAGACTCTGGTGTCCCCAGCTGTATATGGAACATAGAGAAATGATAACAAGGCCACTCAAATATTACTTCCGGTGACACAAGGCAAACGGTAACATAACCTTGTTTTCCATGGTTTAAAGAATGTGCTCTTTCATCTGCCTGGGTTTTTCTCTCGACTAGGGCTGAAGGCCCACGCAGGGCTATCGCCTTGCACATGAGACCCATTGCCAATTTCCTAAAGCTCCTGGGTGACTCAGGCTGACCTTGATCTCCAGCAACTCGAGGTCATGGGGAACTTTAGCCTCTTCTCCTGCACAACCTCTTTGTGCCGTGGGAAGGGTGCAGCGGGGTGTAGGAAGCATGTACTCTGACGGGTGTGGGAGGCATGTTCCGAAGGCTTCCTGCCTCTGGTGAGTCTGGATTAAAGACAGCTTCATGGGACAGTATCCCAGCTGAAACCATGTGGCACAGGGAGTTGCAAGGCTGAAGTACAGTGGTTTCCATTTTTAAGCTGTGGAATTGAGTCCAGAAAGGCTAAATGAAATTGCCTGTAGTCACATAGCAAGTTAATTATGGAACCAGGCAATGACTTTTTAAATCAAACTTCCTGTTGCACGATGAAGACGTTTCTTCTCTTCGCTCTGCCCTGCTCTTTATAAAGGTGCTTTGTGTGCTGAGGGGGAAAGAAAAGAAAGTGTTGATGTTGATTTTTGCTTTACAGAATTTCCTTGGGGCGTTTTTAGTTTTTTTTCAAAGCATCAGTAAAAAGTTGGCCTTCATGGACTTTTCCGCCCTGCTAAAGGCAGGAAAAAGAGACGCAGAAAAAAGAATGGTTCTTTCTCTGCTTTTCAGCAGGCACTTGGGTTTGCTTTCTGTTTGTAGGCCACAGGCTTGGGAAGATAGGTCTTCCCTCTGCTTCTCCAGTGTTAAGACTGGGGCCAAATGTGAAGAAAGCCAAGGAGACATTTCTCCCACGGTGGTTATCTTTAGTCTCTGCTGAGGTCATTGCCTGTTCATGGGCTGTGAGCCAAATTCACACTGATTCTGTGGATCAGGGAAATCAGCTACCATCCCAGCATCCAGGACCAGGCTTCTTCACAGGCAGAAAAGGGTTAAAATCCCCTTCATGTTGTTCTTGCCTTTGAATATCTACGTTGAAGTTGGACCCAGGGGGCAAGTGCTGCACAAAGCAAAATGAATGATCATAAATGCATACCTATTTGTGAATGTATGGATGGATAAACACACTCCAGAAGCAATCTTTTTTTTTTCTATAGTGACTATGAATATGAATGCAATAAGTCACTGACATTTAAATTGGATGGATTGATAATGTATTGAAAGGCGTATTCCAGAATGGTCTAGATGTTAGGACAGTGGTTAGTCTTCCCAACAAAACAAGGTCAGACCTCCACTAGTCACGCTGGCCAACAAGAATGCAAGCAAGATTATGAGTGACCCATTCTCTTAGTAGATGGCAGTGACCACACAGCCACTTTTGCTTCATAGTTTAAAAGCTTGGACCGCCACTTCCTGAAGGCTGAAGAAAGCATTTTTCCCCCTTGACCAAAGCTAAACCATTGGTGTGAGTGTGTAGCCCCTGAGCAGTCCACAGGAAAGGGTTCAATAGCCTCCAAGAGTCGAATTGCTACCCAAGGTGGTCGTATCTTTTACATATTGAGTTGCTCACTCATGTTTAACATCCTTGTGAACCAGAAAGCATTTGACAGTCCGTTAGGAGGAGAGCACAGCACAAGATTTCGTTTCTCTAGGGAAACATCAATTGGGAAAGTTTGCTGAGAAGTGTCCTTTCTCATTCTGAATCCTAGAAGATACAGGAGGAAGGTCAGGGACAACTGTTGTGGATCAGAAGAAACCAAAAGGATCCCGGGAATGCTAGGGTTAGAGTGGCTTACGGAGCTGTGGTAGGAGGGACGGGAGGACCAGTGGGAAGTAGGACCACCCAGAGGCCAGCACACTATGTAGCCTGAGTGATCATCACTTCTGGAAAGAAGTGACCAGTGGATCCATCTGTCCTGTGACAGCACAGCAAAGACTGTGTCCTTGAAAATCTTGAGGAAGTAACTGATGAATCACTGACTTCCCAGCAGTAAGACCAAGAGTGACCTCTGGCTTGATTGTGCAGAGAAGTGTCACTCCTCTGAGAGTATATTTGAAAAAAAACAGAAGCCAATGAAACAGAGACAGCAGCAGCCACTATAAACTGGAAAGAAGCGCCCCGGAGGCCTGTCAGAGCAGAAGGAAGCCAGGTTCACGGAAGGAAAGTTTGAAGGAAGACAGGACCCAGACTGAAACCGGGACTGTGCTAATTTTAGCGGGATGCATTAACTGACTTCGTTATTGCAACAACTGACAATCCAACAGGAATAATACCAGTTAGTTCATGATACAGTGAGTTCCTCTTGACTCCACATGGTTCTGCCAGGCTTCTAGAAGTCTACCCACTGGGTTCCAAAACTTATGCTTTCAAAGAACCCAATGGAAGAGCCCCATTCAAACGTGATTATTTATGTTAAGATGGGTGGTCTCTGACAAGCTTGCAGGTTTTACTCTAATTGTGCATTCCTGAAACCTTTACGATATTTAGGTGAAGGAAACCAGGAAAAGTCTGAGTCCTGGTACATCGACACCAACCTGTAGAGCATGGCTTTGATGCCATGAAGTGGAAATCTTGGTTGAGTCTTCCTTCAATGTAAATATTGAAATAAATAAATATTATGATAAATATTATGATAAATATTATGAAATTTTCTCGCGGTTGTCTCCAGAGCCCCCTGCTCAGCAAGAGGAGTTTGCAAAACAGAAGGCGCCCATTAGGGTCTTGCTACTTGATCCCCTCTCTTTGAAAAACGAACAGGAATAAAACGTACAGTTAGAAACAGAGAACATTGTCTTCATTCACAGAATAATGATTGTTAATTGAGAAAATTCAAGAAATCTACAAAAAAAAAAAGTTGTTAGAACGAAGAAGTGAATTTAGCAAGGTTAAGATCAATTGCATTTCTATATACTAACAATGAATAATTGGAAAATGACACTTTAAAATATTCTATTTAGCAGGACTGGGGATGTAGCTCAGTGGTGGAACACTTCCCGACCATGTGCAAGGCCCTCCGTTCAATTTTCACCACTGCAAAAACAAACAAATAAATAAATAGACAAAATGTTCTTCTCATGAAAACAGAATTCCTGGAAAACATTATGATCTGATTGATTTATTATGAAGGGAGTCCATTCTCCAGAAAGAAAAGAAGGTCAACAGAATAGTTATTAGGAAAACAAAAAGTTGTTCATATTTTATTTCCAAGGAGTTGGGCTCCCTCCATCAAGCCCTTTACACAGACCTAGAAATACTGGATCACTTGCCCAATCACACAGTGATTAGGGTCCCAAACTAGCCTTTGAATTTTGGTCTCTTTAACTGAAAAATATCTTTCTCTCTCTCTTTTTCCATAACACCTCTGCCAATTAACAAAATTCTTGCCCTATGTTTTATGAGTGGAGCAACATGGGCTTTCTTCTATTCCAGGTGCCCAAAGGTTCAAATCTTCTTCTTGAATCCCCAGCATTTCCATTTGGCTTTCAAAATCCAATTGTATAAAAGTACCATTTCATATTTGAACAACTTGTTCTACTTAAGCTTTCCTATATATTCCCATTTGATTCTCACAAAAAAAAAACTTGAAAATAAGGAGCCTAAAATTATTATCTCAGTTTTATAGCTACATATAGATAAGCTCAGAGAGGTATTTTTAATTTTTTATTTGTTCTTTTTAGTTATACATGACAGTAGAGTGTATTTTGACATATTACACATACACGGAGTATAAATCCCCATTTTTGTGGTTGTGCATGATGTGGAGTTACACTGGTTGTGTATTCATATGTGAATATAGGCAGGTCTTTCCTATTCCCATCCTCCTTCCCTTCCTTTCATTCCCCTTTTTCTAATTCAGTGAACTTCTATTCTTTACCCTCCTGCCCTGCCCCCACTTATTTTGAGTCAGCATTCACATATCAGAGGGAACATTTGGCCTTTGGTTTTTTCAGGATTGGCTTACTTCACTTAGCATGATAGTCTCTAGTTCCATCCACTTACCAGCAGATACCATAATTTCGTTTTTCTTTTTGGCTGAGTAATATTCCATTGTGTATATGTACCATATTTTCTTTGTCCATCCATCTGGTGAAGGGCACCTAGGTTGGTTCCATAGCTTAGCTATTGTGAGTTGAGCTGCTATAAATATGGATGTGACCGTGTCATTGTAGTATGTTGATTTTAAGTCCTTTGGATGTATGCCGGGGAGTAGGATAACTGGGTCAAATGTGGTTCCATTCTAAGTTTTCAGGTAGGTTTTTGTCTCAACCAAGGTCACTACTTTTATGTGACAGAGCTAAGAATGGAACCAAAATCTACCTAAAACTATAAATTTACAAAAAGTACCAGACTTAATTGACACCAATAAAAATTTCATTAGTTGAAGTAGTCACATTTCCAACTTGGACAATGTCTGACACCGGAAGTATTTGAGGAAATGCATGTTGTTACAGCCACTAACTTAGAGCAATAGCCTAACAAAGATGGGCAAAGAGATGCAAGGCCTCCCTAGAGAATGCCATCCATTTTTTTAAAGAAACAGCAACAGAGATCTTATAACTGTAGGCTTAGCTCATAAAAAGTTGAACTCTTCTTTGGTTTACAGGTGCAGAGATTATAGATTCAAAAACCAGAGATGGAGGGAGTCTTTGAGGTCTTCCAGTTGAACTCCCTCTTTTCTAATTGAGGAAGCGAAAACTCCCAAGTTTTAACGGACAGCTTGTGTTGGCCCCACTACTTAGGGGCTGAGTTGGTCTTAGAATCCAGAGCCAGATTTCAGTACAGTGCTGCGACACCACATCCCAAGCCTGGGAATTCCCTCCCCACAAACCCCATTTTTAGTTATATGGGACCATTTTAATAACCTTCAGTCTCCAGTTCTGATTGGCTGTGACTTTGAAATGCCAATGATGGCCACTCAGAAATCCTCTCACTGACCCTCTGCAGAGACCTGTGTGAAGGGCTACAGAGTAAGGTCACTCCCAGGGGCTCATCGGCCCTGAACGCAAAAGACTGTCTCTGGATCCTCTCGCCCCATGACTTCTCATCTTAAAAGCTTTGTCAAAGCTGGCTGCGTAAGCCCTAGAAAATATCATGGAGTACTTTGAAGTAGGTTGTTTATTTTTTCGGAAACCCATCTGCTCTTCATCTTATTTGTGTTTTAAAATGCAAATGTTGTTGGTCAGCAATTTGAAAGAGAAGTCTAATTTTTTTTTAAAAAGCACAAAGCCATGGTTTTCCTCTGATCTACCACCACCTTCTATTCATTTGTTCATTTATTCATTCAACAACTACCTAAGGGGCTTTACTACATGCTGGAAACTATTCTAGCTGTTTAGGAAACAGTGGCCGGCAGGACAAAGTCACCACTGTCCAAAAACTTTCTTTGCGGAAAAGAGACCAATAGTAGGCTCAATCTTGTACCCACCAGACGTTGGTGAGTGCTGTGGCTGGGTGAGTGGGGAGGAGGGCTGGAATTTCATACAGGATGGTTAAGGAAAGCTTCTGTGTTGGGGTGGCTGGCACTTGTGCAGAGACCTGATGGAGGTGAGAAGCAAGCCATGTAGCTAAATAGTGGAAGAACGTTCTAGAAAGAGCCAACAGCAAGGACTCATTCCTGAGTTGGGAGACTGCCTGATATGGTAAGTAGCAAAAAAGTCTGCATGGCTGGATCAGAGTGGGGGAGATAGGTGTAGCAAGGTGAGGTGAGGTCTAGGAGACAGCAGGACCAGGTCACGTTGGACCTTATAAAAAAATGAGGACTTTGGTGGCTTTTAAAAAAATTTAATTGAGATAAGATAAAACGTACAGATATTAAACATTCATTTTGCAGAACTTTGGCAATTATATACAGCCTGTACCCATCATGCAAAACCAGATGTAGGTTTTGAGCTGTTTCCATCATCTGAGAAAGTTCCTTCCAGTCAATTCTCCTCTCAACCCAAAGATAACCATTTCTATTAGTATTCTAGAACCTTCTAAGAATGGAATCATGCAGTAGGTATGATTCTGAGTCTGGATTCTTTCACTCAATACATTCTTTTGGAGATTCATGCATACTGGATCACCAGTCCTTTACTGAGCACTGTTCCATGGTGTAACTGTGTTACTGTTATGTTACCCGTTTTCCTGTTGTAGGGCAGTTAGGCTGTGTCTTGTTTTGGCTATTTTGAATAACGTTGCCATGAATATTCTTCAACCAGTCTTTTTGTGCATTTATGTTCCCATTTTTCTTGGGTACATACCCAGGAGTGGAACTCCTGAGCCATGAGTGATATCTGTTTAGCTCCACAGGAAACTGCAAACAATTTCCCCAGGTGATGGGACCATTTTACACTCCTACCAGAGGATGAGAACATTTCTGCTCCACATTCTCACAGGCATCTGGGATTGTCTGGTTGGTTTGAGTTGGTTTGGTTTTGTTCTAATCACTCTGGGCAGTTTGAAATACACCTTGTTTTGGTTTTAATTTGCATTTCCCGGCTGACTTCTGATGTTGAATGTTGTTGTCGGCTCTTTTGGTATCTATATATCCTTTTCTGGTGTAGTATCTTTCATGTGATTTGCTCAGGCTTTTAAAATGGGGCTGTTTGTATTTTTATTGTTTGTGGGAGTTTTTAAAAAAATATACATTCTGTTTATGAGTCCTTTAACAGATCTACATCTGTATTTACCTATCTTTCTACATCATTTATATATGTATATATATATATATAATATATAATGTAAAGTAGTATGTATTATACATATTATATAAGTAACATATAGTATGCACTATCAGTTATGTTTATGTTATATAATATTATGTATAATATACAGTATTTTACCCAAGTCTGCCACTTAGATATTTATTGCCTTAATGTAACTTTTGATGGGCAGAAATTTTTATTTTGGGATGAAATTTGATTTGCCTACTTTTTTCTTTTATGATTAGTATATTTTGTGTCCAGACCAGAATTGCTTGTCTACTCCAAGGCCATGAAAGTATTTTCTTCTAGAAGTGTGTGGTCTTACCATTTAGGTTTAGTTCTAAGATCCATCTTGAATTAATTTTTGTGAAGGCAGGAAGGTGGGGGGAACATGTAGACACCCAATGCCACATCATTTGTTCAAAACATTTTCTTATTAAATCATCTCAGCAAAAGGAATCAACTTTTACTCCAAGTGAGAAGAAAGTCACTGGAGAGTCTGAAGCCTTTCTTAAGGCAATTAACACTTTCTACCCTGCGTCATAGTTGAGTGCGCTCTTAATACACATGTATACCCACATTTACACACAATGACAGGACAAGGACCATGTCTTGTTGCATTTTTATCCCTAGCTTCAGCACCTGGCACAGTGTTTGGCACCCAAGAGATGCTCAATGAAACAAAGAATGAATGAATCCCAGCAACTGCAAAGTCAGCTTTCTTTTCCTTTTTCCCGTGCTTAGCATGTGCATGTACTCCTCTGTCTGTTCTATACGGCTCTCACACAGGCTGTGACCATTTCCATTTAGGGCTGTGAGTCTCAGATTTACAGGGCATTATAATGTGTGTGCAGGATTATAGATTTCTTTGACCCACACCACATAAACATATGGTGGGCCCTGCTTGGTTAACCCAGCTTCTATTTTTGTTTTCATTTCTGCTTGTCATATTTGGGGTAGAGAAGATTAAAAAGCATATGTGAGCAGCAGGGAAACAGCATCTGGAGAGCAGCCCTGCTGCAGCCCTCCCAGCGTTCCTTAAAAATGCCCAGATAGACTCAGGAATGAGAGGAAAGGGTCACCCCTGCATTTACTAAAAAGCGTGATTTTCAGACAGCCTATGGTCTTGATCCAGGAGTGGCCTCCCTGAGAGAATCACAGAAGTGGGAAGGGCTGGAGAGGGGCTTATATGTCAATTCCAGCCAGAAAGTGAAGTACCCTCCTCCTACTTCCAGGAAGCTGCTTCCTTTTAAGGCAGCCAAAAGCTGTCTCATTCACCCTTCCTTCTCTCTCTAACCTCCAACCTCAGCAATTCTGCAAACTGACAGGATGAAAGAAGAGAGGGATCTTTCCATCTCCCATGAAGCCTGTGTGGGGGTGCAATTGCATCCTGGGAAGTGTAGTTTCATAAATTCATCCCAGAGACGGATCCAAGAAGGAGGATTGATGGCAGAAATACTCTATCAGCTGGAGTTGTGGTTTTTCATGTAGGGTGAGTCAGAATCTCAAAGAATCCGAGCTGCATTAGAATCGGGAGTCTGGATAGAAGCTGTGTATCCACCTGTCCTCCAGCTGCTAGGGTGAGATCATTGTGCAAGTGCCGGGAGGGTAGTAACAAGCCAACCTATCCCCTGCATGGCTGCTGACACCAAGCCTAGAGAGCGCTCACCTTATTGAAATAATTATATTGGAAAAAGATACGTAAAAAACTACTGTATTTGGAATCAGTGAAAAAAAAGTTGCTAGAGATGCTAGAAAAAGGAGCATTTATCTTAAAAGTTTAGAAGAAAATGAGACTTCTGAAAATTATCTATTGCAGGAATCAAAAGAATATTTTAAGGATGTATTGCATTCAAAATACTCTCTGAGATTTAAGCCATATTCAAGGAAAGTAGCACTTTCTACCTTACATTGTGATTGTTTATTTTTATTTTTTATTTTTTTATTTTTTTGACAGTATTGAGAATTGAACCCAGGGCCTTGGGCATGCTAGGCAAGAACTCTACCACTAAGCTACATCCCCAGCCCATGTGTTATGGTTGTTAATGTGACCTTCTTAATATACATGCACTTGGATAAGAGAAAACAAGTCCTTTTGCCTTTCTATCCCCAACATCAGAATTGAGCAGAGTGCTTATCATGTCATAAATACTCAGTTAATGAATTCCAGCAAATGACAAAATTTGCTCTTTTGGTCTTACTGAGTGTGTGGATGTATCTTTTGTCTGTGTTTCTCTAAAAGCAGAAAACCACAAGGTCACAGGGATGACGGGAGGAAATGAGGTGGAAATAGAAATGCAAAATGGATAAGATGAGCCTGGAAGCAAAAACCTCAAGAGCAGAATTAAAATTCTTATTAGATGCAGTAAATAACTGAACTGAACCACTAGGAGATCAAATCATTATTGGAGAAGATAAATCTGAAATTTCCCTTCGAGTGGAAAGAAAAAGGAAAACGATATGCAAATAATAGGAGAGATGTTTAGATATACAGAACAGAGAATGGAGTTTCTACCTACAAATTAAAGGGTGCTTCGAGTTAGTAACAACAACAAGGATCATTATAGACTTTGAAGAAACAATTTTCTATACTGAAACACAGAACATGGGTGTCGCACTCCAAGCAAAATGAATGACAATATTTCTCAATTACGAGGATGAAGCACAATATCTTGCAGATCTCAGCGGACACTGTCTAGCTGCAGGGCCTGAGGCCCTTTGCTGAGCCTCAGTTTTCCTTCTTTAAAGCAGGCGGTTATCAGAGGGTTCTGGGTCTCTGCTAGACCTGAATGTTTAATGATTTCATAAATGTTTTATGATTTCATAAATGTTTTGAGAACTATAGGGGCTAAGACAGTCACTGACCACTTTAACATCTCATTTGAGATAAATCGGGCAAACAGGGGTTGGAAGTCTCCCCCATTAAATCTTTATTGTCCCTTAATATCATTTGCTCCAGTGTGTTAATTTGGATTCCAGGAGTGTTCTAAGCGGGCCAGATGTGCTTGTACTCGCATCAGGACCTCACAGCTCTGGTAACGTTGCCTGCCTGCGTCCTCAGGTGAGCAAAACCTGCTGATCATGATGACTCCTGCCAAGTCCAGCATTAACACTTTGGACACATGGAGCCCAACCTTCTCTCAGATTTTTGGTTCACTTCTTGTTCTTTTTCTCTTCCATAATACTCTAAGAGTAGGCATCTTCTCCATCAGCTCCCTTAGTCCTTGCAATGCCCTTAGCCACTATTGTTTTTGGCTCCCAAAGCCCCTTCCTCTCAGCCAAGGCACCAAAACACCTTTTCCAATGATTTATTCAGCATTTAAATCAAGCCTGGACAATGAGCACAGGTTTAATTTTTGCTCATTTTTGGAGCCCAACAGTTTCCTAGAATGGTGGATCCAAAAACCGTTTGGACCTGGCCATGACCAGAGATAGATGCGGGCTCAGGTTCCTTCCCAGTCCTGGCTCCCTCTGGAGAGGGACTCTGGGGTGGTAGGGTGCTCATTTCTCTTCTTCCCTGATCCCTTGATTTGGCTCCACTGACTCTGAGTGTGTAAGTGTGTATGTGAGAGGGAGAATCAGACAAGGACAGACAGACAGTTGCAGACACACATGCTTAGCTCCAAGATGGAACAGACAGGAATTGCAGAACAGACTCCCACACCCTCTCCTGTCTTACCACATCCTACTCTAGGTCATCCAAAATGTTATTCTGCTGCCAAACTTTTAGCAACAATAAAAACGTGCAGAAACCATCAACCCTGTGAGCAATAAACATGCTTAGGGGGAAAAAAAATGGCAGTCGGTAAGGAGTGCTGGGAAGCATCTCCAGATTCTTTTCCTCACAGGAGCAAGCTGCCAGACCCCCTTGGCTTCTGCATTTGATTTATGCAGAGGTCTGGGTGCCGCAGTTGTGACCATGCAGACTGGCTCTGGCTTCATGAATTCAGACCCCAGAATATAGTTTATTTGTGTTATGGCTCCATCCAAAACATGGCACAGAAACCGACGCCCCTCGTTCCATTAAAAGGGTGGATTGCGTGTTTTTACTAGCCCACAGGGCTCAGCACGCAGGAGCAACAATACGCACTTTGTTGCTGCCCAAGCTGGCCATGATGGGAGCTGTCATCCTTGCCAGGGGTGTATTGCTCTTTCCCAAGAGGGGTCGCAGCCCCAGGAACACTTCAGACTGCTTAACGGCCTGCTCAGGACTGGCCTTATATGGAATTTTCACTTCTGCACAAGGGAATGACAGCCACTTAGAGTGTCAGCCAGCAGGGAACAGATGACAGCAAAAATTCCTCTCTGCTCTTAGTCCCAGGAAATCCTATCTGCCCTGAACTATTGCTCTTTGGACCCACTCTCTGATAATGAATTTGGGAATGCCAACTGGTTTGAAGGGAAATACTAATCACTTCCAGAAGGTAGCCCCATAATTCCATGTCAGAAAGCACAGAGAAATGTCCCTTCGGCACTGATAAGTTCTTTAATAAGCAGGAGAGGCCTCCAAGAAATAGAAAGAATGCAGCAAAATACACGCCACAGAGTAGGTGCGTGGCCACATTCGTTAATATTTAATCATGTGATTAATCTTCAGGTCAAAGTTAACAGAAGTAACTATTAATTTTTAATTATTATTAATTAGTGCAACCATACATAAGTGACCTCCCACTCACAAAGTCTAGTGGGCCATTCCCACAGAAAGAAGCACTAGCAATATCCCCAGGAGGTTGAAGGAAGGTGAGGCTCTGTCCCAGGCTCTGTTTTAGTGTTTCACATCAGTATTTCATTTCAACCTCACAGCAACCTATAAGGGAGTACTATTTTTATCTTCTATTTTTGCAGATGAGGAAACCAAAATACAGAGAGGTTAAGAAACTTCCCTCAAGTCACACGATTCATTTGTGGCAGCTTAGAGTTCAAATCCAGGGAGTCTGTCTCTATCAGGATTTTAACAGGATAGGAGGGGCCATGGGCATGGCAGAGATGGCAAAAAGAACATGAGCAAAAGCAAGGTGGAAGGAGGGGAGACAAGTCCATTTGTACTGGAGCATGTGTAAGAGCATTGTGGGAAATCACAGCAGAATGCAAGCTACTGCCGCCCTGAATGCAGATGTTAATTGTAGCATAATCACTGTTACTCCTACTAATGAAAGTCGGCATTGTAGTAGTTTTATTGTTTATATCATCTATAATAGTCTAGCTTTGCTTTTGCAGGTGCCTAAGGAGGCCCTAGTGATGGATTCCACAGCCTCATTTCTCTGCGCCCTTGTTTAACAAGTGGCTGGTGTCAAGCCAGCGCCCTGGCCACCACCCCAATTGACAGTTAAAAAGTCTCAGGTATTGGGCCTCTTGTCATAATTGCCTCCTTAAATAGGTGTTTTACCCTAGAGATGTTTTGAAAATGCTATTCTAGTTCATTTATCATAATGGCTGACAAATTTGCCTGGGTAGTAATGTCTTGGGGGGTCTCAGAATTTGGTATAAAAATCATACACCACAATGCAGAATCATAAGAACCAAACTATTCTTCTTGCCAGTCATTTGCATCTTACAAAGGAGCATTTCTGAGTAGAAAGTATCATGGGACACGATTTCACTAAACATTGCTCATGTGAGTAGGGGTCACAAGTATTAGATCAACTGTCATGCTTTTCTCATTTCTCAAATACTGTCACTGCATAATTCTAAACATCACTAGTTTCCAAATTATTCTTTTGACCAGTGTCATCAAAATATTCATCAGTTGAAAGTGATTTTTTATGCTGTTAGAAGCTAGTGGCCCTGTTCTCAGTTACACGCTCAAATCATTTTAGGACACTTATTTGATTCATTGGAATGAAGTAGGATTATGTTTTTTCACCTTAATGTAGTGTCCACAAGGAAAGGGGATCTGACTATGACAAGCACCAGCCTTGTGCTCTTTCCACTTGGGCTTGGAGAACTGGGCTGCCCTCCTGCAGGGGATGCACATCACCAACCGGCCTCCCGTTCCCTATGGGGATGCTTGATTGGCTTCTTCCAAGTCCTCTTTCTGTGGCTGGTTGATGGCCACCTTCCCCTGGTGTCTTTACTGATCTTCCTTCTGCTCAGTCATATTGGAGTGGTGTGATAACTTCCATTTTATCTTAATTGTCTCTTTCAAGACCGTATCTCCAAACACAATTACATTCAGAGATGCTAGGAATTAGGGCTTCAACATACGGATTT
The DNA here is from genome assembly GCF_045843805.1 of Urocitellus parryii. Taxonomy (NCBI): domain Eukaryota; kingdom Metazoa; phylum Chordata; class Mammalia; order Rodentia; family Sciuridae; genus Urocitellus; species Urocitellus parryii. The sequence goes on from NC_135534.1 coordinate 188,172,993, forward strand.
TGGGAGAACACAAATCAGCCCCTACCAAGTGTATTCTTCCTTTGGGCCTCCAACACAACTGAAGCATTAAATATGAGGTGATAGGAGCTGCTCTTGTATTTATGCCTTTATTTTTCTGGCTTGCCAACTAGACTTTCTAGAGTGTATCTACCCATCAAGCTACAACGCCTTTCAAAAGAACTGGCACTTTCATAGTGTGTAGCAGGGCATCTGCAGGCCACTACAACAGGCTATTGGAGTTGGTCATGCACCTGCCATATTAGAACCACTTTCTAGACTGGAGCAAGTCCCTAGTGCTGGGAAATAATCACTGGACCAAGAACCAAGAAATTGGTTCTCATCTAGACTGCCACTAGCCTCCTTTTCAGCAAATCTTTTACTCTTCTTGGACTGGTTGCCTTACCTACAAAATTATAAGCTTTGCAATTTCTAAGCCTGGCTATATGTGATATAATGTAAGAAATACATTTTCATATATATATATATATATATGTATTCTAAAAATTGAGTTTTGAGAATTTGCAATTTTATAATATACTTTCATTATAAAAGTTCAAATATTAGGTAATCTTGTAGAATAGATGTAGGACCATTTTGCTCTTATCTAGAATGGAGCATATGATCTCCATCTTAGTTTGACAGATATCTGCTGGAAGCCAATTCCATGCAAGACTCAGCGCTGAGCATTGTAACCAGGATGTAGGAACTGAGAGGTGAGTAAGTCTTGATACCCTGTTCCCAGGGAGCTCAGAATCAAAATGGACCTGTTTTCATCTTTCAATGTTTTGGAGTCTTGGATAGTGTCAAAGGTCTCCATGTTAAAGAACGAGGGCTTTAATTCCTGGCTGGCCTTTGCCATTTTAAAGGCTAAACAGCTCCAGGCTGGTAAACATCACCAACACTACTTTATTGCTCCCAAAAGTGAAAATTGTACCCTTCAAGTTGCATGAGTGCAGGAGTGGTGATTTCTGGGTGGCCAAAATTGAAAAGGTCAGAAATCAAGATTATAGGTAAACCCCTAGAGGGTTATACTTAAGGACAGAAAGATAAAGAGCTGAAAAACCTGCATGAAATAGGAAATGCCAAGAAAAGACCTGTAGCTTCTCATACTCAAGAGAAGGCTGTTCACAAAAATGTTCCCCAGTGGGGCATGTTTGGATTCTAGAAGAAGAAGGAGGAGGGAGAAGAGGAGGAGGAGGAAGAGAGGGAGGAGGAGAAGTATAGTGTGAGTGTGTGTGTGTGTGTGTGTGTGTGTGTGTGTGTGTGTGTGTAGCATTCATACAGCTCTGCAAAAGTAATGTAAAGAAAGTAGAAGTTCTACCATGTTGTAAAAGGAAAAATTACACAGTTCCAAATAGGGTACCTGAATGAGAATGGCCAAGGTGACTGGCCAAGAAAGACAAACTCTTTTGCTTTCTACACTCCAGGCTGTGTCCTGGAATGTGTATACGTGCACCCCAGAAAGCTAGCCTGAATGAATTAATTGCCTGGGCTAGATGAAAGGAAGTGTTTGAACCTGGAATAATCTAGAATGTGGGTCTTTTCTAAAGGTGTCGATGGCTACCAGGATCCAACCAACTGTTGATATGCAGGATGTCTTCAATGTTGGCAACTGAATTGTGGCCTTCTCTTTTGAGACCTAGTGTGGCCCAGACAAAACAGCCACTAATTTGCAATTCGTGTTCTAGAGTATTAGTCCTATCTACATATTTTCCATTGAGGATCTCAAGCAACAAGTGCAATCTAAGACAAGTTTCCACCAAAGAAACTCTGGACAGAAGCCAGAGACTTCTACCTAGAAATCCTCCTGGCCCTTCCCCAACCTCACTTCTGGCTTCCTAGGCAAACTGTGTAATCCACTCAAGGTGCGGTGTTCCTGTGCGTCTTTCAAAATAAACCAGGATCTAACCAGGCAACCCTGGGTTTTTGCTGGCAGTTCATGTGCTTTCAAATGTTTCTCTCTCGGTACTGCACTCAGAAAATGTCTAAACAGAGGGGGGACCTGTGGAGAGCTGGGCATACACAAGGATATCCTCGGTTCTGCGTCTTCACTAATATCCATGGGGGGGGGGAGAACCACTTTAATAATAAATTATTCAAATGCGTATTCATTCTCAAAGCATTTTAAGGATGTTTACATTGAAACCAGATGCCGGCTGCACAGACCAGGGGGGCCCCCATTTCTGTTGATTTTACAGCTTGACTGCTCCTTGAGTTTTCTCAGTAGGGTCTTTGTTTCACTCACAAGTAGAAAGAATGTTCCTTTTGTTTGCTTTTCTTTGCCATCAGGGCTGGCCAGCCTCTGGAGGGAACCCCAGCCATGCTGCACTTTGGCGAGCACCCCTTAGGCTTCGCTCCTGAAAGTCACATGTGCCCAGGATGGGTGACCGTTTCTGAGGCACTGGGTGCCTGGGCTTTTGCGAGCTCTTTTTACCTCCATGTGGTTGGGATTTTGCAGTAGCTTGAGCAACAGTTAGCTAATGCTCCTAAATAGAGGCGTTGAAGCACTTGAGGAAACCCATCTCAGAGCAAGGTGAGGCAAGGATTTCTAGGGAATTTCTGGGCTTTCAAAAATGTCATCTGAACCCAAAGCTTTTATTTCTAAACTGAGCTGAATCCAGAGCTGGAAGACTCATTTGTTCAAACGCCTGCAGCTATTGGCCTGAGGGAGTGTGTGCAGGATGCCCTTGATCTTGGCTGGCAGTTGAACCTGTAGCAAGAGTCAGAAAGGAGAACCATCTAAGTCTAGGAGAAAGTAAAAGGCAGAAAGACAACCTAGCAAAACTTTTCTGCTCACACTTTCATTTGGCCTGGTTGGTCCTTTCATTTATTCAAGGGAGGTTTATGGAGTGCCTACCATGTTCTGTCAGGCTCTTTGGTGAGCACTGTGAGTACAGGAGCGCATATCTCCGATGGTGTGACAGAAGATTCTAGAATAGTATAATGTGGAAAGTGATATGAGGAGAACACATAAGAGAACTGGAAACTAGAGAAAGGCATTCACCGTAGACGAGACAGACAGAATTGAGGGAAGACTTTGGGACCGAGATGGAACCTCAAGTGACCACGAGTGAGAATTAGCCGGGCCACAGCTGGTCAAACTTGGATGCCTTTAGCAATCCTTTAGGAATCTTGATTTATTGACGATTCTGACCCAGGAGGTCTAAGGTAGTGCCTGAGAATTGGCATTTCTAAGGAGCTCCCTTGTGACACCATGGGTCTTAGTATTGAGGAGATAAATGATGAGATAAAGGCCCCCCCGCCCCCCGAGGAAAACCTTTTGGGCAAAGGAATGGTGTGTCAGGAAACCTGGAGGTTCGGAAGCACTTAGAAACAGGCAGGAAACCTCAAAAAAGAGGGGGAATGTCACAAGATGAACTTGCCACTAGAAGCAGCAGTCAGATCACCAGGGGCCTTGATGGCAGTGGTAAGGGCTGGGGACTTTCCCCCCAAGGGCAAGAGGAAACCCCAGAAGAGTTCTAAGCAAAGGAATGACCAGAACCACATCACTGGAGAAAGGTCACCCTGACTGCAGTGTGACAGATGGGCTGGGGGCAGGAGATCCATTGCAGGGCCATGGTATCTATCCACTTGAGAAAAGATAAGGTCCAGAACCCTAGCAGCACCGTGGGGAGAGAGCAAAAGCGACCAAGCTTGGAGGGTGACAGTGATGGAATCATGACGTAGAGACGATCAAGGGAGGGAGAGGTGAGCTGAAGACCTGTCTGAAGTTCACCCATCCTCCATCTCGTACTTCCACCAAGTAATGACGGGTGAACCAAGATGCCACTTGGAGTTTCCAAGATAAAACATGAGAGCTAAGATTTGCACCCAGGACTCCTTGACTCACAGCCCATGTTCTTTTGCCATACCTTCTGCTTCTCAGAGGACTTAACTCAAAGCCACAGAAGAGAAAGTAGGACGTCCTCATTCAAATTCAGCCATGGAGACCCTGCTGGCTGCAACAAGGCTTGGGTGAGAGCAGGCTCCAGAGTACAGGAGGACCTGAGCTATGCATGTTATAGGTGCTCCCAAAGCATTCAGCTTCTGCTCTCACAGATGGGAGAGGGGAAGAGAGGGGGCCCTTCTTCCCTCAGTTTGTCCAGAGTCTTCCTTTTCTCCCTTCCAAAAACAGATCAGATCAACAAGGCCCTACTATTTGGAGACCATTTGTGACAAGACATGAATTTCTGCTTCTTGGTGCTTTCTGTGAGTTTCTGGAGGTGTCTGCATGATGATCTGGCTGAAGCAAGCCAAGTCTGCAGTTTCTAACATGTTTCAAACTGCTTTGCAGGGCTGGGGTGTGGCTCAGTGGTAGAGCATTTGCCTAGCATGCCCAAGGCCCTGGTTTCAATCCCCAGCACCACATGAATTTCTCAGATGCATTTTGGATGTTTTTCTCTAAATGATGGGAACTTTGATCTGCATACACCAAAGTCATTTAAAGTTAATTCACCAAGGCATGTGGAAGTCTTGCCCATGGCTTATTAAATGACGAAAGGTCATCCAGATGGCAGGGTCCTCAATTGATGCAACATCATTGAGTCTTAAACTTTTCAAAAGTCAAAGATAGTATTTTTTTTCTTATTTCAAAAGTAATACCAAAAAATATAAAAAAGTATAACTAAAAAGAACCAAATTTTAAAAAAATATTTATTATTTTTTAGTTATAGTTGGACACAATACCTTTATTTATTTATTTATTTTTATGTACTGCTAAGGATCAAACCCAGGGCTTCGCTCGTGCTAGGCAAGCACTCTACTGCTGAGCCACAACCCCAGCCCTAAAAAAAAAAAAAAAAAACAGTTTAAAAAAGATTACTGTGTATACTTATATCACTAAAAAAAAAAAAATAATACAAGTTTGGGGTGGAGATTTCAAAGAACAGTACAGAAAAGACAAAAGAAGTAAAAAAGTACTATCATAATTTCACAGCCACGGTGCAGCCACTATCAACACAGTGACGTGTACCTGTTCATCTTGTGGTTTACTCATATTTACATGCTTATCTTTTCAATGATTGATATCATACTCTCCATACCGATCATTCAGTTATAGTATGTTTAAATGTTTTCTCTTGATCTTTTAAAATTAGATTTTATTGGAATATCAAGTATAAAACACATGACATAAGAGATGATGCAGAAAGGGTATCTTCCAAGATATGCAAAACAGCTTGGACTCTAATTTACAAAATTAGGGCCAGTTAGGCTACTACTTCTCTAAATACGTTAACATGAATTAGGGACAGAGCAGGACAATGATCTAGGTACTTGTTGTATTAGCCCATTTTCATTATTACAATGAAACATCTGAGTCAGGCTAACTTGATTTATTTACTTTTTAAACAGGGTTATTTGTCTCCTAGTTTTGGGTGCTATAAATCCAAACAGCTCGGTGCTGGCTCTGACCCCATCTTAGTGCCGCCACAGTGGGCACATATGTAGGGGAGGAGATCACAACAGGAAGCCAGAGACTGACCGAGGTTCCACAAGACATTCAAGGGCACATCCCACTTGCCTGTGAACCTTTCAACACTCGACCTCCTAAAATTCTCATCTCCCAACACCACAACCCGTGAAACTTTGGGCCTTAGTAATATTCTTCAAATAAGTCTGGTGTCTGGTCTACTACAAATCCCATAGCAGAGTCTAGGAGCTGAGAATTGAAAGGACTTTGAGAAATCATCAAATTTCAGCTCTCCTCATTCCCCTTTTCCCTTCTTTCCATCTTTCCCTCCTCCTTTCCTTTTCCTATGGTAGTAAGAATACTGTGGATGGCCATCTCACATGACTGAGGATAGACAGAGAGGAACTAAGCTCTCTGGCGTGTCTTCCTTTCAGGACACTAACCCCACCAGGATAGCACTACCTTCATGATCTAAATACTGCCCCTAATGCCCTGTCTCATTCAGGATTGGGATTTTAACTTGTGAATTTGTGGGGGACACCATCATTCCATCCATAGCACCATCTTCATAAATGGCACCACCATGTCACCCCAAACCTAGACCTTACCCCTGACTCTTATCCCTCTTATTCCATGGGAATTCCTTCTGCTTCTCCTGCCAAAGCCAGCACCCCTCAGCACCCACACCTCCACCACCTTCACCCTGCAGCTGCACAAATCCACCAGCCTCCTCACTCTCCCTGCCCCTGCCTCCAATCCCCACTCCCAGGTGCACAGCAGCCAGGAGCATCTTTAAAATGTAAACCAGTTAATGTGTCTTCCCTACTCATCCTTCCAATGGCTTCTCATCCAGAAAAGTGCAAATTCCCAATCAAGACCAAGGCTCTTTATAATTGGCCCTGCCGACTTTTATCCCTCACCTCCCACACTTCCCCTCCATTCATGTTGCTCTGGCCACAGTGGTCTTCAGCCTCCTCCTCCAAGATGCCGAGCCCATTCTGCCCAGGCTCTTGGTCTCCTTGTTCCCTCCATCTTCCCCCAGATCTTTTCATGGCTGGCCTCCTCACACCATTCAGACCTTTGCTTGTCATTAGAAGACTTAACTTCTAACTGAGCTGAATCCAGAGCCACATAAAGAGCTAGAAGACTCATTTGTTCAAACGCCTGCAGCTATTGGCCTGAGGGAGTGTGTGCAGGATGCCCTTGATCTTGGCTGGCAGTTGAACCTGTAACAAGAATCAGAAAGGAGAACCATCTAAGTCTAAGAGAAAGTAAAAGGCAGAAAGACAACCTAGCAAAACTTTTCCGCTCACACTTTCATTTGGCCTGGTTGGTCCCTTCATTTATTCAAGGGAGGTTTATGGAGTGCCTACCATGTTCTATCAGGCTCTATGCTAACCCTGAAAATATCATCCAGCCCCCACATCCACTCCTCAATATCCCCTTACTATGCTTTACTTTTCTGTAAAGTCCTCATGCAAATATTCATTATTTATTTATTTTTCTATAAAGAGAGCCCCACTCGAATGAAAACTTCATGAGCACTTCAATCCACAATTTGCTGAATCAATGACAAATTGCAGCACCATCTTTGATCACATTAGCATTTCATTCAGGAGCCTCAGGCTGATGTGAATTTCTCACTACTGCAGACAACGCCTGGATGACCTTCTCAGACACGAATCCTTGCATCCTGAAATCAGTTTCTTTAGCTATTCCTAAATACAGAATCACCTACATCAATCGGTATTTATTACATGTCAGGTTGCACCACCAAATAGACCTTCAAAAGCTTGTACTGATTTATATCCACACTCATACCAATAGGCTATGGGACAGTGTAGAATCACTTCTGAAATCTGGTCAAAAGAGATGATAGTCAACACAACAGCATCACATGATTGCATCTTTGAATACCTGTGCAAAGAACGTTTCCCTCATATCTGCTTGCCATATGTATGTAGGATTTTTAATGCGGGGGATTGGACCCAGGGCCTTGCACATGCTAAGTATGCACCACATATATTTATTTTTATGAGTTGGTGATTGGACCCTTCATCTACTATTAATCTTCATTTTTTCTTGTTAATTTGTAAGGATTTATGCTGTTGATCTGTTACACATAGATGTTACAGATATGTTTTTCTAATTTGTTATTTGCTTTCTAATTTTGATTGTGGTACTATTTCTTTGACAGACATTTTAACGGGTTTTGGACCAATTTTATCTATTTGGTTTTTTTTTTAGAATATATCCTGTTTTTTATTATACTTACAAAAAATCTCTTTCATCATGAAATTAAATAGTCACTATTTATGCTTAGCTCTCCAATGCACATGGAATTTAATCTGAGTGTTGATGGTGGGACATGGATCCCGAATATAGTAAATTTGTCCCAAAGATGAGCCATATCTTTTACAAATTTTAGTGGATATTCCATCATTTTGCCACAAATTGAAATTTCAACTTTCATCACACACTAATTGCTTTGAACCATTTGAGATTGTTTCAGACCTGGTTAGCCTTGGGTAATTTTGAGCACCTTTAAATTTTTTAAACATTTCAGAGCAAAGGATACTATATAAGAATGCCATACTGTAGGTCCTTTTTTTCACAACCCATGAATACTTTAATATATAATAAACTTGCTTAAAATAAAAAGACTTTGATCTGGTGCCTTTCCCACATCGTAAAGTAACCATTGGTTCTCAGGGCTAACAGTCTCTTATGGTCAGAAAGTTGTTTGTGAAAACCTAAAGGCAAAGAAAGAGGGAGAACAATGCCACATAGAAATTCAAATAATGCCCTGCACAACTCTAAGTAGTGTCTGTCATATAGCAAGTTATATAAATGGGCCTCTGAGTTTTATATTCTCCTGTCTATACAGTTGTAGGTAGTGATACTGAAAAGATGATCCCTGTTCTCATACCCACTTAACTCTCAAAAAATAAAAAAAAAAACAACACCGCAGAGCCTACTAGATCTTTGAGATCAACTTCATCATTTTATAGAAAAGCATGCCAAGGCCCATAAAAAAAAAAAAAAAAAGAGAATGGACTTGTGACTTGTCTGTGGTCACAAAACTTAGTGATATAACAGGAATAGATTCCAGACTTTTCTTCCTTTGCATGATTTAGTTCTTTTGTTTTTGGTTTATTTAAGATTTCTATTTATTTCTGAATAGGTAGCATATTCACATTGATTGAATTTCAAAAGACAAAAGATCACAGACTCACAAAAGTATCCCACTCATTACCCCCTCTCATCCCTCTAAAATCCCTATAAGTAAACCCTAATGCCAGTTACTGACACCTCTTTCCAGAGAGCATCCATACATAGTCAAGAAAACAGGAACCAGTCCCCCTATTTTGCCCTTAATGCTAACAGACTGTACACTCATCTGCATTTCAACTTTTGATTTCCAATATAACCTGATGATTATTCCTTATCAGCAGGTGAAGAGTTCTCTCAGCCTCTCTTACTGTAAGTGAAGCATATTCTACAGAATGGTATAAACCGCTCATTTAACTCTATTGAGGGACATTAATTTGCTATCACAAACAGTACTACATTAAACAGTGTACTCACATCGTTTTGCATTACAGGTGACCTGTAAGAAAAGTCTTGTGCAAGTGGGATTGCTGGGTCAAAATCATTGTGCATTTGTAAACCTACTGGACATTGCCAATGGTCTCCACAAGGGGTGTCCCAAGGGTACCTGACTGTCGTACACCCTCACTAACACGGTGTTCACAAATGTGGTCCACTTTGCCCATCTGATGCATACAGTGTAGTTTCCTTTTGTCTTCCTCTTAGTGTGGGTGAGTTTAAGCACCTTTTCCTGCATTAAAGGTTATCTGTGGTTTCTCTTCTGGGTTTTTTCTAGCCCTTTCCTTTGCTTACTTTTTTTTTATTGGAGTGCTGGCCTTTTGTCTTACCACTTCATAGAAAAAAGAAGAAATTCTCACTGGTTGTATTAAAATGGAACATCTTTTCATGTATTTGAGAGCCCCTGTGTTTTCTCCTCTGAACTCTGTGTTCTTTGGGGAGTTGTTAGTGATCTTTTTCTTCTCAGTTCGTCAAGTCACTTTTGAATGATAGAACCTGGATCCTTGGGCCCCTACTCCTAATCTCCCACACTGAAGTATGTTATCGTCTCTAATGACATTGCACTTTCTTTTATTTCATAGAATGGAAGAATATTTCATAAGTGTATATGTAAAAACTAATCAATTTTCTAAACACCATCCACTCAGAAAACCTGGCCTTCACACTGCGATCACTCACTCATTCAAGGCGAAAGATAATTCGAATCATTTAATCCCTGGCAAATGCATCATTATATAAGAACTTTTAGAATTAAAAAAAATGATCAAACCTATAACAAATTTTGCAAACAATTTATAAACAGGTACCAAAGTCTAATACATTTGGTAGAGAAGGAAAAAAAGCGGTGATTAATTGAAATCTGTCTGGTCCAGTTTAAATGCAAGGTCCTCTGTGAAGTTGTTCTTGATTTCCCTGGATGGATGTTTCTCTAGCCTCTGAATTCCCACAGAAGCCTGCGCCTGTCTTAGGGGGCTTATCAATGTCTGTCTTTTGTTCTAGTTAGTTACACACATGAGTATTCCTAAGAGCGCTGTTGATTTGCTGTACTGATCATAGATTTTTTCCAAAAGGAAACTTCAAAGGTCCCAAACCACAGTCTTTTTTTTAAGAATTACTGAGGTATAATTTACATACAGTAAAATCCACCCTTGTCAAGTGTGTAGGTCAATGAGTTCTGACAAATGCATATATAGGTGTGTAATCACCTCCCAAAACAACACACAGGACATTTCTGTCACCACACAGTGTTCTCTTGGTCCTTTGTTTGTCCATCTCCGCTCTCCACCATTAGCCCCTGCCAATCACTGATCGGATTTCTGTCCCAGCGGTTTTGCCTTTTGCAGAATGACTTATAAAAGGAGTCATGCATTCTGTAGCTTTTTGCATCTATTTTTACTCTCAAGCCACAGTACTTTGCAATTAAACCCAGGGGAAATAATTTACTTGTGGCTCTGTGGAATGTAGGCTGGGTAGACTTGCTCACCAAAATCATGCCAGTGGTTAGACAGCTAGCGGAGGAAGGGGAGGGAGGACAGAAACTGAGGCAGAAATAGAAGAAAACCCTAACATTTATTATAACATTCTTTTCTCTTTACAAATTGTTATATTCTCTATGCCACTAAGGACAATGAGGTTCATGTTGTTTAAATGGCTTATCCTCAGACAGACCCAACTCTGATTTGAAGGACTTTGTTCTGTGGACTTTTTCAGGCTCCTTCTTTCCTGAAGTCTAGTGAGGGGGCATTGAGGAGAACAGCTGTACACTCATGAAAGAAGTGGTCTCTTTCTCACTCACCCTGTAAACCAGAAATTAACACAAAAGATTGTTAAAGGGATCAATCAACGAGAGAGGCATCTTTTCTTTTGGTCCTTCCAAGGCAAATGCATTTCATTTTCCTTCCCAATACCTCACTGGGAACATCTCAACTCTCACATTTTTCTTATTTTCCTTTTTTTTATACTCAAATTATTTTTGAATTCCTGTGATTTTTGTAATAGAACATGTTATCCCAACACATGCCACAAAAAAACAAAAAACAAACAAACAAAAAAAAACTGTGAGTGAGTTCCACCTACCTCCTTTTGGACTGTCATTTGAATGGATAGTATGGGTCAATTTCAGGACCACTCCAGAAGCAGTATTCTGTTCGCCACTTCTTCCTGTGTTCCCTGTGTAGACCACAGGAGTAAGAATCAACATTAAGTAAATGAACTAAATGAGAATGCCTAGGAACAACTTTAAGAAATAGTTTATGTCTTGGGTCTATTTGGATATAAAATAAGCTAGATATACAACAGTACTAAAATGAATGGAAACTCTAGTCTTATGGAATTTAAAGTGTTGATAAACCAACAAGATTACATGGCAAATTTCTTTCCCAATCATGTTATTGCTTTTCTGCAAACAATCTGAGTGTTTGAAGGAAGATGGTTAGGAATGATGACAGTAGGCATCACTTTATAGGATGTTGTGAAATGAGGCCCAAGAACCAAGATAAAATAGTGTGAAAGAAATCATATTCTATCATATAAACCCAGGTCCTTCCCAAAAGAGGTTTCCAGAGTATTCCAGGTCTGTGGGAAGTTTATCCTTTGAATTTCTCATGATTCCTTTTTATAATTAATTATGTCTCTGACAATGGTTCTTTTTTTGACAATGAACTTTGGGCCATAGAAGGAGAGTGGCATCTGGATTGTAAATGTAAGTTTCTTTTTTTTTTTAATTTAAAATATTTGCCTATTTAATATTCTGGAAATTCGTAATAAAATTTCTTCCTAAAGTATAAAAAAGTTCTGTTTAATACTGGATGTGTGGAACAGTATTTATACTCACCTTTAATCAATTTATGGTGCTCACTGGCAAATATGCTACCCCAAACCCACAGAGGGATTGTAGGAACTGCCAAGTCTTAAAAGAGCTGTGTCTGCATCACAGAGCAGTAATAGACAGACGCGATGCTTTAGCAGGGCAAACCAGGCCAGAAAAGGCCCTAAATCATCACAAAGGGGCAAAAATGACCTTTGTGTGGTTTTTGTTTAGTTTGTTGTGCTTTGAGAGAATCACACATTTTCAAAGAAGAAAGAGGAAAACAACACAGAGGAAGTGACCTGTTTTCCTACCAGCCAGGGGTAGGGACAGGGACAGGGGCAGGGAAGGGACAGGGATGCCAAGGGTAGGAACCAGAGTGAATGTTAGGATTTTAGGTCCAGAAACATTTGAGTATTGGAGAGAGATCACAGATGGAACAGTGTGCCACCTGCACAGGACCATGGTCAGAACAAGGCCCCTTGGGCCCCGGGGGGACAGAGAAGCCAAGAGAGAATGGAGTGGAGTGCTGTTCAGACAAGGGAAGGCCACTTCAAGGACAGACTTGTGGAAAGGCTGGTGGGTCTCAGGAGGGCAAAGGCACCTTACAAGCTTGAAATCCAGAAGGCTAGACGTCTCCTGTCCACCCTGCAGGTGCCTGGTTAACAGCCATGTCCTAGTGATTCTCCCACCTGCTCAAACCTGCACCTTCTTCTCCATCACAGGTCTGAGGATAGAGTTGGGAGGAGGCACCACGGGTCTCCTTGCCTATTGCCCCTACTTGTTTTGTAATCCTGGGGACAATACTCTTCCTCCCATGACTCAATTTTCTCATCTGAAATATGGAAGTGATAATTCTGCACCCTCCTGAGGACCTGTCAGGGATGGTAAACAAGCTAACATGCATGCAACACTCACACGTGTACAGTGCTCCATGTCGTGGGTATGTCCATTTCCTAGGACTGTCATAACAAACCACCACAAACTGCGGGACTTCAAACAATGGAAATGTACTCTCTCATTGCTCTGGAAGCCAGAGGCTAAATTAAGGACTCAACAGGGTTGGTTCCTTCTGGAATCACTGAGACTCTGTTCTGCACTTTCCTCCTGCCTTTTGCTGTCATTCCTTGGCCTGTAGACATAGTTCTCGAGTCCCTCCTCCTTTCTCCACGTGGCCTTCTCTCCAGGTCTGTGTGTCTCCAATCTCTCTCTGCTTTCTCTTATAAGGAAACCAGTCATTGGATTTAGGGTCCACCCTAAATTTGGGGGGAAAAAATCTCATTTTAAGATCCTTAGTTTATATCTGCAGATCCTTATCTCCAAATTAGGTTGTATTCACAGGTCCTGGGGTTAGGAATTGGACTTATCTTTTGGGGAGCCACTATCTCACTCATAACAGCTGTCATGATTATTTCCCACCTCCACCCCCCCAACTGTCATGATTTTTAAAATTCTATTTTATTTTATTTTTTGTGGTGCTGGGGATTGAACCCAGGGCCTTGTGCACTCTACCAGCTGAGCTCTATCCCCAGCCCTATCATGATTATTTTTGATTCAAGATCTTACTGTCTCTGACTATGCAATTAAAACAGGCTCCCTGCTCATAGTCAGCCCTTAGCCTCATTCTCAGTAAAGTAGTCCCAGGTATCTTTCCAAAATGACTCCCTGCTTCCCTCCTTCAGTGCTTCCCAGCACCCACAGAACAGTTGGCAGCTGAACGAGGCTGTGATCTGGGGCCGGCCTCCCCTTCACAGTGCCATTCCCCACACCCCTCCACCTCACCCAGCTTTCTCCCAAGCAGGATGGCTTCCAGTGCCCTGGACACACAGCATGCTTCCCTGCCACCTGGCCTTTGCATAGCCCACCCCTTCTGCCTGATCACCATTCCCCCACCACCAATGAAGGCCTGCACATTCTTGGAGATTCAGTTCTTATTTCATTTCCTTCCTAGACACCCCCAGGAGCTCCTCCAGACCCAAGAATTGGCTTTCCCCTCTATACACCTACGGCATTTTGGACTCATCCCTGTTGCCAAATTGTGCCCATTTCCTTAAAGGTCTGTTCATGTTTGGGTTGCTCCTTGAAGGCTGTGCCTTTTTCAACTCTCTATCTCCAGTGCTGGTGCAGTAATGGAAGGTCTTGAATGATGAGGGAATTGGTTGATGGGTGGGCGCGTGGATGGATGGGGCGCGTGGATGGAGGGGACGATGGGACTGGTGGAGGGATGGAATGAGATGGGATGGATGGATGGAGGAGAGGTGGGTGGATGGGGGAGTGGATGGGTCTGTAGTTGAATAATAAGTGGAAAGAAGATGATTCAGAGTCAGAGATCCTGTGGAACCACAAAGTGAAGGCTGGACAAAAGCTGGAGTCGTCTGTGGTTAGATAAGCTGACCAGTTATTACTGAGGAGGGAAGGTGGCTGCTCAGAATTCCTATCTGTAGAGCACGAAGTAGGACAGCCATGCATCCAAACGGTCCCAGATGCGATGCCCACAGTAACTTGGAAGAACTTACTATTGTTCTCCATTCTGCTTCAGTAGGTCCAGGGTGGGCCCCTAAAGACCCATTGGATTTAGAGTCCATCCTAAATTTGGAAAAAAAAAAAATCTCACTTGAAGATCCTTAGTATCTATTTGCAGATCCTCATCTCTGTCCACAGACCACACTGGGAGCAGCCAGGCTTTCGGGGGTTCTGGTGTGAGGAAGACCCGCAGGCCCAAGAGACACAAATCACAGCTGGGTCAGGAGCTTGGTGTCCACGCGGTGACTGATGGAGGCCTGTGGTTCCTGTGACGCACGGGCTTGTCTCACACCTAGTGCCACTCTCTGCCTGGAAGCTCCTCCAGGCCCTCGCGGAACCGTCACACCCTGGGAGGGGACGCAGGCAGGCACTCTGACTTCCTGTTAAGATTTGTCAAGTGTCCCTCCATGTCGTCCCGGGAGTCCTTTCAGAAAGCACACTTAGCACTTAGCTCTTCAGAGGTAGGCCTCAGGGTCACCATTTTTGCCCATAAAAGGGCCATTTGTGTTTCAAAATGTGGAGTCGATGACCCTGCCAAGTGAGAACAGCTTTGTCGGCCTGGTTTTTGGCACAAATGACTTGAGTGTTTTCCAAACACCATTAAAAGCCAAAGCCTCTGGCTTCCATTTGGTCCAGGTGTCGCAGCTCAGAGTCCCACAGCCAAACAGGGTGAGGGAGGGGGTGGGATATGAGAGCAGCCTACAGACGTCGGGCGATTCCTTCCCGGAGGCGGATCTGCATCTTCTTGCAAACTTGTGGTGATTTCCTCCAAGCAGCCTTCCCCGACGGTCAAGCCATAAGCAAAGGCCCTCCCTGGCTGCCCGGGCCTACAGGGTGGACTTGACCGCATCACAAGATCACCCTCAAGGTGGAGCTGTTGGGGGGTTTCATGCCTCATCCTTTAAAGACCTGCTCACAGAGGCTCTGGCTTTCCACATAGTGGACTCATCCTTTAGGTTTTCATTTCATATTTTTAATTCCTAAAATCGAGAACAACACTGCTTCATTTTAAAATCCACACATGGATTAGTTATCATCCTCATCACCAGAATAATAAGAGCCGGCACAGATCTTCTCGTGGATCAAGTGGACATTGTTATTAGCCTCAGTTTACCCAGGATGACATGGAGGAACGAGAGGTTAATTAGAGGGAGGCCAGTTTTGGACCCAGAGCTTTCTGGTGCCAGCACCCTTGGCCACTGCTGATCGCTGTTAACTAGCTTTGTGAGAGTGCTGAGTACCTGCCGGTACCGATGTGCCATGGGCTTTACATGGCTTACCCCCTTCTATCCCCCAAATGCTCTTAAAGACAACACTATTCTCTCCATTTTCTGTTGGAGGGAACCCATGTGAGAGAAATGACGTCATGAGTTTCTGCTCCATCTCGGAGCTGCGGTGTGAACCCCTCTCTGATTCTGTGGCTTCCTCAGTGGACTTTGGTTCCTCTCCTCCAACCACCATGGAGGGTCTGTCTGCCTGCTCATTCCATTGGCACACACCTGGCCTGTGCCCACTGTGACACTCCTCCCTGGAAGTCCCTTTTACCATGGAAGGTAACAATCAGGTTCCAGGGTGAGCATCTGCGGGGCCATTTTTCTGTCTACCACTACCATAGAAGTCCAGGGGTGGCACATGAATCCTGAAGGATCCTTCAGCAGGTGTCCCCGATCACACCTTCTTCCCTTCCTCATCCCTGTCAGCCAGGTGGCTTTTCAGGTTGAAAATACATCCCTTCACAGCTCGCTTGGCCAAGGCTCACCCTCCCAAGGCCTCTGTGTGGTCCAGCTTCTCCCCGGCCTTCTCCTTGTTCCCTCTGCGCCTGCCACACTGGTCTGCTTGCTGCTCACACTAAGCTGAGCACAGTCACATCCCAAAGTCTGGCCTCTTTTTTTTTTTTTTTTATTGGTTGTTCAAAACATTACAAAGCTCTTGACATATCATATTTCATACATTAGATTCAAGTGGGTTATGAACTCCCATTTTTACCCCAAATACAGATGGCAGAATCATAGTAGAGGATAGGAAAGGTAGCAGAATACAACGGTTACTAATATGGCATTATGTAAAAATGTGGATGTGTAACCAAAGTCTGGCCTCTTAGCCTGGAAAACTTCCCTGGATATTTGCATAACTCTGTGGCTCACTCCATTCAAGTCTCTGGCGGAACGTCATTTCCTCCTTCCATACCCAACCCAGCACCCCACACCGCTTCTTAGTGGGCTTGGTTTTCTGTAGAAGGTTTCTGCAGTTATTGTGGAGATCTCCCTATTTTTAGTTGTCTCTCTCTGTCTTAAGTGCAAAATGATGGCTCATCTCCAGCACAAGAGACAATGCTTCTTTCAAAGCATGAGCCCAAAGCGTGTGCCAGAATGGGAGAGGGAAGGAAAGGAGGAAGGAGGGGGCAAGGTTGGGAGGAAAAAGGGGGAACAGAGGAGGGAAGGAGGAAGGAAGACGAGAAATGAAGGAAGGCATTAAGGAAGAAGTTGGCTCAGTTGACTGTCCTTTTTGTGGTTGTTATCTGAGCCCTCATCCCTTAGAAAAGATCATATTCTAAGTACTTCAAAGGGAAAGGAATCACTTTTACCTTTTCTAGGTGCATTTTTTTTTACGATATTTCTT
Organism: Urocitellus parryii; assembly: GCF_045843805.1. NCBI lineage: Eukaryota > Metazoa > Chordata > Mammalia > Rodentia > Sciuridae > Urocitellus > Urocitellus parryii. The sequence continues at coordinate 188,189,960 of NC_135534.1, forward strand.
AATGCTCTCTGTATTTAAATAGTTTCACAAAGGCCCATCCTTCAAACAAGTTCTCATCAGTTGCCATTGTACCGAACACTTAGAAACTCTGTGACTAGAGGTTCTCTGTGCCTCAGTTTCCTTCTCTGTAATGTGAAAGTAATAATACTGTCACCCTCATAGGGCTGTTACCAAGTTTACCTAACGTGCTTATGAAGAACTTAGAATGGATTCAGGGACCCTAGAAAACACCATCTGCTTATTAAATTACAAAACATTCATACTTAAATTCAAACTATTATCTCTGATCCACACTTCAAAACTTCATTCGGGAAGACACTGGCAAACTTTCAGACTTTTACTTGAGCCGGTTTTTCTCTTTCATATCATAACTCATGGGAATACTAGTTTTGTACTCCTTATTAATATAAAATAGCAAATGTGTAATATTTTCTCCACTCATCAGTGGTGATATTCCTACCAAATCAATGTTTTCTCTGTGGGCTAGGGCTCTTACGGTGTTTTTTTTTTAAATAGAGATGATCAGATTTAGGATTTTATTTGCTCAGAAGGCAAGTGTGAAATCTTGAGACCGCTCTGAAGTCCGTGGGTGCTGTGGGGGGCAGGGGCGCTGAAACCAGATTCTCAATTGTCGCTTGCCTCATTGGGTCACCACGATGGAAGTGCTCAGGCCCCTAGCTCCCTGGCCCCCTCATTAATGACATGCCTGCTCCATTTGTTTTGGCTTGAACCAACCTAAGAGCATTTTTAATTCAGCGACAGATTGTTTTCCTTGGAAGCTACAGAATTCAATGGTTTTGGATCCAGCTCAGATTCTGGCTCGAAGTTCCCAACTGGAAGTAAAATGACTTCTGCCAACAGCAGTCGGGGACGAAGCTGGACAGGCCTTTGGAAAGAGGGTCTGGGGTGTTGGAGGATATTTGTAGTGGTGCCTAATGAGGCAGGACCCGATGCTGTTTGAGGGTGATGTGGATGAATCTAGCTGATGAGTCTGTTTCAACACTGTGCTGGGATTATTTGTTTTAAATGTTTCAAGTACAGGGTCGGAATAATTGGTTTTGCTTTTGTTGCTACCTGGAATAGAAACAATTTCAAGCTCACCCTGGGAGGCAAGGATGAATTGGAAGGACACCTACTGGATATAGATGCAAGGTGGGGGAGACTGAGAAAAGTCACCCTCAAGGACTAAAGGGTGTGTAGACACTGAGACACAGGAAGCCCTAGTTGGGGGGAAGACAGTGGAGGTAGCTTAAGCCAGGGAAGGATTCGTTGGTGCTGGCCTCTTTGCTCTGCCAGCAGCTGGGCGTGGGAACTAGGGAAGGGAAGCTCTTGGAGTGCAGAGGATGAATGGGAATCTCAAACAGTCATTGGCTGGCTAGATCTGGGGCTGCAGGAGTTTCTCACAATTCTGTCATTCTTGCATTAACAACCAAGGTGAGCTTCCTAGCTCATGGAGATCAATCCTGTCTCTTGTCACTCCGTTTTTCTGATGCTCTAAGTTCCAGAACACAGACTTTTATTTTTTTAACCAAAGATTCATGGGTCTTCTAACAGTACTCTTGGAAGACTTCAAGGAATTCCTGAAACCCCCCAAATTATATACAGAATGCTATACACATGTGTATTGGCTGTGGAAAGGAGTCCATCATTTTATCAGATTTTCAAAAGGATTTTGTAACCTACCTTCTCCCCAGAGCTCAGAATCACTGTTCTTGGATGGTAGCAAAAATCCACACAGCAGAACACTTTGAACTTTTGACTTTTTCAGTCTTTCCTGATGAATGCAGGATTTGGCATAGCCTACACATTACAAAAACGGTTTGCACAGCATCAAAAGACCTTGGATTGCAGCCTCTGAAGGTGAGAGGCGATGAGCAGGTTAGCAGGAGTCATGAGCAGTCATGAGCAATGCTGGTCTAGGCTGGAGGGCCACGTTGGGGACATGGGGGCATCCCTAGTGCTGGACCAAACTTGCCACTCAGGAGCTTCCTCTGGAACATTGGCACACCTACATGGATACCTATCCAGAGTGACACAGATATCGATCAACAAATAATATTATGTGCATAATTATGAAATAGAATTTGTTGAGCACCTGCCATATGCCAGGAGCTTTGGGTACAGTGCCTCAATTGTCACAAAAATTTTATGAAATGGATACAATTATCCTTTCCATTTACAGAGACAGTAACTGAAACTAAGAGAAGCCACCTGAATTGCTCAGGGTCATGGAGTGGGTGGAAATGGGACGTGTGGTCAGGTTTGTCCTGGCCGGCCGGCCGTGCTTCCTCCCAGCCTGCGGAGCTTCATCACATACAAGCAGCCATCAGAGGGACAGGGAGCCCTCCTTCAAGGCCATGGCTTTCTGCTTTTTTGAGTTAACTGAGAGAATGACAAGCCAAGCAATCAATTTGCAAGTCACACAGGACTCTAGGAATTGAGAGGGACAACCACTTTTCCTTCCCTGGGGAGACAGGCCTACCCCGAGGGGGTGGGATTTCTGGAACTCTGTGAAGTTAACAAGAGGAGACTTGGAAAGTTCCAGAGGGAGGGGGAGGCTGCATTCCAGGCATAGCTCATGGTATGAGAAATCACCAAATTTGGAGTGGGACAAACAGATGAAGAAGGTGTCAAGTTCTCTAGGGAGGAGTAGAGGGTGCTGGAGGCCAATTATAGAGTAAAGCTCTAGCAAGATGCTGAGGCAACTTAGCCGAGCCTGAAACAAAGGAGAGCCATCCCACAACCCTAGGACCCCTCCCCCATCCTAACAGAGGAACAGGAATTTCATGCAGCTGATGGGGACTGAGTCCCAGATAGAAATCAACTGCCTGTTCCATAAGGAGGTCTTCAACTCCTTCAGAGAATTCTTTGGTCACAGGAGAAGCTGCATCAGTTGCCATGACTTTCCATTTGCAAAGATAACATAACAGGATTGGCTTTAGGGTGGGTGAGAGGGAGAAGCAGTAGCTCTAGGGGAGGAAGGGAGACCCTGAAAGACCAAGAGAAGGCGCATGAGTGCCAGCACCGGCACCACCAACCACCCTCCATCCAGCTGTGGGTACACAGCACTTAATCCCACCAGAAGAGTGGAACGCGGCCACCGCCCTCTCCTCCGCCCCACCCCTAGGAGCTGCCCCAACAGAGACACGATGGCTGCGACACCCCAATAGGAAGCCAGCTCAATTCTGTACCAGCAGTGGCCCTCCCAGCCGCTCTTCTCTCCATGGCGACAGACACTGCTGTCACCAGGGAGCTGATGAGCTGCTGAGTCTCCATTTCCCGAAGGCTTGGGCCAGACCTGGGAGCTCAGGGGAGTCGGGGAACTGCTTCCTCACATCCAGAGCTCTGAAAGAGCGCCTGCTCACACCCTTCCCAGAAAGAAGGGTACACACGCAGCTGGGTGAGAGCATCCTTCCACGTGGGGCCAGCGCAGGATCCCTGCTTGGAGCCTCCAGACTGGCTACCTTCCCTGTGGGCTCCCACGCCTTCCGGGGAGCCCCACCGAGCTCCTGGCTTCCTGCCTAAGCGTCTACTGTTGTCCCACCTCCTCAACTACGCCTTCCCCTCTGCTGGGATAAATTTAGCTCTGAATGAATGCAGAAAGCACACATGGAAGCAAACACAGACCAAACAGTCTTCAAATATAGGTTTGGCACACACACAGCTGACCCAAAAAAGATCCAAGCCTTCCCATTTCCTTGTCTTTTGCTCTTCTCTCCTTCTCTCTTCTCATCCTTGGATGGCTCTTCCCTTTTCAGCATCGACTAAATCTAATTAAACATGTAGATCACAATGTGAGGAGGCTGTTTGTCTTTAGAACCGTTGAAGTAGAAATCCTTGGGGGACTAAGGAAAATCAAGGCGTCAAGGAAAGCCCTTGGGGGCTCTGGTCATTTTTGTTTGCTGGTTTGATTCTCTTAGAAACCCATCTGTAAGTCAGAAGCACCTTTTGTCTTATACACATGGCACAGGATTTTCTCCTGGTGGGCTGAGCCCGTGGAGTCCCGCAAACATGCCCCCCTTGTCCACTCCTCATATCCCTAAGTCCCTAACTTTAAAGCCTTGTCTTTCATGATAGCCTTTTATAATCAGAACACTTATTTATTAAAACACTCTCATTCCTGAGCTCCTTTATTTCTAACAAGAATCCTGTTGGGGTAGCTAGCAAACTCTATTCCACACAGAAAAACCTATCTCTGAGTCACAAATAAGAAAGTTCAGCTCAGAGCAGTAAAATGACTTCTCTGAGGTTACACAGCAAGTGGCAGAGTTAGAATTAGGACCTAGAATTGAGCCTTTTGTCTTGTGTTCTTTTTATTGGACCTTGAGCTACTTTGGGGAAAGGCAACTTGTCTGGAAAGCCCCAGCTGAAGTAGGGGTGGGGGTTACACTTGAGGAAGGAGCAAATTTTGAGACTGGCCGGCTGTCACCTCTTAGCAAAACAGACTTGGCTGTGCCAGGATATGGAGGGTCGGCAGGGGGTGAGCATATGAGGTCCAGAGCACTGGATTTCAAAGGGCATCAGGAGGGCATGGTATCCATTGGCGGGAGCAGAAGCTCGGCTTTCCCCATCTCTTTATTCATTCCTCAGCCAGCAGGGTGGACGGGATTTAGTTGATAGGCCACCATCGCACCACTGCCAGCCCCACAGGAAATCTCCCTCTTGTCAGCAGTGCTGACTGGCAGAATGTGCCTGGCATTATAGAGTCCTGGCGAACAATGAAAGTGTCGACGGCCACACTACAGAAAGGGATTCCACGCTGACGGGGCACATCGTGGTCATTGTACTAAGGCAAACTAGAACGGCCCGTAAGCTCTCCGCGAAGCCAGTGACCCAATCGTGTCTACTGGCATCAGATCACCAGGCTGGGGTGGAACCTAGCCTTCCCAAAGACTTTTCTGGTTTGTAGCTGATTCCGTGCACGAGCCTAGAATCAACTCTACCACAGAGCACTTTCAATAACTAGGCAAGTAATGCTTTTCCTGATGCTCAAAGGTTAAGTTTTTCTTTCCATCTGCCAGGACTTATCTGTCTCCTCTTAAGAAATTATAATTATTAAATTGTTCTCCTCCATAAGATAAGATTGTAGGTGTCTGTGAATCATGAAAACGAGAGTCTGGTCAAGAGATTTTTAGATAATAAGTGACACAGAGTAGAATCCTTCCCTTAAAAAGATGCAAAAACCCCCACAAGAAACAACACAATAGAAATACCTGCAATGCTGGGCATGGTGGTGCACACCTGCAATGCTGGGCATGGTGGTGCACATCTGCAATCCCAGCGGCTCCAGCTCAGGAGGCTGCGGTAGGAGGATCTGAGTTCAAAGCCAGCCTCAGCAAGGCGAGGGGCTAAGCAACTCAGTAAGACTCTGTCTCTAAATAAAATGCAAAATAGGGCTGGGGATGTGGCTCAGTGGTCGAGTGCCCCTGAATTCAATCCCTTGTACCAAAAAAGAAAGAAAAGAAGAAAGAAATACCTACTAATAGGGGGCATTTTAAGAATATTAACAGCTCACTACTTTAAAAAAAAAAAAAGACTACATCAAAGGGTGGATAAATCAAGTCATTTACTTAATTTGGTCTATGGCACTTATAATGAAGCAACAATTGCCTCAAGTAATTCGAATCCGCTGTGGCCAATCACAAGCACTTTGCATCTGTTTTCCTTGTTCTCATAATATCCTCTCAGGGGGCCGAGATTTTAATCTGTCTTCAGAATTCATGTCATTTCTGTGTCACAACCACCTCTCGGTCCTGATTCCACTTTTCAAAACTTTTATCATGAACAAAATTATTCTGAACCAACATTCAACTAACATAGTATTGTCCCCAGGAGCCCCTGATATAACAACCCAGTGAGACTGGACATCACGTTTTTTTATTTCTGTTTATAACTGAGGGAACTGCAGTTCTGATCTATCGTGTGATTTGTCCAGGGCATCACCACAAAAGTAAATCTCGAAAAATCCAGCTGCGACGCTTGAACATTCTCTTCCACCACCGTGATCCCTCCTGCAACTCACATCAATCAAGTGAGATTGAGACAGCAACCAAGGGGAAAGTTAACCTACTGAAATGCTAATGTTCATTTCTAGCCAGATTTCCAATCGCTCATTTTGAATCACTATGTAGAGACCTTAGTCAACATGTACCTAAAGCAACATACAGACTAATTTATTTCCCATGCTGGTATTCTACTTTCTAACTCCTTTCTCTATCTCCTTGCTCCACGGGGACTCCCTATATGGATGTGTTATTGGAATCCCATAGAGAAAAACAGCACATACTTGAAATCCCATCAACTTCTCCAAAGATCTAGTAACCACGTGAGCCAAGAAGACCCCAGGCACGGTTCTCCTTTGTAGACTGTATATTATCAAACAATTCAATGCAAAAGATAGCTGATAAAAACATTTTGGGGGACTCTGGCATTCCTTTCAAAAATCACTTTTTTTCAAAGAAAAGCTTCACACTCTTACCTACCATTCCATATTACATTAAATTTTACTCCTGTAAAAGGGCTTGGTGAGTCATTTTCCTCTTGGTTTGCTGAGCTCCTGTTTCTCCCACAAGGGAATAAATTCTGATCATTTTGTGGTTCCCAAAGGGCTCATGTCCTAAAATAGATTCTGAAATTTTTATTAATGAAACATTTATTTTGCATATCTACCATTCTGTATTCTCTCCATATAATGCTTTACAACATAGCATCCATCAGAAAAACCATTAAACTGCTTGAATGGTGCTTACATGCAACACAATTTAATATCCCTGCAAGAACTAGTGATTTGTGACACACATTATTCACCATGGTCGTGTATCATTCCAGATTTTAATGTTTGGAGGGCAGATGGTAACCAATATAGTGGTGAGACTAGACTGACTCCTTCGGAATACCAGTCCATAGCCTAACGTCTAGTATGGACTAGCTACAAAATAAGTTTATTAAAGAAATGGCAAAATGTGAGGTATAAATGTCTGTGTTTGTAATGGATTCAATGATTTTACAATGTTAAAATTTAGAGATTTGAAGGGAGAAAGGTTGGAAGAGGAAATATTTTCCCTCTACCCCTTGGCTAAGCCTTGGCCACTCTTTTTGTAGGTCTTCTGGTTTCATCTAGGGTTCTTAATCACAAGCAACAGAAATGGATTCTAGTTGGTAGTAGCAGAAAAGGAATGACTCATGCTGTGCTCTGTAGCTCACAGAATAGAGGGGAAGTCTGAAGGAGGAGGCTTGGGCAATGGGCAAGACCAAAGGTAAGCCACCAGCCTGAAATCAAGTGACATTGCAAAGTCAACCAAGGGGAAAAGCCATCCTCCTGGGATAGTATAGTGTATTTACAGAAAGAATCCTCTAAAATACTGTCTTCCAGTTTCTTGCTAGCTCTTGTGCCTGACCGAGCCCAAGGTGCACACCATGCCATACCCTCCAGGGGCACCGGGAAAATGAGTCCTTGGCATTTCCCAGCTTTTATGATATTGGGTGTGGCTCTGTCTCTCACTATGGCTTGTAATGTGAGAACTCCCCAGAGGTGGGGAGGGGTTCACAAGGTGGGAAGCCAAAAAAAAGATCTGCATTTGCTACACTTCCTAACTGGCCCAGAACATGGCACCCAGCATCCTGCATTTTCCTCTCTTCTTTGACTTCTTGTCACACCTGCAGCGACCAGCTCAATGCTGAATAAACACAACTGTTGCTTATCATGGGTCTCAGACACTTTGAAATCACCAAGGAAGTACCCACCATCACAAATCTTTGGTCTATTCCTAGTAAATTCCATAAGTACAATGATTCCAAAGCCATCCTCTAACCCTCACTGTACCCCGTGGAATTTAATTCTGTGCATGTATTCAAGAAAGTCTAACACAGACTTCTGGTTAGGGACCATGTTTTAATTCTCCCCATTTCTCCCAGCTCCTTTATAAGCCATGTCTATTTTCTGAAGGCCCAGCCTGACCATGATCAGTCTCAACCAATGACCTTTCCTTCAAAGTCAACCAAGGGAAAAGCCATCCTACTGGAACACTGGGAAAACCAAGGCAACAGATATAAATCCACGCAATGGCTCTCTCCTGAGACTTCAGCTGGAAATTCTTGTCTTTACCCATTCCATCCCTGTGCCCTGCTTCATTCTTCTTCCTTTCCAAGGCTAAACAGCCCGAGATGCTAACCCAGATGCCTAATCTGGTCTAATCCAAGACTTTACCTAACGCTTGTTTTCCCTTTTGACTAGTTTTGGCCTTACTTCTGTGTTATCTAATACCTTTTGACGGCACCCGATATCACTTTAGTCTCTAGCTTGACCTGAAATCCTTCAGCTAGCTCTGCTTCCCAAAGACTACCTTCCTATCGCCATCTTCATCTTTCACAAAGATCTGAAAGGAGGAGTCCGTACTCTCTCTTCTTGCCCTTCTCTCCTAAGTGTTTCCAGGCCTACCCTCTGGACCCGCGGCTCTCCAATGTCACCCTGGCTTCCTGATTTCTGGAGCCAGTGGGTTCCTCTTAGTCTGCACCCTCCTTGGCCTCTTAGATGCATGTGACTCTGTTGAAATCCCCTGTCCTCCTGCTGTGGCTTTTGGTGCAAATCCCTCCTGATTTTTCCTCCTGCTTCTCAGGTGATCCTTTATCAATCTCCTTTGCTGGACTTTGTGCTCTTCTTCTCTGTTTTCTCATCCTGCCCATTCTCATTTCTTCAGCTATAATTGTGAAGTGAGTGGCACTTAGATACATGGCCCAAGCCTGGTTCTTCTATTTTGAAGTCCAGATCTTTCCAACAGATCACAACTAAAGGGGGCCCAGACCCTTTTCCTTCCCATCTCCCTTTCCATCACATCTTTTAAAAATTTATTGAGGCTAAATATACATGATATAAAATTTACTACTTTCTCCATTTTTAAGTGCCCAGTTTAGCAATATTAAGTACATTCACATCATGTGCTCCATCATTCTTTTTGATGCCTATAGAGCTGAGGGGGAAAGGACCATTTCTTGTTTGTTTCTTCCTGGGGCCTGCCACACCTCCCTGTCACTGGCGACCCTGGTGTTTAATGGCTGAGAACATAGGCTCTGGGAGTTCTGCTCAGAGTTTGAATCCCACATCTATGACCCTGGCTGAGGTTCCAGCCTCAGAGTGGCCTCACTTCTGCATCTTGGTATTCTCTGCTTTTGTTTGTTATACATTCTCCTGAAATAACAGCTTTGTTTATTTGTGAGGAACTCCCTGCCACAAATAACTTGTCCTGCAAGGGCTCGGGCTGGAAACAAAGAGAAAATGCAACATTTGAAGAAAGTGATGGGTCTTAGCCAGAAAGTACAAGTTCCTGATACATTGGAGCAGAGTGGGGATGTCACACTTTGGCATTAGCTTAGATTTATGACACAAACAGCTCCACCAACACACTTTATGCAGAAGAGAAAACAATCCCTCATTTAAAATGCTTAGGTGAGGGCTTTCATCCTCAGATCTCCCGTTGATTGCTCATCAAGTGACAGTTAAAAATCTCTGAAAGTTGAAAGGGCAATTCATTTGAAATGGAAAGAATTTGCCCAGAAAACAGATGATTTTTGGGCAAATTTCATGTGCATATCTCCTAAAATGCTTTCTTAACTGCTGCACTTATAGAATCATATGGATCCAAAGAGGCCATGTTGGTTTTTTTTTCTTCTTCCTTCTTCACAGTATTTATTTCATTCTATAGGGGAAATTTTTCTAATGAATGTTGGGGATTCTAGCAAGTCCTTACTGATTGTTGAGAGGAATTTTGTTTGCTTTCAGCATTTCTTTCTTTCTTTTTAGTTTTTTTTTTTTTTAGTTGTAAATAGACACAATATCTTTATTTATTTATTTTTAGGTGGTGCTGAGGATTGAACCCAATGCCTCACACGAGCAAGGCAAGTGCTTTACCACTGAGCTACAGCCCCAGGCCTGCATTTATTTCTTTTATGGATCAAGTCTTATCCATCCCCCATAATCACCCCAGGAAATGTCACAAAAGACTCACTTTAGTACAGAAGACCTTCAAAGTTACCAATACAGAATGTCACAGGATAATAATAAAAGCAGATTTCTGTAACGCCTTTTACAATATACTTGATAATATCCTTTGTAAGGATACTTCTTTGAGGTAACTCTGGGATCCTCCATGTTTTTTCCAGATGAGAAAACTGAGGTTCAGAGTGGTTAACTGAGTTGCCCAAGCTTTCACAGCTTTCAAACTGCCCAACCCAGCCTAGCCAGCAATCCAGGAACTGCTTAAGCCACATTTGACCTCACCAGAAGGGTAACTGGCCCATTTGTAGATATACCCTGCCCTCAGCTGACTAGATGCTTGAGGACCCTGCCATCTACAGCATGTGGGCGAGGCAGCTCTTCCCCGTTGGATACTTCCCAGCAAGGAGCCCAAGCATCTGGCGTGAGCTAGAAGGCGCCCAGAATACTCGGCGGCCGCAGCCCGCACGTAAGGGCACGTGCTGGGGCCCCGCATTCTGCCAGAGTGCCTTCCACTGGCGTCTGCTCAGCGGAGGCGCCACCTTGGTGGGCTGCGGCCCCAGCGCGCGCGTATCCACTGAGTCGCGAGCCGTGCGCCCTGGAGGTTGGTGGAGCGGCGCGTCCCAGGTGCCCAATCTCGCGCGCGTCGCCTATTCGCGTCCTAGGGACCCTCCGCGGCGGCTGTCCCGGCTTCTGCTGCCTGCCTGGAGCCTCCCGGGCCGCGGCCACGGGTCCCCCACACTCCAGGGGCGGAGCGAGGCGCCGAGACGTCAGGGCGGAGGACGAGCGCGGGGCGAGCGCGCCCTCCCGGCGGCTGCCCGCAGCCCACGTCCCCGGCTGGCGCTGCCGGCGGCGACCGTGAGATGCAGTTAGCGGCGGCGCTGGGGCGCAGCCAGGCGGCCGCGCGGGCGGGGACCAGGGGCTGAACCCGAGAGCCAGCCGTGCGCACAGCTCTGCCCGCTGCCCCCAAGCGACCCCGCTGCCTGGGCTCTCCTGGGTTCTAGCTAAGCCCCCCGGGGTGCACGTCAATTTCCTTGGGTGACTACAGCGTGTGTTTTGTTTTTCTTTCCTCTTTCTCCTGCCTGGGTGCCCTTCTCCAGGATGGCAGAGGCGGAATTGCACAAGGAGAGGCTGCAAGCCATAGCAGTAAGTCCACTTTCATTTTATTTTCTTGCTCTATTGTCTGGGGTGGACGGGGACCCCGAGGGTTTTGGGGTGAGCGGCATGCCAGCGTGGAAGCCTCGGGCCATATGTTCCCGGGTAAAGTCTGTCAACCCTCAGCGACGTTGTCTTTTCCTAACCCCCCCAGGGCGCATTTAGGACTGGGGATTTGAACGTGAAAGATTGGCTTAGAAATAAGATTCTTGACGCTGGGCTGTGGGGACAGACTACTCAGGCTTGGGGGCGACTCCTGGAATATTAGCACCCAGTGCTCAGGAATTCACTGGCTTCGTATGCTGGAAAAGGGAGAGAAGGACGACCTGAACCGTGGCTGCCTTCCTCTGCGGAAGCTGTTGGCCTGTTAAGTGGAAAACCAGGAGCCAGCTACTGGGTCAGCCAGCCACGCGGTGAACCTCCTCCCAGAAACCAGGAGTGTTACTCTCCCCTTCTCAATTTGATATTGACAAGGCCCTGGCCCAAGCTACCATCCTAGAGGGGTCTGAGGACTTCTAACAACTGCTGGATCCTGAGAATAATATTCCAAGGGAGCCTCTTCTCTGTGGGGTGTGGATTATCTGCAGACCTCCTTTCGGCATGCAAAAGAGCAACCGGGTTTGGCAAAGTTCATATGCACTTTCAGAAAAGTGCACTCATGTGCATCTTGGGTACAAAAAATAACTCACTGAGACTGCCTAGATTTGAGCAGTCTTGCCAGAGTGTTGCCAATGATCCACAGATGTGGTATTTTTACTGGAGCCACCACAGCTGGATTATATATTTCCTTTGTGGATGAGGGAATGATTATGGCTGTTATTTGAAATAAGAACAATTAAAAGAGAGGTCTGTTAACATAGAAGACTCTCCAGATATTCTTATACCTAAGTCCTTTTCTTTCCTTTTTTTTTTTTTTTCCTAGTCTAGGAGTTCCCTGGAAACACTTATAAATTTGTTGGAGAAATACTGAGTAATGTTTTGGAAGTGAAGTACATGAAAGTATTTTCAAAAGCCTTTGGGCAGATTCTTCTAATGCACAAAGGCCCAACTTTTTAATTTTTTTTTTTTTTAAGAAGCATTTGATGTGGTCTTGGTGGCTCTGAGACCTCCTTTCTCAAACTCTTCGAATCTGAAGGGTTCTGGGGACTTTCTCCCTGGAGGGTGAGAGCTGTCAGCAATGCTGAAATGCTATGGTTTGCCTGTGAGGCTGTTGTGGTCCTCAGAGCTGGGGAAGACTGTCTTTTCTCTCCCTTTCCCCCTTGCATGTGGATTTGGATGGTTAATGAAATTGTTCATGGTTTCTACAGTTATTGGCAAAGCAGTGTGGCAGTTTGTCATGAACTTGATAAGAATGGAGATATTCAGCTATTGGTGCCATGGAGCTGGTGGGTGTTTTGTATAAACTGGATAATAGGCTGCTTTAACTGTTGACCAAGTGGCTGCTCCAGAGAATGCTCAGTCGCTCCCATGGGCTGCTGTTGACCATTTGCAACAGTTGTCACATTTTCTGCCTTTGCATGGGCAGCTTCCCCGGATGCCTGAGGGACAGCTGAACCCCATGAAAGGACTTACTTTCTAAACACAGAGCCAGCAGCAGCTCATTCTGGGGCCACCCCCTTTCAAGTGGAGTTGAAGAATCCCAGCAGAGGCCAAGCAGATTTTCAAGAAAGATCTAGGCCATCTTTTAGAAATCTCTTGAGTGTGTGAGAAGATAAATACCCACTCGTGCCTATTCAGTGGGGGGATTGAGTTGGTCCTGAGGACCTGTGGAGCTGTTGATGATTCTCGTGAGTGGGTCAACATCGGTGAACAGGAATGTGGTCCGTAAAGATTTTCTAACAGTGACATCATTGTGGGGGGGGGGGGGGATTAAGAGACAGAAGGGTCTGGGGGGACCTGTGGTTACATGAGTAGATGGTTTTATGCCACACTTTGGCCTAGAGCACACTTTCCAGATTGGGCGAACCCTGCCTCTCTCTGCCATTTTCCTAGAGTTCTCAGGAGACCCCGAGGAGCTCATAAGTCTCTCCCAGAGCCTAGCGGGCCTGAAGTCTCTGAGGACATAAGAGGGAAGAGAAGAATGAGTTCCTCACATCTTCACCTGCTTCTGGGTCTTGGGCAGTCCTGAGTCTAGGCCTCAGTTCTATGACACGGGCCATGGGTTTTGCCTCCTGGGCTGGCTTAAGGGCCATGAAGAGGCAGGTGAAGCACCTGGCATGCAGCTGCCATGACTTGATGCTGACTGAGGCACAGTGCTCGGTTCCTGTCTTTTCTGCTGCCTGGTCCTGAAAGTTTAGGAGCAATAACCCTGAAGTGGGAAAACCAGGGACGTCCTTTTTTTTTTTTTTTTCCTTCTTGTCTTCAATTCTAAGTGAAGGCCAGGGAATTCCCAGCATCACTTTCTCTAAGTGCTTCAGGCAAGGGGTGGCGCTTAGGACGTGAGAGTTCATTCACCTATTCATTCAGCAGGTATTTACTGAGGGCCTCCTCCTGGGTGACAGGCTGCTTTAACTGTGGACCCAGTGGCTGCACCAGAGAATGCTCCATGGGCTGCTGATGACCATTTGCAACAGTTGTCCCCCTGGGAGGGGACTGGCAACACTGAGAAGATGTGTCCCCAAATTTCAGCCATAAGAGGGAAGATTTCACCCTTTTTTGAACACTTGGTTTTTGAAAAGCCGAGGTGTCCTGTGTCCTGAGGTGTATGTTACATGATTGTGTGTGGGATTCCCCCCGCAAAGGGAATTAAACACTTAGAAACTACAGAACCTTAACTGAACCTTCCATCTGAGTCCAGAGACAATCGATGAGAGAAGACGGCTTTTGTCTTATTTCCTTCAAAAGACAAGCAAGCTCATCTGACGACTGTCTCCACTCCCACCCTGTATGCTCCTTTCATCTCTTGGCACACTCCAAGAGCTCTAAATTTATAACATACAGAACGTCTCTGCCACCGAACAAACATGAATGGTGATTCCAGGGAATAAGAATAATTGCCATTTGTTGAACCTCAAACATTCAGCAAGGCACTGAGTGAAGTTCTTTATTTTTTAACCGACACTTGTTGAGCAACTCATGGAGATAAAAGAAAAGTGCACAAACAGTTGCTGTACCTTACACATCTGTGAGCCCGTGAGCACACTTGTGGGACGTGCCAGCCAACTTCAAGGATGCTTCCCAAAGAAGCAGCATTTGAGCACATCCTGAAAACTGGGCAAAATAACACAAAACTAGTGTTAGAACCTCCTCAATTACTAGAAGGCATTGGTTGATTTGTTGTTGTTTGATTATTTATTTGAAAGGGAAAGCCCAAAGCACCTAAGTTGAGTCAGTAGCTAGTGGCACAAATTCAGTGACAGGGCTGGCATGCTTTTCATCACATAGTATCTTGCTTTAGCCTATGATCAGGCTGCTGAAGGGGGCCTGATTCTGTTATGCTCTTCTAAGGATGAGCAGGTTGTAGAACTGGCCCAGCATTAAGCAGGTACCATCCAGGGTTCAAACCCACACCGCAGGCCACTGGAGCCTGTATTTTGACTACTCCCCTGAACAACCACCCACTTTTGGTAGTAGCATCTCACTTTTCCTGTGAGCCCACCATCCAGGTGGTTCCCCAGCCCCAGTAAGAGCCCATGAGACAGCAGCAGACTGCTTCCGTAGCATTGGCAGAACCTGAGGTAAACCAGGAGGCTCCATCTTTTTTGAGAGTCTTCCAAGCCTGGGTTCACTGCACAGAAACACCCAGTGTAAACCAACCAAATGAGTAACACTCTCTAGGGGAAGAAGCTGTGGAGTCTCTGTGGAAGCCAACTTCGGGGGAGGGTGTTGTTATGTCTACACATCCAAGGAAGAGATAATTTTTCTTGAGCATGAGTGAAAATAGTGAAATGATACAGAGGTCCTTTTGGGTAAAAGACCTAAAAACCACAAGGACAAGGCCACAGGCCAGCCCCAGGGACCCACATGGGTGTGTTTATGTGTGCTGAAATATGAAATATAAATCTAACCTATACTTCTTCTTTAGGGAATTTGGTCATTTACTCAGAACCCACAAGTAGAATAGTAAAAAAGAACTTTTGCTTTTGGACGGTGCTTCTCAGTTTGCATAAGCCTCACACATGCACCCTTTGCTCTGAGGTGCATAGGGCAAGCCTCGTTTTCTCCACTGTACAGTGGAGTGTCCAGAGATGTCCACACTCACACAGTGAGGGATGGAAGCATAGCAAGTCCCAGTCTCTCCTGACTCCCGATTCCCTCTGTTGGTGACACATTCAGCCTTGGTAGGGTGCTTGGACCTGGGCTGGACTTGCCACAGATACTCCTGACCTGAAGTTCACTGGCTGGAGGAGAGGGGTGGGCCTGAATGTCCCTCTGTGGAATCAGTCTTTTTGTGGCTCCCTTCATTGAAACTCTCACCTAAAAGGGGGCAGTGAGTGAACTCTCACCAGGTTCGGAGCTCTGTCCTGAGCAGGCCTGGGTGTAGGTGGTTGACTTAGGTTGGCTGTGCCCTGGACTCTCAGAGAAATATTTGTGGGCTTCTGCTTGGATTCATCTTTTCATGCCTCTTCTTACCTTGGGGTGATTATATCTTGGGTTCCAAGTTTGAAGTGGGGACACAGGGACCCAGGAGGCTACCAGCTTGATCCATGCCATTGAGATTGGCCTGCATTGGCTGGGCACAGATCCTTGCTACCATTTACCTATAACTAAGTCCAACATCCCAAGTCAGGGATTTCTCAGAGAGGTTAGAGAGCTGCAACCAAGCCCTAGTAACAAGTGTGTATTGTGTGGGGACCATCTCCATACCTGTCCCATGTGGCATGGGTGAACTGCTGACAAAGGACTAGAAAATTTACCATCCTAGTCATTACTCTGTTACCTACTTCCATTTCAAAAACATAGATGTCACTGTATTTCTAAGTTCCATGTGAAGGCCTAAGAAATGGTTTTCTGGGGATATTGGTACTTGTCATATGATCAGGTTCCCCCTGGCTGAGTCAACTGGACTGCCAAGTGGATAGGGGACACTTTGGGCCCTGGCAGGGTCATTGCTGGGTCTGGGAGTGCCAAGGCAACCTTACACAAACATGGTCAAGGGCCATACACATCTCTGGCCACTTATTTATACCTCTGAGCATTTTAGTCTCTTGAGACAAAGATCAGTTTCTCTGGCAAACTTGAAAGTGCTCTGAGGAATAGAGCAGTTATTTAAAACAAAAAAAAAAAGTTATTATTACAAAAGCCAAGCCACGGGAATTGTGGGTTATGATTCGTCAGCATCTCAAGGAAAACCAGAGCTCACTAGAGAGTCTAGTACACTCTGATGGGGTCTGTGCAACACTTTTGAGACCCCTGCTCACGTTTCATCACTGATCCCTTTTGGGGATGTTGATCAACTTGCTTGGCAGTAAGAGCTGGTTTTTATGTGGCATCACCTTGGCTAAGACAGCAAATGAGCATTGGTGCACAGAAACTGTGGTCCCAAAGGCTGTGAGTGTGTTGCACAACCTGACAGGGTAGTTACGAACATGGATTCTGGAGTCAAAAAGACTGGGCTCAAGTTCTGGTGTTTTCATTAGCATCTGTATGATGGCATTATCCCTTGGCTTCCTCATTGGTAAAATGGGTGTAATGGTAATGTCTACTTCAGGGACATTGTTGTGAGGTTTTTTTGAGGGATTTCATGGGAAATGCTCTGAGCCGGTCTACAGGAAGCACTCACAGAATTTTCTATTTATAATAGGGAAATAAAAAGTTATTAATGCATGCGTCTTTAAATGGAAAATGGACACAAAGGGAGAAAGGTGAATTCTGCAGTATTTAGCCAAACAAGGAAATTTCAGGTGAACAGAATAAGTACTAAGAGTTTTCAATGCATGGGGATAGTAATAACAACAACAATAAAAGTTGAGATAATGGAGGATTGTTTGCAATAGACAGAACCTGGAAACTTAAAGGGCTGGGGGCGGGCAGTATGCAACTTCAATGAGGGACACAGACAGTGGAAAGTGTGAGGTCTTGGAGAACAGATGCTACTTCATGGTTAAGAGGCAGTTAATTTATGCTGTGCGAGGACGTGGGTCCTATGTTACTACATCAACTCATTTTCAAGAGAAGCCAGAAATCTGATTTTTTTAAAAATGTAGGATCTCCTTTTTTTTTTTTTTTTTTTTTTTTTAGAAAAAGCACAATATCAATTAGTTTAAAAACTTTCAAAAGATTTGTGGTCACAGTGCAATTCCTGTTGGTCATCAGGTGGACGTTTTGTGACCTTTATGCATAGGTGGAGCTTTGAGCTTGACATTATGCTTTCCATATGCATTGGCTCATTTGGATTTCACAACAATGCTGGTAAAGTAGTCCTCCCAGCGTCCCCTAGGTCTTTCATAATGTTGCAAAATCAGGCTGCGTTTCCACCAGGGCTTTGAGAGTTTGGCCTCCAACTCAGAATACTCACATCTAGGTAGGTGACTGTTTTCTAAATTAACAGAAGAATCTGAAAAACAATTAGTACCTTAATGTGTGACATTTTCATTATTATAGAACAATCTTTAAGAATATTTACTTGAGGTATGCAAATCCTACACTCAAATTTGAGTCTGTCTTGTGTCTGCCAAGATGTGTGAGGTGATCCTGATTTATAATCAGTTTCAAGTAACGATATAGGGTGGCCTTGTTGGCATCAGCACCTATAATGTCAGCAACAGCCAGTTGATATAGACTTTTCATTTTTCAGCCAGATAAATCAGCATAGAACAGCCACTCACAGACTTTTTTAGAATCACCTAGAACACTCTTTGCAACACACTCCCAGTGGGTCTGAATCAGGAGAACTGCATTTTTGCCAAGTTCCTGGGTAATGCTCTTCCCAGCTACAATTGCTGGGCTGGGGAACACACTTTGAGAAACAATTGTAAACTAGTAGGAGATCAATAAGAAAAAGAGACTGTGGCCAGTGTTTTGATAAGTATCACCTGCCCATTGGGACATGCCCAGGAGTTTGTGTGGGGTGTATAGTTTGAAGGTATGACGTAGAATAAAAGATCAGCGCAGCCCAGTTTGACAGTGATGCGGATGAATTCTTCACACATCAGAGAAGAGGTCTTTCTTGGGTACTTGTTTTCATCTATTTAAATAAATGTAATTTCTGTCCATTGGTCACTTGAAGACACCTGTTGGGAGAGTTGGCCTGGGATTGGCTAGGCTGGTTGGGAGGGGTTGCTTGTGATTGGCTGAGCCGGTTGGGAGGGTTTGCTTGTGATTGGCTGAGCCGGTTGGGAGGGTTGGCTGGAGATCCTCTGACCAAAACTATGGGCTCCAACGGGCCCTTGGGAAGGTCTTAGTGGGCAGCTCTGTGAGATAAGTTGTGTGGTGAAGAAGACTTCCATCAGTGCAACGGAGGGTGATATGATGGTGCTCTAGATGTAGATGTCCTATTGCAGATCAGCCAGACAAGTCTCCTGGAACCTTCTTCAACCTGCAGGTACTGATTCACGGTGTGGCGGAGTCTCGGTGGGTGGCAGCTCTACTAGGACACCAGGATGAGCAGAAACGGAGATTCACTTACTTACTGATGGCTAATGATTCTCCTAAGTCGATCTGTGTGTACACCAGTAGGGCTTGTCATTGACGTACCCAAGAGGAGTTTATTCTCCCAACCATGTCATGCTGGCCTCCCTTGTCCTTATGTGTAGCATCCATTGTTTGAGCCAGGACTTCATTTTTTGAAGGATTCAGCCTCACCCAGTCTCTTATTTGTCTTAAAACACAAAGCACAGAGGCCTGTGGCCCAAGAGAACAAGACTGTGGGTGATGAGCCAGGCAGCACAGGGCACTTTGTAGAGGAAAGGTCGCTCATGAGCACTCTGGGTTTGGGAGAGTACCACCCAGCTGAGACCTATTTCTGACAGGAAATGCCAATAGGAACAGAGGTTGGTGTGGGGTGGCACATCTCAGAGCTATGTGTGTCCTTGCTTAATTATTGTCAGCATTTTTTAGTGGTCTCATGTTGAGCTAAAATGTTCGTAAGGAGATTATTAAATATACACAAACTAGGGTGTGAGAGACAAACAGAGACAAGACTGAAGCTTATTGGCACAGTGCTTGAACATGTATTAAAAATATTTGGGGCTAGTCTTTGACACCATTATCAGAGCTTCTGAAGCATCATATGAGCTTAGCCAAAAGAAACGAACCGGGCGGCTGGTACTTCTCCCTTGCACATGTGGAAGAGGAAAGAAAAGCCACCTGAGTCCCAAGATTAAACAAACAAACAAACAAACAAACAAAAAAGCCCCTTCTGGAGATGGAGAGGCCTTGAGTCAGACCCCAGAGCACATCTTTCTGTCCCTTCTTTCCCTGCAACAGCCAATTTCATTACCATGTGGGCTTTGGGGTTCTTGACAGTCTGTGCTTGACCAAATATCTTCAAGGGCCTTGTAAAACCTGCCCTTACTTTTTTGCAAGCGGGGAGTGGAAAAGAAGCCCTTTTACTGGTTGATTTACTATTCTAGGTGGGTGGGATTTTCCCCCCCTCTGCTAAACTATAACCAGTCATATAAGGATTCTCTTTATTTTTAAATTCAGGGCTGAAACGTAAAACTTTGAGGGTTACCAAAAAAATGTAATTCTTAAAACATGCCTGGAAACTTAACCCCTTGGGTGCTAGGTAGGCAATTTTGTTTCTCCGGGTTCAGTGCTAATGTTGATAACCTTGAGGCCGGTGAATAGCGGCTGCGGCTTCAGGATTTGGGTTGCTCTGATGTTCTGCTTGTCTCCTGTGGGATGTGACAGCAAGGCCGAGATTTAGGGAAGGTGCCTCTTGGTGGAGTGGCATGGACTTGGTGCAGCAGTCTCCCCCAGGCCCCTGCTTGGTCTGAAACACTGGATTTCTACTGCCTGACTTGTCATCTCAGACTAGTGATGATTGCTGCCTTTAATGGAGTGGGAAGTACTTTGAAATTTTCTTGTCCCAGTGGAACTGTGAGACATATCTGAAAACTCGAGGTTGACCTGAGTGAGCCTTCAGTGGGTGGTTATCCAGATTAGCAAAACCTACTCTAGGATGGTTAGGCTCCCATCCTGTTTCCAGGTAGTTTGCAGATGGCCTTGGCCTTGAACATTGAAGTCGGAGCACACGTGTTCAAAGCCCAATGCTGTTGCCATTAGTCAAACAAAACAGCAAAACTCATTCCAGGTATTAACAATAGATGGCATGAGTTGATGGGCCTGGGTGAGAAGATCCTGAAGTCTGGAGGTAGAAGACACTCTCATCCTTCCCAGTACCAGCAGTATGACCCCAGTCTCCTGATCACCCCCATCCTTATTCACAGTGAGAATGAAGGATATCAAGCCAGTGTTGGATCTGACACTGAGAATGAAGAGAGAGTGCCGGCTCTAGAAACACAGAGGAGAAGGGGCGAAGGTGAAAGCAGCTTCAGTTTCCCGGCATCACCTCTGTCTTGGCCTGTCTCAACTACTGCCTCTGGCTGGCTGCAGCTCTGTGCCCCACTAAGTCTGGGTTATAGTGAAAAAATTGGAAGCACAGCTGGGCGCGGTGGCGCACGCCTGTGATCCCAGCCGCTCAGGAGGTTGAGGCAGGAGGATCACGAGTTCAAAGCCAGCCTCAGCATGGCGAAGCGCTAAGCAACTCAGACCCTGTCTCTAAATAAAATAAAAAATAGGGCTGGGGATATGGCTTAGTGGTTGAGTGGTTGAGTTCAATCCCTGGTACCCTCTCTGCTCCCCCCACCAAAAAAAAAACAAAAACAAAAACTGGAAGCAGCCTGGCTTAGCGGTGGAGGGTCCCTTCCAGGCCTCCCCTGGCAGAGTGGATCAACTCCTCTGTAGGACTTGGGGAACCCTCATGGTTGCAAAAGCTGATCCAAAGATGGTTGCTTCATCTTGTAGCTCCTTTTAAGGGCAGGGAGGGAAGCTCCCAGTTCCTGAGAGCATCCATGTGGCTGACACCCTGCAGAATACCTTACTTTAGGGAGTGAAACCCAGACACACCCAGTGCCGGGTTGACCTGACTGAGCTTGTTAATGATCCAAGAGATCAGGCTCCTGGGGGGCAGTTCCCGAACTGCCAACTCATGCTGATTGGTACTTAGTAGGAATACAAGCCTAGGATCTTCTAGTTTTACAAGAGAACCTGGGAATCCAGCTTTTGAAAGAAATCTGTTGCTATTTAAATGTTCACCATGATTTAAACTCTATATGGGCCAAACCAAACACAATGAGATTTTAACACGGTGTGCGCTGGATTCATTCCCTGCCCGTGTCCCCCTCCCCCCTGGCCCTAGCCTGAGCCGTTAGTTTTCCACTTTTGACTTTCACAGAATATTTCATTTAATTGTAAAGCCAATACTATGTGGGGGTGGGGTGGAGGGATATTATAGCTTGGAGTTAAGTGAGATGTAGATACATGTTTGTTGGGCAGATTGTGGGATGGAAGCCCATTTTTTGTTTTGTTCTGTGTTGGCTTTGGTACTGGAGATTGAACCTGGGTTGCTTTACTACTGAACTACATCCCCAGCCCTTCTTATTTTTTATTTTAAGATAGGGTCTTGCTAAATTGCTGAGGCTGACCTCGAACTTACCATCCTCCTGCCTCAGCCTCCTGAGTTGCAGAACCCCATTTGTCATAGAATTGAGGGCCCTCTGGGAACTGGACCTTATAAGAAACTATAGGTTGGGATCAGAGTTACAGCTACCACTGAAATCAGTTCTTTATCTGGCATGATGTAAGAACTCATGAGTTCTAAGAATTAAACCTGCAAGCACCTTTTCAAAATAAAAAAAAAAAAAGAAGTTAATGAACAGAGATCAAAATTGACTTCAACTTTTTTTTTTTTTGGTATGGGCATTGAACTCATGGGCACTCAACCACTGAGCCACATCCCCAGCCATATGTTGTGTTTGATTTAGAGACAGGGTCTCACTGAGTTGCTTAGCACCTTTCTGTTGCTGAGGTTGGCTTTGAACTCTCTATCCTCCTGCCTCAGCCTTCCGAACCACTGGTATTACAGGCGTGCGTCACGGTGCCCGGCCGGACTTCAGTGTTTGATGTCTGAATTTTAACACATGTATACCTTGTGCTACTACCAGGACACACAGCAAATCCATCACTTCCAAAATTCTCCAGGAAGCACTGCTTTTTAAACTACCACTGGAATGTAAGCAGTTCTGCTCAGCCCCCACCTTGCACCCTGCTTTGAGGGCATAAGAATCAGGAGTGGGAGGACTGACCACAACAGGAAACTGTCCTTCCCGGCCACTGGGAACTGATTCATCATGAATACAACCCCATCCTCAGATGACAAGTTTTTGCGTCACCCTAATAAATATCTAAGCATTTTTCTCTCCATCCTGGCTCATCTATTTATTGTCCCCTACTAGAGTTGTCACATTTAGCAGCTTATGACACAGAGTGCATAGTTATGCCTGGGATAGACTTAAGCCATCATTTGTCATCTGAAATTCACATTTACCTGGACGTTCTTTATTTTATCAGTAAAGTCCATCTCCATCCCATGCCACCTTCAACACCAGGTTCAGAACCTACTCCTTCTGAGTCTGTGCTCGACTCCTCTGTTGTGGGAGTGAATGAACCTTTTAAATTTTAAATAGCATGCTCTGTGGAGCCAAAGGAGGCGTTGGAAGGGCCGGAGTGCCTCCTCCCTATATGGATGTGTTTTCAAGAAGCTTTTTGTGACCAACTCATCCTATCTTTTCTGAAGAACGAGAAACAGTCCCATGTGTGTTGGAAGAGGGAAGACAACTGGATTTGAGACCTTAGTCCATTTCCTAGCTCCCTTTTCTCCCTCTTCTCAGGTCCAACATTTGAATAACATAAAACTGCAAAGACTAAACTAGGAGATTGTTCACACCGAGTGAGTTTAAAAATAACATTGGAACTCTAGCCTTCAGCAAGCCATAGATCTTCCACTGCGTCGGGCAAGACAGTTTCTTGGGGTGTGTCGGGGTGAGTCACGTGGCCCAACCAGATCCTTCCCAGCCTGGTTGCTGCGGTAGAGGTTGGTACAGTGGTTGATTTGGTTGTCTTGTTTGCTTTGTTTTTCACTCACTCATTTTACTACTCTGATTTCAGAATCACATTGAGACAAGGAGGAAAGTCCATTTCAGATAGCAGCTTCAGAATGACGAATGAATGAAAATGGCCAATTTTTAATCTGGCACACAATAGCCCATGGGCCCAATCTGGCTCACAGCCTCTTTTTATAAGGCCTGAGAGCCAGGCAATGCTTTTCATATTTTTTGAGTGATAGAAAAAAATTTTTTTTTTAATTTTGTGACCCCTGAAAACTATGTGAAATTCATATTGCGGTGTCCATAAAGAAAGCTTTGTCATTCGCTTGTGTGTTGTTTGTGGCTTGAGTTTGTGCTGTCGTAGTCATTGCAGCAAAGACCATATGGCCTGCAAGGCCGAAAATGTTTACTCTCTGACCATTTACAGAAAAACTTTGCTGACCTCTGCTCCCTAGACAGCACATTTGCTGTGGCTGTGTTTGTGATTAAGGCTCTAAGAATCTTTTCGCTAAAGAAATAACTGTTGTCTCGTTGCTGGCAGTGTGGAACAATAAAACATCTCAGACATCCTTTCTGCTGTGTTCTGGGCACTATGAGGAGAGGCATTTATTGGAGAGCAAGTATGTGAGCTTTGCCACTATAGAATTTTCCCATTATGTCCTCACTGCCTAAGCCAATTGCTTGTTGTTTTCTTTTGAAAACCAGAAAAAATCTGATCTCTTAGAGGGAATGGTTTGGCCCATCCAACAATAAGGTAGGACACTTTCTATTGGCAGGGACTGAGAGTAGAGATCTTCTGAGTGAATTTTCTTTATTCCCTGGAATTTGCCAGAACCCTTACTTTCCCCTTAAGGGAAAGCAGCCACATTCCCTGAGATTGAGCAAGGAGCCCTAGAGGAGTGGTTTGCAGCCAGCCACGCCTGTGGGTCATTGGCCCTTCACTGAGATCCGTCCCTTCCTGGAACCCACAGGGCCAGTGCCTCGAATTGCTAATAAAGTGACCACCAGGTAAAAGCTGCTGGTATCCAGCAGTGACAGGGTCCATCCTGGCCTCCCTGAATCAACAGATACTTCCTTTGTGCCCCCTTCCATTTCTCACTTGAAAAGGCCAGCTGTGACTTTGAATCTGGTCTCCTGGAAATTTCCAAAGGGACTTTGATGGATTAGTGATATTTTTGAATTGCCCAAGGTTTTGAGAGACAGCAGAGCCATGGTTGTGAAATCAGGTTAAATAAAAGGTTAATACAGGACTTGGACTGGCCGCCTGAGCATGGCGGAGTGAGCAGGGCAGACAGTTGCAGCTGCTTTTTCTAGATACGAATGGCTTTTGCCTCTCTGGTCATACATGCATTTGACCCTAAAGTTCTCTACATGGGCTGCTTCCTAGTAGCTGCTTGGAGAATGGGAAGCCACCCACGGTGTGTGAGCACTGCTCCAGACAATTCTCTGCTGTGAGGGACTGTCCCATGTATTGGGTGAGGTTTAGTAGCATCCCTGGTCTCTCTCCATTAGATGCCAGTAGCATCTCCACTCCTCACCATGGCAATTACAGAGGTCTCTGGACATTGCCAAGTGACCTCTGGGTAACAAAATAACACGTGTGAGAACCACTGATGTGGTATAACACGATCTGTTACCTGACCAAATGAATTCTCCATATTGTCACCATTAGGGATTCATTCCTTTGAGTTTTGACTTTCATCATGAAGGATTGATTCCTTTAAACTTTAGAGGTTTTTTTACATTTTTACAAATGTTTTTACATTTTTCCAGAGTCCCTCAGGAGAATACAAATCTCTCAAAAAGAATAAGAAAGGCTTCAAGCTAGGGGCACAAATAGTTTTCATCTCTGATGTCAACTCTGATAGGCATGGCGGCCTGTCATGCTGTTTGGGGAAGGTCTTTGAAGCTTTATTTTGGGTGTTGAGAAAAGGACACCAGATAGATTGGAGTTGTGTTCCAAGGGCAGGAGAGGAGGAGGCCGCCAGGGGTGTGTGTAGAGCCTTCTAACCTGACTTCTCTGTAGAAGTTGGTTACATCAGGCCTCAGCCGGGCATTGTAACTTGGCCTCACTGCGGTAGGGGCCCCTGTTCACATGAGGTCCCTGTAGTCTGCTGTATTTATTAGGCCAATTTTCCAGCAGGTGCCAGAGGGTAGCTTGAGGAAGGGGCACTTCATAGAGTGCCCTGTGGGCTCGTGGAGGTGCTATAGTCTTTGATGGGGCTTTGATGGACAGGGAACATAAAGAGGTGCAAAGAATTTAACTTCCTGTCTGTTTCCTCCCCTGCCACTTAGCAGCTCAGAGTTCTGGAGTCACCACAGAGGCAGTGGCAGGGATGGCTTCTTCTGAAGGCAGTGAGGAAGGGAATGTTCCAGGCCTCTCCCCTGGGCTTGTAGCATCTTCCCTCTATATGCTGTGTCCATCTCTGTGTCCAGATTTCCTTTTTCCGTCAGGTCCCAGTCATACTGGCACCTGCCCTAATGACATCACTTTGACTTGATGACGTCTGTGAAGACCATCTCCAAGTTGGGTCACCTTCTGAGGAGCTGGGAGTTAGGACTTGAGCCTGTGTGTTCTGAGGAGACCCAGTTCAACCCATGACGGGGTCCCTGCCTTGTGGTCAAGTGGTCTCTGCATCTCACAGTAAAGGACGTCTATACCCTGCCCCGCCTCCAACTATGGCAGTGGACATTGGGCCCCAGGGAAATGGTGCAGTGGGAGGTGCTGCCCAATGGGTGCCATTTGCTTCAGGCCTCAGCCCTGTTTTCGTGTTTGCTCCTTCCCTTTAGCTCACAGCCCTCAGCACTCCATGGCCCTGTCTCCAGCCAAAGCCTTTTATCTGGAAAGGTGAAAGCAGGACGGTATTTCACACTAAGGTGTCACGGATATTACACATCCCAAGATTGTTTAGAACTAGTGAGAAAAGCTGTGAACGGCCTCAGTTGCCCAGGCCATCTGCTTTGTTCAGGACCTTGGGCGGTTCCCCTTCTCACCATTATTAATGAACCAAACACTCCCTGGGGTCACAGCTGTCTCCAGTTCGCCCAGTTCTCGCTTCCCTTGATGGGAGCATCAGTGAGCAGGACAGGTATTATTTTCCATAGAGAGAGCAGGAGCCCAGCTGAGGGGTTTGTCCGGGATCACTCAGGTTGTGGCTTGAGCCCACGCCCTCCTCTCTCTGTGCCAATTCTTTCTGCTACTCCAGTCTACCTGCCCTGCCACCCTCCCTTGTTCCTCCTGTCCCATCCTGCAGTGCAGAGACTCAGTCTCCTCTTGCCCTGCTCCAGAGCCCAATCTGGGGCCCTCTGGCCTTCCCCAAGGGGGCAAAAAGCAGCTTAGCTGGGTGGTACCAAGGGAAAGCATGAGCTGTCACAGGGTGGGTCAGGGAGCAGAAGTGGTCAGAACGTCCTGAAGTCTGGTGTGGCTGGAGCCTGGGAAGGGAAGAGAAGGGCAGGGGTGCTGGGTCGTGGAAGTCTTGTGTACCAGGAAGGGGCTGTGTACCCGGGTGCCACGGGGCCCCTGGAGATAGATGTGAGGCTTCTCAGGTGCTACTCATGGCAGAATGGAGGCAGGATGTGGTGGGGAGCTTCTCTGAGCCCTTTAGTGCCCATTGTGCCAATGCTGGAATATTCCTGGAGGCTTCTAGGTGGCTCTCCATACCATGGTCATCTTGAATTTTTTTCTTTTTGTACTAGTGGTTATTGTTGAACCCAGGCTAGTCTACTACTGAGCTACATTCAGACTTCTTTATTTTATATTAAGACAGGGTCTCACTAAGTTGCCCAGGCTGGCCTCGATCTTGTGATCCTCCTACCTCAACCTCCTCACACTGCAGGGATGACAGTGTGCAGCACTGTGCCCGACCACCTCTAGCTCTTATGACCGTCCCAGTCATTCTCTGTGTACTGCAACCCAGAAACAGCATCTTCACCAACGTCGGCTGGAGGCCTTCGAGTCTTCGGAGAGCCAATTTAGAGTTGGAATGTGAGGCTATTTCTGGACAATATGACATCCTGTTCAACTTTCAGAGGAGCCTGGGAATAAAGGGGTGACTCAGCCTGTATGCTTATTTTTAGGGAAAGCTCAGAAATGGGTCTGGAG
Source organism: Urocitellus parryii (assembly GCF_045843805.1). Lineage (NCBI taxonomy): Eukaryota > Metazoa > Chordata > Mammalia > Rodentia > Sciuridae > Urocitellus > Urocitellus parryii. The sequence continues at coordinate 188,217,255 of NC_135534.1, forward strand.
CCACTCAGATTCCCCATTGCCCGCCAGTGCAGCGTGCTATTGGAGGAGACTGCTGGGCAGAAGTGCTGTGTTTATCATCAGCTGATGGTTACCCGGCACCTCCCACGCACCAGCATCAGGTTTATGGATGTGAAGAGAGGATGAGGAATCCACGTAAACAAACCTTTCAATCAGAGGAGAATATGGCAGGGCAATTACATTTGAGAGAACTAACTTTAGAGCTAAAGAATTGATATCGCAATTACGTGCTTTTGTTATTGGGCACTTAATACATATTACGCATTATAAGTGTTTTTGCAAAGTTACTTCATTTAATGAGAACATCAGTGCTCTGTTAGAGCATTGTTACCAGTGTTTTAATAGGTAAGGAAGCGGGCTGGGGTTGTAGCTCAGTGGAAGAGTGCTTGCCTAACATGTACGAGGCATAGAGTTTGATCTTTAGCACCACATATAAATAAATAAATAAATAAATAAATATCCACCAACAAGTAAAAAAAAAAAAAATTAAAAAATAAATGTGGGAATGTTCATTTCAGAGGTTAAATATAGACCTAAGACCAGGAATGCAAATCCAGATTTGCACTTCCAAGGCCATGCACGTGACCCTGCCCAGTTTTGTCAAACAGATATCTCGCTTGCCCTTGGGTCCTGTGTGTCACTAATTGATCATGGAAGTATTTCCTGCTCAGCTCAGATTTGGCCTCAGGATCCTTCTCAGCACAGTGCTACAGGTTGCCACTACTCCCAACATAGCAATGGCCACACTTGAAGCCTATCTGCTATCTTTCTTTGAATTTGCTCAAAATAGCAACTTTAAATCTGCAGGTTTATTTATTTATTTATTTATTTATTTATTGCTGATTTCTGTAGCTCTATTTATAATCTGTTTCTTAAATACTTATAGGAAATGAACCATTTGATACATTTTTTGTTTTGTTTTGTTTTATTTTGTTGTTCACTCCGTGGAGACTCTGTGTTGTTTAGTAGGCGGTCCTTACTGCATTGGACTGAAGAATGTCATTTTAGGAACCAAGGCCTTGATGTGGACGATCGGCTTAGGGGTCAGTGTCTGTGGGCATGAGTGAGGCATGGGGAATGAGCTGTAAGAACTCAGGCTGTTTAAGGCAGTAAAGCTTTCAAGTGGTCTGTCTGATTAATTACGGCAGGATAACAAGGTGGGACCAGGAAGGTGATGGGGAGGCTGAGAATGCAAGATGACGTTGGGGCCAACCCTGGGAACACACATAGCTTCTGCTGCTGTGGAAATGTCAGCTCAGCAGGCAATTGCTTCGACCCTGTTCAAGCAAGCCCAGACAAGACAACAGGGAGACAGTCCCCAGGACGGGGGCAAAATGGGGACTTAGGATCCAGCTTTGCTGTAGGATGAGCTAGTACTCAGTCCAGGAGGAAGCCTGTGGACATAACTAACACCTGAACATCAAGAGATGGCAATAGAAGTGTTTGCAAAGAAGCATGGGAGCTACAATGATTTCTTCAAATTCCAGAAAAATGACCAGAAACAGGTTTGAAATGGGTGCACAGTGTCCTTTTTGGATCACCCATGCAGTGTGCATTCAATAAAAATAAAACCATTTTGCTTTACTTTAAAAAAAAAGAAAAAAGAAAGAAAGGCAAGCTCAGGTCAGGAGCCTCTGGAAGCCTGTTAGCAGGGGGCAGGACATCACCATGGACCTGGGCTGTGGGGCCAGAGCTCCAGCCCTAGGAATGGGATAAGAAGAGTAGGGCCAGGCTCACTCTGAAATCTAGTCAAGCCAGGGCTGGACTAGTTGCCCAGGTATTGACATGGAATGTTGGAACATGTGTGTGAATATGCGTATCTTCATGTGTTCATGCATGCACATAGAAGGCAGGCAGGAAACTGCATCTACTTACCTATTCCTTATGCGTTGTTAGGGTTAGCAGATTGACCTGGTGTGGTTCATGGCCTGTGCTGCATGCAGCCTTCCTCTGGACTAATAGGAGGGAAGAGATGATACCCATTTGGGAGAGATGATACCCCCAAATCAAGATGGTAGCTGTTGGGAGAGATGATACCCCCAAATTAATTAGAATTCCTGATAACTGGGTTATTTGTGGCTGACCTGCTGAGCATCCCAATGCCAATGAATATCCCCCAAAGGATGTGAGGGGTTACAGCGCTACTTTGGAGGGTCCATATGTAGACATATCTCTTACATTCTTCTCACTATGGGAGGGGGCAAGAAGGTGCTGAATGTGTTTTCCCAAAATGACATAGTATTCCAGTCTTAATTTCAGCTTCTTCTGACCATTTAGGTTGGGTTGCTACTGGTAACATAATGCTGTGTGCTTAATGGGATGTTGGGTGCTCAGGGAAGAGCAGAGCAGGCTTTGTGGGTGTGTGACCTCAGCAAGTCTCATGGGTCCATAGTCCTGGACACCAGACCTTTGTTGAAATTATAAAGAGAATTTTAAATATAACACAGCACACAAATAAGCCCCAAATTTTAGTGGGTTTACTCTTTCGAAAGCATTTCCCACCACTTAAGAGTCTTCAATAACAGCTTTCTTCCACGTGGTGATTCAGGTTCCTACTATTGGTGATTTTGTTATTGCCCAGAACCTCAGGATCCTTTGCCTGTAGCCTGTCACAGGAGGAAGAGAGGATGGAGAGGGTGTCCTCACTTCTTAACTGCCTTTGCCTGGAAGTGAATCACATCACTTCCGGTCATGATTGGGAGAACCAGTCACATGGCCCTAGCGAGGCGCACTGGAGCTGGGAAACACGGGACCTAGCTGCTGAGTGGTGGCTTCCAGAAAGGCCGTGTCCTATGGAAGGAACACAAATTTAGGTGGATCAGTAGCTTTCCATGCCAAGTAGAGTCTTCCTGACAGGGTCCCTAGTGCAAAAGCAGCCACCTGAAAGCAGAGCATTGCGAACTGAAAAGGAAACATGGGAATCCAGGTCTTGTTTCAGCTCCATCAGATAAGAGTTATCACTGCAATTTCAATAAGAGAGAGAAACAGGAATTGGAGTGGCCCAGGCTTGCCTGCTTGCTTATTTATTTGTATATTTCCAATTATAGGTTTTCAAAACTGCAGATGAGACACTAACACTCTGCCGTGTACACAGAAACTCTAAGATGCCTTGCTACTTCACCAATCTACTGTGCTGAAAAACATAAAAGCTTATCACAGAATTAAGGACATGTAGGAAATGTCACCATGGATTGTTGGGTTAGTTATTTTCCACAAACCCTTTTGCTAGCTAGCCTCGTGATGTCCCTCGGTAACCATGCTCATAGGCGGATGGCCAGGTACTGGTGCCTCAATCTGGTAGATTCTGTCTGACCATTTGAATTAAAATGCTGATAACCAGAGTAGGCATCCCCTGGAATGTTATCCCCTGCTTGCTGAATTTGTGTCATTGAGCCTTTTGTCTGGATGTGTGTTATGCAAACTTAGGAGTCCTCAAAACTGTTTGGATCCAAACCAGAGAGAGGGCTACTTTGGAAATGGTTTTACCTGCTTTCCTGAAGTGCTGGTGATTTGGCAAACGGTGGTCAGAGACCAGACCTCCCATGCTCTCTGATAAATGCAGCCCATTTGGTGCTTTTATCATCTCAGCAACCTGATGTAGGTGCTGAGGTGACAGTGGGTGTGTCTGTGAGCTGTACCAAAGGGGTGGGGAAGGGAGCATGCAAATTTGCAGCAATGTGAGGAAACAGGTAATCCCTTCTTTTGCCCTGCTTCTCCCTCTCTCCCTAGTAGACAGTGTGAAAGGAGGGGATGGTGGCTTGGAATTCCTAGTGTCTGCTTGGGATGGGTATGTGCACTTTGGGAGTTAAGATGTAAATTAGGTTAACTGTGTAAACAAAGGCAGAGGCTATAAATATGCTCCATGATGTGTCCCAAGCCAAGCCCACAGAGTCCAAAGAAAATCAAAGGCTGTATCACGTAATACTTTTTCTGGGTACCCTGGAAGCCCCGCCTTCTCTGAGACATTTCCAGAGAAAGATAATGCCCAGCTCAGCTCTGTTAGCTGAACTGAATGACCGAGTTGTGGCATTGCTGTGACCAAAGCCACTTAGATGATTTCCCCAAGGAGCTTCCAGATGCAGCCAAGTTTCCTGCTTTTCCCTGAGTTAAGGGAAATCTCCACTTGCCTGGATGTTATGTCTGTCATCTCATCATTGGAGAAAACATATTACAGTCTCCTGGAGTTGCTTTCATGAAATGGAGCATGGCATCGAGGAAATAAGATAGCCAGCATGCCATCGCAGCGGGTCAGGAATAGTATCCTCTATGTATTTTGATTACATTTTAAAATTCAGTTTGCACACAATCAGGGTGCATTTAATTAACTGCAAGGCAGATTATCAGTCTTGGTTTGAATGCATCTGCATTTTAATAGCTTCTTCCTTCCAAATAATAGAATGATGGCCAATATTAACCCATTGTCCCGATGCTAAAATCATGGGAACTTGGTTGTTTTCTGCTCATTTTTAAAAATATCATTATTTATGCAGTAGTAATGAAATCAAGCAGTTATCATTTGGCTTTTGGTTAACCAGTTGAGGTTCATTTGTTAATTTTCCGCTAGACTTCTGTTGTGAGTTGAATGAATATTCCCCCGAGGCCCATGTGTTTGGGGCCTGGTCACCAACATGTGATGGATGCTATAGGAGGTGGGGCCTGGGGGAAGGAAGTGAGATCATTGGGGGCATCCCCTTAAAAGGGCTTGTAGGACCATCACCCCTTCCTGTTTCTCTGCTTCTTGGCCATCATGAGCTAAGCAGTTCCCTCCAGCATGTGCTCCCACCATGATGTTCTGCCTCACCACAGGCCCCAAAGCAATGAAGCTAACTGACCAGGGACTGAAACTAAGAGCCAAATAAACCTTGTCTCCTTATAAGTTATCTCAGATACTTTATGACATTCATGAAAAGCTAACACAGCTTCCTTTATGTGCATATTTTTTCTAATTAGCTGATGAATCAAAATGCTAATGATAGGAGAGCAAAGAACACTGGCAAAGTTTACTTTGTAGATTTTTACCCAAATCATAATTAGTTGATTTTTTTTCTCCTTTAGATTTTCCAGGATAAAGTATTTTAAAATTTTACAATTTTTTTTTAAGTTCTAAACAAAATGTGAAATGTAACAAAAAAAAAATGTGGAAGGAATAAAGTAATTTAAAAGTGCCCGGAATGAGGTATCATACTCAATAAATATTTTAACATTTTAAAAGGGAAAAAAAAGGCTATAATCTCATCACCAAACAAATAACAGGAGATTTTCCCTTGTACAGATTTTATAAAGTTGTAATTCACTCTATTTAAATATTACATCAAGCTTTTTTGTTTCATTTAACATGTTCATAAACATTTTCTCATGCTGTTATAAACTCTTCATAAATATAATTTTAATTGACTGTGTAATTGCTTATTAGGGGTATGTTTGGCTGGGAATACCAGAAAACCTGAAGAATAAAAGCTTAAGGGGATTTTTAGTTTCATGGAAGAAGAAATTGGGACAAGAGTGGAGGCTTTTGGGACAGGGGACTGCTCATAGAGGGCATTAGGGAACCAGCTCTTGCAGCTGTGCCATCCCTAATGATGGCAGCTGCACATAAACCCCAGGGCCCTCCCAGAGGAATCAGGAAGTCTGCTTCATGATCACCCTAGCTCAAAAAAGAAATTCCAGGTAGGTAACTTTCCCATCTCTGTATTGGAGGACTACAGGTACCTTAGATTAGAGTGAATTAGTACTGTATCAAAGGGCAGTTGGTTTTTAATTTTTCTTTTCTTTCTTTTTTTTCCCTCAAAATTCCAGTATGTTTGCTTACCTGTAAGCTGCAGGGTTTAAAGGCCTGTCTTTTACATACTACCCTCTAACTTGGCACTGGAAGCACAAATGTACAACTAGCCATGAAAGTAAGATCAAAACCAGCAGATACCAATTTCAGGGAGGCAGCTGTCAAAAAAAGATGGAGGGAAAATTTCTCTAATCTGAGAGCTACCCTGATTTGGGATTAACTGCTTCATGGGATTGTGGTTCCCCTGCCCAAGATGCAGGGACTGAATAGTTACTTGGTAAATTGCAAAAGAGGTCTTTTCTGATCTGGTCAAGTGAACCAGGTGACCTATAAGTTCTATGTGTCTCTATGATTTTAGATTAGGGTATATTTGCTGCAGTATTTCCCCAGCACACAGAATATGTGTTGTATGGCAGAACTTCTTGCTAAGATTGCTTTGGATTGAACATAGTTGGGTGAAATGCAGATGCTTAGAGTAATTGCCTAAAATAGACACAGTTTACCTCTTAGGCTCCTGGCTCCAATATGGTAGAAGAGCTCTCTCTCGGATTTGGGCACACCTGTGATCTGGGTCAAGCCCATACACTGTGACCAGCCCTATCTTAAATGACATACCTTGTTCCTTGATACCTGTTAGTAAGACTTCTTTCTTTCCTAATGCTATGAATTTTCCCTTTGTGTGCCAAAGAACATGTGCATGGAAATGGAGGCTCTGTCTTTGGCATCACTCAATTATAAGGCAAGGAGAAACATTAAAATATTGTCCCTTGATTCATTTGCAAAACAGGTCCTATGGAAATGCCCTTTCACTAATGTAACTCCTTTTATCTGAACTCTTGACTTAATGCTATGAAATCACACAGTCAGTAAACCTGTGAGTTTGAGTCTGTGTAAGGCAGTCCATGATTTTTAAAAAAAATATCTATGCTATAGACACATTTGTGAGTGCTGAGGATATCAGAGTAAATACGACAATCTCTGCCTTCATGGAGCTTGCATTCCAGTTGCATTACAGAATCTGTATACTGTGTCGGTTTGGGGAGTGCTGAGGACAGGGATACCTTTGTGGGATGCTCAGGGAAGGCCTTATGGCAAGGTGATATTTGAGGTATGATGGAAAGCAGGGCACTAAGTATGCAGGTATCTGGAGGACACAGGGGCAGCAGGTGCTGGCCCTGAGATGAGCGTATGCTTGATGTGTTCAGGAAGCAAGCAGAAGGCTGTTGGGGCAGGAGTGGAGTGGGTGAAGAATGTGACCACAGGAGGGGTGACTGGCGCTGGATTATGAAGTCACCTGTATACCCGCACAAGGACTTTGCTTTTAACTTTAAGTGAGCTCAAAATCTAGTGGAGGGTGTGGAGCACTGGAATTCTACAATCCAACCTGTTTTTTAAAAAAGATGCCTCTGGCTCATGTGGTGAGGATGTGGGGGGAGTAGTACTAAGGAGGGGGCAAGAGTGGAAGTGGGGGCTGGAGATGTGGCTCAGCGGTAGCGCGCTCGCCCAGCGTGCGTGCGGCCCGGGTTCGATCCTCAGCACCACATACCAACAAAGATGCTGTGTCCGCCAAGAACTAAAAAATAAATATTAAAAATTCTCTCTCTCTCTCTCTCTCTCTCCTCACTCACTCTCTCTTTAAAAAAAAAAAAAAAAAGAGTGGAAGTGGGAGATCACTTGGGAGGATGCTGTGGTCGTGGGGTGGGGTGGGCGGGGGCCCTGAGCTGTGAGGGCCAAGCTGGTAGCATCGGACGTAGTGAGGCCTGGGTGCGTCTTGATTGTACAGCTAGGGGAACTCTTCATCAGGAAGAGGAGTGTGAAGGGGAAAAGTCAAGGATGCGCCAAAGATTTTGCTGAAACATCTAGGAGGATGGAATTCCGTGGTAATGAGATAGGGTGAGCTCTGGGAAGGCCTATTGAGGAAGGAAAATATTTTGGAAATGTTGAGCAAGAGATTCTGATTTGATGCTCAAGCAGAAGTGTTGACTGGCAGTGTTTCTTGGACTATTTAATCCACTGTGACAGACTTCCATAAACTGGGAGACTCATAACCTACAAAAATTGATTTCAGGCAGTTCTGCAGAGTGGGGAGCCCCGGATCAAGGGACCAGCAGGTTGGGTGCCTGGTATGGTCTGTTTCCAGGTTCACAGTGGCACCTTCTCTCTGTGTCCTCACATAGTGGACGTGCAGGGCAGTTCTGTGAGGCTTCCCTTCTTTTTTTAAAAATTTTTTTAATTTTTTGGAGAGAATCCCAGTATGTGTATGAGAATTTAATAAAGACAAAAGTAGTAGTTTAATTCATTGGGAAGGTGATGGATTGTTTAAACACCAGCAATGGACAAAGGAAGAAAATCAACATGGGCCATGAGACCTCTATAAGGGCAAAGTACATTCATGAGGAATCTACCCTTGCAATCTAATCACCCCAAATACCCCACCTAATACTATCATATTAGCTTTTCCACATAGGAATTTTGGAGGTCATAAACCTTCAGACCACAGCAGGAAGGTAGATATGAATCTGAAGTTCTGAAGAGCCCTGAATTGATGGGACTCATCAACATTTCCAGCCAGGAGGTTGGGTAAGACCACCAAGGGGGTGAAGGTAGATGGAGAAGAGGTCTGAGCCTGATGTGCTAGACTGTTGGGGGAGATGACAAGGAACTAGCAAATGAAAATAAGGAGGAGTAACCAGTGAATTAGGAGAGAATTAACTGGAGACTTGGAATTTAAGAAATAATTTTTTTATGTCTATATCAAAGGCTGCTGATATGCCAAGAAATTTTGGGCCTGGGGATTATCCACTGGATTTAGCAACATGGAGGTTACTCTTGGTGGAAAGGTGGAGGTGTATGGACTGAATTTAAGTGAGAGAGAGGTGAGATTACCTGGGGACAGCAGGAGTGTTGACTTTTCAAGGAACTTGGCTATAAGGGGGAGAAAAAAAGGTATTGGAGATGAAGGGGAATGGACCCAGGAGAGGCTGCTTTTAGATAATAGTTCGTGTGAGAACTGTTGAGGGTGATCTGGAGCCTGGGAAACAGTGATGAGGCAGAGAGAGAGCAGCCTACAGCTGGAAGACAGTCCTTGCACCAGGGTAAGGACGCACATGGAGGTGTGTTCTCCTGCAGGAGCCTGGGAACCGAGGCGGGATGCTGCGGGTGAGCCCTGCTGACTGCTGGTTTTCTGAGTGAGACGGGGAGCAAGGTCATCTGCTGGCAGTGAGGCAGGGAAAAGAGGTGTTAGAAATTTGAGGAGAGAGGAGAAGGTGTGAAGTAATCCTCTTGGACAGTTCAGAGTTATTGGTCTAGGGAAACGCAGTCAGACTTTGGGATACCTCCAGCGACTTCCATGTTGTTGGGGATCCTGAATTGAAAGTAAGAGCAGACAGTAAAACACAGGTTCTGTGTAGTCTTCCCAGCGTTTTCAACTGAATATGTGCAGGTGCAGTAGGCAGAGACCTGGATTTAATTTGAGCTGGGCTCTTGCCAGATGAGGATGGCAAAGGGAGAGGGGCCAAGGACATTGACAGTGTGTATAGGGTGAGGTGAGAGTTATTGATCATGAACCTGAGAGGTGGCCAAAGAGGGAAGCAAGCGTATGAGGTGGGTTAGAGGCAGTAAAAGGATAATCGGATTATAAAAATAACATCGTGCTTTGTTTTCATTAACTGGATTCCCTTTTATAAATAAAATCGTTTCTATGGCACGATGGAAAGTTACTTTGTTAAAAAAAACTATAGTAATTTTTTATAGATGAAACCCTGCTATATAATAGTGATATATATTGCATTTTCTCAACATGTTACGGTCTGCCTGGAAGAATTAAGTGTGAGGCATTATGGACAGATCCTAGTGCTTCAGCAGATGGGGTGCTGCCGCCACACGGGAGCACAAGGTCACTGGCCCAACCCCAAAGGCTGGATTTGAACATGCAGCTGGTGCTTCCTGGCCAAGGGAGCAATCATCTTGGTCACAGTGATAGAGCTAATGATCAATGGGGTGTCTGGTCAAAGGGCAGAGGTTACTAACAGGGAGGCAGGACAGAGCAGCTGGCCATTGGGAGCCAGGATCTGTCTAGTCCAGAAAAGGAAAATTGGCAGCAATTGAGGGTGTCTCACCACAGGAAGATGCTCTTTGAGAAGGAATAGGGGAGTAGACATGTACCAGACACAACCACCCAAGAGGGACAGCAAGTGTGTTGGTGAGCTTTTTATCACTATAATGATATACCAGAGATAAATAACTTATTAAGAGAAAAGGTTTATTTTGGTTTAGTTTTGGAGGTTTCTGCCCATGATTGATTGGCCCCGTTGCTTTACGTCTGTGGTGGAGCACCATGGTAACGTCATGGCAAAGAGCAACTGGCACAAGAGCAAATTTGCTCACCCAATGGCTAGGAAGCTAAGAGGAAGGGGTCTGGGTCCCCAAATCCCTCTAGGGGACATGCCTTTGATGATCTCAGGACCTCCCAACAGGTCCCAACTCCTAAATGTTCCAAAACCTCCCAATAGTGCCTCCCTGGGGACCAAGACTTCAGCACATGGGCCTTTAGGGGACATTCAGCATTAACTATGGCAACATGGAATCCTGATCTTTCCTCCTGAGTCCTCAGGTCTGAGTCTGGGTCCGTTGATGGCAGAAGTAGCTCAGGTAAAAAGGAAGAATTTGAGTTGATCATTTTGTTGGGGGCACTTCCTACCATAGTCTGGGCTGGCTCAGACACTGGCTAGGACTGAGCCCAGGGGTAGAACCACTGATGGACCCAGCTGCAGGATCTGGGAAAGGCAGGGGCAGAAGAAGCCAGGAGCGGCTGAGGAGGAACATCTGCTGTCTTCCTACAGTACAGACGACGGAAGTCCTAAAAACTAGCACACCACTTATTTCATCCTAGAAAAAATCCATGTTTAGCCTCCTTGTCTGGGTTTCATCTGAACCAGGACAGGCTGTGGGGAAAGCACAGGTCCTCTTGTCAGCATCTTTATTCTTCCCTAGGGTAGGTGTGTAAGCCACATTAGCGTCCCGAGAAGCGTGGGGCTCTACTGGGCTGTGAGTCCTCATCCTAATCCAGTAACATCACTACTGTATTAGGTCAACTTCCTGTGCTTGCGTCTCCTCATCCTTGATATGGAAACCACAGCCCCCTTTCCCTCAGTAGCGTGAGATAAGAGGTTTGGGAAATGCAACAGGCTCAGCTGGAAGGCTGCTGTGGTCGGTTGGGATACAGAGGACTTGGTCTTGCAAGATAAAGTGAGGTCAGCAAGGATTAATCAGGCCAAATCAAGTCTGTGATGGTTGAGTGATTTTTTTAGAGATGATTACAGGTCTGCACCATTTAACAGGACTGCCTGTCGTGACTGAAAATATTTTCTAGAGCAGATCAGATAAAGCCAAGTTAAAAAATTGGTCATTACTATAAATCTGATGGTAGATTATCAATGACCTAGATTTCCCCGGAAGTTTTCCCACAGGGAATGAAAGAAGAACCACTGTGTGGCTGCTTCGGCTTGATTGGTCAATACCTAAGAGATCTCCACCACACTAAAAGATCGCCCGTCACTCAGCTTGCTGTCACAGATCAGGACTCACCTAATTCAGAAGCCAGTGAGATGTGTGAACCACATCTATAGATTAAATGGTCAGATTTCAACTCCAGCTGACAGCAGTACAGAACAGACTCTGGTTGCATTGTTCTTTTCCTAGTTCATAATGCTTGGTTCATTGCTAAAGCTGCTTTTTTATTTTTTTTCATTACTTGTTGATGGACTTTTATTTTGTTTATTTGTATGTGGTGCTGAGAATCGAACCCAGGACCTCACACATGCTAGGCAAGCATGCTACCACTGAGCCACAACCCCAGCCCCCCCATTTTTTAAAATATATATATATATTTTATAGTTGTAGTTGGACACAATACCTTTATTTTATTTCTTTATTTTTATGTGGTGCTGAGGATCAAACCCAGTGCCTCACACGTGTAGGTGAGCGCTCTACAGCTGAGCCACAACCTCAGTCCCTGAAGCTGCTCTTTTTAATGCCTAAAACCATTCAGTCAGGATTCCCCCATTTTCTGCCCTCCATTTAAGTAGGTAGAGTTGGTGAACGGTATAAAGAGAAGGCTCACCTGGAGGGCCCAGACCTGGAGGGCCAGAGCCCTGGACCTGAAGTAGAGACCTAGAGCAGAGCTGAGAATAGGGGCCATTCAGAGTGGCCCAGGGCCATGGGAGCTGTTCCAAGTCATCCTGGACTTTTCAAGAGGCATGTAACTCCTAGGAAGAACCAGGAGCCTGACTCTTCTCATCTGTCCTAGTGAGATCTGCAGAGCAGTGTGACACACCTGATACTCTGTACCCCAACTGATGAAAATCATCCATGTCACGACAAGATGGTTCATAATGGTCCCTGGATCCTTCTTATTGGTTCCCAACCGACTTTTGTGCCAGCCTGTCACTCATTGCTGCATCCTGAACTCTCGTCCCTGAAGTTGACTTTAACCTTACCTTTGGCTCTTTGAATTTGTGTGAATGTTAGTACTGTGCTGACTCATTCTCCAACTCCCACCACCTTGTGAGGTGGGAGGTGGGAGTGTCCTTGGTGACAACATCACAAAGCTCCCAATATTGCATTAAGACATAGTGGGTAAGCATGTGCACACAAAAGGAGACACCTAAAAGTGCGTGGTTCTGCATCACTGTGCTGTCTCCTTCCTGTGCTCAGAGAAGTGTAAATGCGTGTGTGTTGAAGTGTACACCTGTTGCACAAGCGTCAATGATAAAACGTTCCAGTGAAGACAATCTAGAATCATCCAAGTACAGGTCTAGACACATTATATGAGTCTGAACATGACTCTGGGGAGGGTTCTAAGGCTCTGGATGACCTGTGTGAAGAACCTCGTAGCAAACAGAGGCAAAGATGCAATATTTGGCCCTAGGATGAAATAAGCCTCCTATCATGGAAGAACTCATTTATTCTCCTTGTTGGCTCATGTGTTGAACAGTGTTAGCCTACTGTGTTCTATGAATTCAAGGACAGCCCAGTGGGAAATGGACTAGTTAAAAGAATTTCCAGGATGATGAAGGGCACCGAGCACTCTGAGCTGAGGGAAGTACGCAGTGTTCCTAGAAGTTGGGTACTTATCCGAGGAAACAAACTAGTAAGTGGCAACTTGATTTTGAATACATGTCTCTCTGACACCAAGCCTCATCTGTCAACCACTAGGCAGGGTCCGAGATAAGAATGGTGAACAAGGATGATGGCTTATGTGTCTGCTAGGGAGTGGATTTTACTCTATGGGTGATGGGACTCTCTCAAGAAGGGTCTAGTTGGATATGCATTTTTGAAAGAGCAATTTCATTGTGGCATAGAAAGTAATTTGAATTGGGAGACATCAAGCGTGGAGGCAAGAGGATCGTTCAGACGTGATTCTACTAATAGTGATCCAGAAGGGGAGAGGGATAGGCTCAGTAGGAAAGAGTCTGTGGAGATGTTGAAGAAGCCTAGTTGTGACAGGTAGGAGGTTGAATTGATGGGTCTTGGTACCCTTGAATAAAGGGTGAGAAACATGGAGGAATAAAGTTGGTAGCCAGGTTTCTGTCATAGGTGAGGAGATGGTTGATGTTAAACACGGGTAAAGGAACATATTTTAGGAAAAGGTGATCAATTTTGTTTGGACGTGTTGAGATCCTCGTGCCTTTGGAAATATATTTGAGATGCCTGGTAGACCACCGGACATACGGGTATGGGACTCAGTCCAGAGGGTTCAGCAGGTTCAGTAGAGTGAAGGAAGTACCAGTTTTCCTGCAGGTGATACCAGTGCTTCCCTCACAGCAACACAAACTGTAGGGTGTATCCAACCAGAATTGTTCACCCCTGTTGAGTTTTCCAAATCAGTAAGTCAGTAATTCAGCAAATAAATCTTAGGCACATAAAACGATAGGAATAAAATGACATGCACCACAAGCTCCTCTAATCAATATATACTAAGCTTATAAATCTTAGATTGCAGTGGGCACTTAAAATGTGAAAACATTCCAGTTGGCACTCCTCTGGCTGTTTCACTGAGATGAGAGCACAGTTGCTGATCTTTTGGACTGATCGGAGGAGGCCAGTTTTGAACTAGAAGTACCCATACTTAGGCATGACATCCTTCTAGCTCTAACAATGCTTAGCTTTCAAGCCTGCCTGTTATGCTGAGAATTATCAGACCAGAGAAATGTAAGTAGCTATGAGTCAGAGAGGTAGCAAATTTAATCTGAAACATTCAAACCTCTGCAATTAAATAATTCTGATGTCTTCATAACTCTATTCCCCAGATTTTTAAAATCTGAAAAACAAAACAAACAAAAAAAAAACGAAATAAAAATAAAATAAAACCAGCTTGTGGGGATTTGCCTCTCTGATGAGCTGTACAGTGTATATGGGTCAAAAAATGAAATCCAGAAAGCAAGTAGTTGGTGGCCTCAGAGCCCACAGGGATGCTCCGAATTCCTTAGCATCACAGTGGTGACCACTGAAAGTTTCATTATGTTTTGTGACTTGACACGCAGCAAAGAAGGTAGCGCAGCTGTAAACCAGCTGTATTTCATTTAGACTTGGAAACAGGGCCCCTTTGTCTGTTCCAAATGTTCTTGGCCTCATCCCTCAATTTCATGGACTTTGGTTGTTGGTGGAAAAGTAGTTGTTGAAATATAGGTTCACTCTAGGAACCTGCCACTCACCAGGACTTCTGGCAACCTTTGGGGATTGAATTTAAGCCTGTGAACCATTTTGTGATACGCAACAAGGTACAGAAGTTAATTAAGTGGGTTTCCCACATGTTCTTCTGTGACTTCATTCATAGAAACGCGTTGACAACTGAACTACAAACGTGCCATCTTCCCAGTGACCTGCGAACATAAAGGATGCAGCGCCCCCTAGTGTAAGAAATTATTTAATGTGTGTTCATTCCACACTTTAAAAAAAAATAGTAATAATAAGGTAAGGTATTAAGGAATGCACTAATGGATGTGTTTATTAAATGTGGGTAACAGTAAAATAGAAAGGGTATAAATAATCCTTTCAAAATTTTTATTTACTACACAATCCTTTAATGGTGCAGATAATGGCTGAGCCATAGCATCTTACAACTACTGGGGCTATAGAGATTCATAATATGGAAACAGGTTGTGGTTACTTCTAAGTGGATGGAGAGGGCTTGGAGTTGGCATGAGCACATGGAGAGGCTTCTGGAAGTGGCTGGCAATTTCTGTTTATTTTTAATTGAGTGGTAGTTGTAAAGGTGTTTGTTTCTTGGGAACTCATTTTGCTAAACATTAATTTTATTGTTTTCTGCATTTGTACATAATAAAAATATTTAGAAAAGGAAAATTTTGATTAACCATATCACCTCTTAAGTTTGTAGTCCTTTTCAGAAAAATCTCAAAAATGCTAAGGCATATATGGTTTTGACACTTTATTTTATCATACTTTCAAATAAGACTTAGGTACCAATGGACACGTATATTGACAGGCCAGATAGCATCATTAAAACTTGAGTTTTATGTTCTGTGTGATGTACACTTTATGTTCTCTGTGAGGCTCTGTGGATAAGTCCAAATTCAGTATTGCACTAATATTTAGTTTCTCTGGAAGTGGCCATTTAGGTTATAAGTTCATTGTTATAAACAGCCAAAGGAAGAAACTAAGATTTACATAAGAAGGGCTCTTACCATTAGAAAAAAGAGTTCCAAATTTAAAAAAAAAAAGGATTTTGCTTTAGAATTCAGAGGCAAACAGATGCTTTACTCTTTATTGGAGCTGAAATATTTGACTGTTTCCTACAAAGTTGAAAATTTCTGGAGAGCATTCTACAGGACACATTATTTAAGAGCAAATCAACATAGTTTAATTCCAAGCTATTTAATTTGTAACTAATTTTCTTCAAGATATATGAATGCATTCAACATTTTACTTTGAAGGAAATATCAAAAAGGCTTTCACATTTGTGCAATCCAGATGAAAAGTGAGAAAGAAAGAGAAAAAAAAGAAGCAATGAAGTTGAAAGACCTAAATTGATTTCAGGTGCACTTGCCAATTTTCTGTAACATCTCATTAGTTGTTTTGGAGACGTTGGAAGAGTGAGGAGTCTTTTCCATGTTCTTAGGTTGAGAAATGAGATTATGATCTAGTCAGTCTGGTCTTATATCTCCATTCCTGTCTTTTACCTTGTCATGGACAGATTCCTCCTTCAGAAGCATGGAGTGCAAGGGAAACCTCCCTGAGTGGCCACTCCTTCTACACCTTCCTGAACTCTGCCAGCCCCCCAGTGGCTGGAGTGCTTGCTCACTCTCTCCTGAATCACAGCTAATCATACATGGGTGTCATGTGTGTTCAATTTTTTTTTAATCTTTTTTCATTCTCCATCACATTGCATATAGAGAGATCAACCACTCTGAATTGAAATTAACTGTCATGATTGTTTGCTGTCATAACCAAACACCAGAAAAAACAAGCCTTTTAAAATGTGCAAATGAGCCAGTCATGGTAAGCACACCCTTGTGATCCCAGCTACTCTGGAGGCTGGGGCAGGAGGATCTCAGGTTCTCAAAATAAAAAAATAAAAAGGGCTAGGGATGTGGCTTAGTGGTAAAACGTCCATGAGTCCAATTTCCCAGTGCCAATCAACAAACAAAAATTTAAAAATAAAAAATTCTTAAAATTGAAGTGAGAACATATGCACAAAAAAACCTGGAATAGAAAATTTAGCTTAGAATTGGTGGGATTGTAAATGAATGCAACCATTATGGAAATCAGTGGAGGTTCCTCAAAGGACTAGGCATGGAACCACCACATGACCCGGCTGTACATGCTCAGTATTTATCCAAAAGAATTAAAGTCATCATGTGATGGGGACACATACCCATGTTTACAGTAGCACAATTCACAACTGCCAAACTGTGGAACCAGCCTAGGTGTCCATCAGTGGGGGGAATGGATAACAAAAATATGGTGTCTATATACACAATGGAGTTTTACTCAGCCATAAAGAAAAATGAAATTATGTCATTTTCAGGAAAATGGCTGGAACTTGAGAGTATTAAGGAAATAAGCCAAACTCAGAAGGTCAGTGGTCATATGTTTTCCCTGTTGGTGGAAGATAGAGAGGAAAAAGGAAAAGAAAGGTGGGAGGGGATCACATGGAAGGCAAAGGGAAGTCAGTAGAACACGGAAGGGGTCCAGGGTGGGAGGAGGGGAGGGAGGGGTGAGTGCTAGGCAGTGATATTGGCCAAATTATATTGTTATATCATGTGCATGTACGACTATGTAATCACAAATCCCACCATTATGTAAAACTATAGTGCACCAATAAAAAACTCTTTAATTGAAAAAAAAAGACTCTCTAATTGAAAAATGGTTAAAAATGACATATCCAGGGTGTATTTGTATAAAGTAAGCCAATATAACTGATAGGAAAAAATACACATATACGCATACCATACATAAATGAATCAAGAGGGTCTGGGTGGGACGTTTAGAGGAGGTGGAGAAAAAGAACTTTAGTCTTTTCAGTAACCTTAAGTTAGCCAAATTTACACCTTGTCGACATCTCCTTTTGAAAGGTTATTTTATACCACCAGGTAGTAGATACACAGACATGGTTGGAGTTTCCATGGTGACCTGAATCCTCTGTCTTGTTGGATGTTTAATCTGAAGATTTTCCAAAGGGTTAGGGAGGAAGTCCATTTGGGGAGTGTCCTCTTGTGTGTGTGTGTGTGTGTGTGTGTGTGTGTGTGTGTGTGATCTCAGCTGTGTTGTTTGAGGACCTTCTGCCCACTGCAGCTCAAGGCCCCTAGACAATGGAGATGAAATCGTGAAGGACCAACAGATCTCCAAGTATCTTGGAACCTTAGAGGAAGATGCTGTCCTGCTCCAGTATTTCTTAGTCAAGAGGTCACCAGCCCTGGACAGTCTATGGAGTGACTTGCCACACAGAGGCTGGGCTCGTTAGCTGCTCCTTTGGCATTTGAGTTGTGCCTCGTGAACAGATCTTCCGTCCAAGACATAAGACAGCCCAGGCCTCCTTCAGTGGTGGGCCTTGGAGGAACCCCTGGAGGGACTGAAGAAGCAGGTCTGACCTTTTTCTTTGAACATCACTTTGCACAGCACCACCAGTGGCCTTGAAGTCTGGCTTCATGACAGAAATGTAGCGTCCTGGGCAGCCACGGAGGTATGCGTCTGTTTCAGTCTCCTCCATTTCAAATCATTTTTAAAGAGCTCCCCTATCCCCATGCCAGGCATGGATTCCACTTCCACTTTCTATCACCCTCAAGGGAGGTGACAGCCTTGGGAGCTGCAGGAGGGACCGGGTAAATCCCACAGCAGGGGCCACCTGTTATCTCAGCCTGTAGAGTAGGTGCTTAATAATTTCCCTCAAAAAGGCTGAGTGAATGAGCACTCATATAATCTGCTCAGATGAATGGACCACCCACTCCTCCATAGAGCAGCTCCTGGGGTCCACCTCATCCAGGAATCCCCCAGAGGTCACTCTGTACTTATTCTCTCATGCATTCATTCAACAAACATTAAGTTCTTACTCTGTGTTAGATAAAGTTCTAAGTGGTGGGCATAGGGGCAGTGCAAAAGACATGTTCCTGCCATCCTGGGCTTTACATTATGGAAGAAAAGATGTTCTGGGATAGATGTGGGATGTCGAATAACCCCAACAAAGGGACAGTGATGCTTCCTCTGTGTTCCTGTTTGGGAAAGCTTTCTTGTGCCCACCGTGGCTTCAGGCCAGCTCTGTCTTCCTCTCCCGCCTGGACATCACTCCACCAAGCTCCCAGGGACCTTTGTAAAATGAGCTTCTCATGTCAAAAACACAAAATGCCTCAGATTCCATTGCTTACAATAGGCACTTTGGGACCAAAGGCATTTTATTTATTTTTTAAGTGAAAAAAAAAAAGTTTTTCATAAGTGAATGTTTTTCCTTCTAGACCTGGGTGCCTTTCTCTTATTCATCCCCTGCTCATGCAGCTAATCAGATTTGAAGGGTAAAATAATACCAGACTCACAGTTATATGTGACATGAGAAATGTATTAGTGAAGAGCCTGGGGTTCTAAGAAATAAAGACCAGCTTGAGCTGGCTCGAGGCAGAAGGGGAGGGGTTATTATCAGGGTGCAGGGGTGTCTCACAGAATCAGAAACAAATGTGACTGGGCCTAAGGAAAACACCAAAGAGTCACTAGAATGTTTAAAAGAGTCACTATCCCTGTTCAACTTCCTTACAGTTTCTTCCCTTCCCTTCCTTCTCTCTTTCCCTCCCTCTTCCGTTCTCCATTCGGCTTCTCTGCTTCTCTGGCATTGGGCCAATCCAATATGGCTGCCCCATAGTTTGTTAAATTCCATGTCCCAAGCCCAGTCATATCAGAGATTCCCTTCAAATCAGCTGTGGCCAGAGGCCTGGGTCACATTGTCCCAGCATTGCTCCTGGAGGTCCTTCTTCTGCATGCAGGTTAGCATCTAGACAAGGGGCTAGCAGGGCAGACAGGTGTGAAAGTACACCTAGATCTGCACTCAGGACATACCTACAGCCCATACACCCAAAGCCCTTGCATGGCTCCACGTCTAACTGGAGATGGTCTGAATTCTTTCGGGAACATGTGGTTCTGATGAGCTGTAGGGTTCAGAAGATTCATGGGAACAGCCCTGGACCTAAACAGAACACATGGTTCCAGTCCTGGCTCCTCCAGTAGAGAACTCTGATATCTTAGGCAAGTCCCTATCCTGGCAGAGCCTTCATTTTCTGTTTAAACTGGAAAGCACAGGGGCAGCTTTTAATTACTTGAAGGGCCATGTGGAGAGAGGGGACAGGTGAGCTGCCTCCCTGGTTCTAGAGGGAACACAGTGGAAACTGTAGAGTCATAACTTGTGGCTGAAGATCCTGAAGCACCTTCTCCAAGTCAGGCTGCTTAACTGTGGAACTCACGTTCCATGGAGGGTTGACACCTCCTGGCTCTATGAGAAAGAAGTGTGAAAAATGTCTCCAAAATGGAGATGCTGCCCTGTTTCCTGACAGGAATATTTTTGTGTGTTGGGGAGAGATAATGGGAATTTTGAGGACTGTATGCACACGAATACTTCTTGCATTATGATCTTCACAAAAAGAACTATTTTGCTCCAATTTGTACATTCTTCCAAAGACTTTGAAGCACAGTTTTTAATACTTATGTCATGGGGTACAAGGCCACTAGGCTGAGAAAGGATAAGGTGGGAATGTAAGTGGCATGCTCCTCTCCTAATGAAGACGATGATCTATGGCTGTAGATGAGCTGTGGCTCAGAACCTCACCAGTGAAAGGCTTTCCCTTCCCAGGCCAGTGCACAGTGATCTGTTGAACACATGGTGGATTAGCAAACACTTCCAAAGCACTTAGGAAGACGATGCCTTGCAAATCTAGCAAAGGAATTAAACAGAACTCTGAAATTAAATTGAAAATAGTTTTGCTTTGTTTGTCATTTTTTTTTATTATGACTGTTAGTGCTCGGTGGAGCACATGTTTAATAGGGCACCAACGGGTCCTGAAGTGTCTCATTGAACTTCTCCACGGGATTCTTGGATCCCTCAAGAGTTGAGAAGATAATGGCCCTGGAATTTTATTATGCATCATTATGCTAGAAAATACTTTTTGATATGGTTATAATTACTTCAGTGTACTTTATAATTTGGGGAGTTTTGCCTTGCAAAGTGGAGATAGGGAAGGCAATGTCTCTGAAATAAGTGGAAGAAAAGGGAGAATTAGGAGAAAGCTGAAGATGTGTATTTTTGTGAGAACAATTGCCTAAGGTAAAAATAGGGTGAGAATGGAGAGGGGAGGAACCTGGCAGCACCACCTGGCCTTCCTGTTGGGGATGTTTGAAGTTGATCTCACGTAATTTTTCACATCTTTTGTAAGTGGGCATAATTGATTCAAAACAGCATGATTGGGTTCTAATACAGTGATTCTCAAAATGCAGCCTTGTCAAAGGAATGCTTTTCTTGACTGCTTATGAACTGAGATAAAAATACAAGTCCTTGCTTTGATGGACGATGAGCAATCCCATAAAATACTAGGTTTTACTTATGATTAAAGGTTGCTGGAGTAACCTACTGAGCAAGACACGAAGGTTCTTTCTGAACCCAAATTGGCCTGTTACTATAGATGCTCATTAGTCCAAGGACTCTAATTAGTTGTATTGAAAAGTCTGGCTGTGAGTCGGTAACAGAGTCCGCATTATGTGACATGCATGCAAACAGCTGGAATTTCCAAAAGGGAGAAGAGCAAGTGGGACATAGAATGTCCAAAGTGAGTAATGACCAGAAAAACTCCGGAGTTGAGAGTGGTTAGTCTAGAAAAGTTACCTTCACTCCTGGTTGGGCATCACAGTTGCAGTGCTTTGAAGAACTATGTGTTGCTGGACTCCATGATGGCCTGCTGAACGAGAACCACGCTGTCGCCTGCGGACTTGGCCTTTATCTCCTCCATCAACCCAGTCACATGTCCACCCCAGGCTAGTCACACGCAAAGGGAAACAGGATTGTGAAGGTGCATCCCCTGGAGCTCAATTCATTGCTGACAGAAACAACTGAAACAAACAAAAATCCACCATAGCTGTATTTTCAGTGTGGTGGCATGTTAAGGTTCAGTTTAAAAACAAAAACAGAAAAAGATTTCTACCCTCAAAGATTGTTATGGCTTAGATTTGAGATGTCCCCCTAAAGCTCATGTGTGAGACAATACTAGAACATTCAGAGGTGAAATGATTGGGTGTTGAGAGCCTTAACCTAATCAGTGCATTACTCCATTGATAGGGATTAACTGGGTGCTAACTGTGGGCAGTTAGGGTGTGGCTGGAAAATGCAGGTCACTGTGGATGTGTCTTTGGGGGTTATATTTTGTCCCTGGTGAGGGGATGTCTTTCTCTGCTTGCTGGCTGTCCTATCCTGAGCGGCTTTCTTCTGCCATACCCTTTTTCCGTGATGTTCTGCCTTTCCTTGGGCCCAGAGCAAGGGAATTGGCCATTGCTATGGTTTAGATGTGAGCTCACTCGTGAAACAGTGCAAGAAGGTTCCTAGGAGAAATTATTCGGTTGTGAGAGTCTTAACCCAGTTATCGAACTAATCCCCTAGTAGGGATTAACTGAGAGGTAACTAAAGTGGTAGGTAGGGTGTGGCTGGAGGAGATGGGAATTTGGGGCATAGCTTTGGGGTGTATATTTGTATCTGGCAAGTGGAGACACCTCTGTGTGTGTGTGTGTGTGTGTGTGTGTGTGTGTGTGTGTGTGTGTGTGGTGTCTTGATCACCATGTGAGCTGCTTCCCTCTGCCACACTCTTCTACCATGATGTTCAGCCTTACCTTGAGCCTTGAGGAATGGAGCCAGCCTTCTATGGACTAAGACTTCTGAAACCATGAGCCCGCTAATAAATCTTTCCTCCTAAAATTGTTCTGGCCACAGTGGTGAAGACGCTGACTAAAACAGGCATCTTTGGACTGAGACCTCTGAAACTGTGAACCCCAAATGAATTTTTCCCTCTCTACATTTTTCTTATCAGGTCTTTGGGTCACAGTAGTGAAGACGCTGACTAAAACAAAGATCATATGATTCATTTAGAAAGACTAAAGGTTGTAAGAAATAACTAGATAACTAATCCATACAGGTCAGGAGTAGAACCAACCTGAATTGAGAGGCTGCCCACCTGTGTGCTAAGTACATTTTGTGCCATCTATAATCTTCAGTCTTCTGAGGTCTGTAAAGTGACCTGCATTTTTAAAAAATGAAGAAGAAGAAGAAATAGAGGTCAAAGAATTTAGTGGATTTGTATTGGATTATCTCTCTGTAATTGAGTAAGCCAGAATTGGTGTCTTTTTTCTTGGTATCTACATTTGGTTTTTGTTTCTTGGTTGTTTGCCTTGTTGTGGCAGCGTGGTGTGCTGTCTCTTAATTAATAAGGAGATGCATCATGACCTCACTCCAGTTTTCTAAAATGTGAGTTGGCCCAATGCATGCTTTCCTGTTCTTTGAGTTTGTGTGCTGGATGGGGAGTGGGCTTGTGTTTCTGTCAGAGTTGACCTTACTCCTCTTTGCCTCCGCACAGTATTATACAGCCTCATTCTCTTTCACTCATCAAATGTTGGTCAGCGACTGATTGACAGTGCCAATAAGTGATCCATTCACAATGCTACGCTCCCCAGACTAGCTTCTACATCATTCAGTATATTGGCCTGAAGCTGTACCACTAGCCAGAGATGTTTGTTTGACTTTCACTATTATTTCACAAAATGGGAATTCATTTTGTAAAGAAGACAAGTTTACACAGATACAATACACGCTGGCTTTTCTCAAGAGATGATGAGTACCACGACACTAGAATAAACAAGTAAGTTCATAGTGTCGGATCCTGTAGAGGAGAAAGAATAATACCAGCATATGAATCTAATAATGGGAGGGAATAAAGTGAGTCTTCAGAAAATACAGACCTTATGGGAGCTCAATTTATGATTAGAAAATGGATCTTGAAAAGGCCTTGCCAGAAGGTCATGATGTGGGGATAGAGTGTCGAGATTTTCTGGGAATGGACTCCTTAATGACCAATAATCAAGTGAGGTGAAAGAAATAGGATTCATTTAATAATTCTTTAGTTGTTGATATCCTAGGAGTTTGCTTTGTGCTTCAGCTCTGGTTCACAGGTGTTAACCGGCATACAGAGGAAATATTGCTTTCTTAGGTAAAGATAGTGAATGTTCCCTATAGTTG
This sequence comes from Urocitellus parryii, assembly GCF_045843805.1. Classification (NCBI taxonomy): domain Eukaryota; kingdom Metazoa; phylum Chordata; class Mammalia; order Rodentia; family Sciuridae; genus Urocitellus; species Urocitellus parryii. Next base: position 188,240,819 of record NC_135534.1, read on the forward strand.
GCATGGGGGCATTAAGGACAGAGAAAGCAACATATATATCTCAGTTTCTCCAGTACGGTGGAGCAAAGACCACCGCCCATGGGTGACTGTGGCAAATGTGACTCAGTGAGTACAGGATAACAATTGAGGTTTCTAGGCTCTCCAACTGCCCCAAAGTTCTGGGATGAAAAAGGTGTGAATATTCCTTTCAGCACACAAATCAGTCTTCCATTTTTCCATCCACTCTACTGTCTTCTGTCTTCTTGTCAGAGCACACATCCTCTATTCTGGCCAGAGCATCCTTTGAGGTGAGCTGTCTCTAGTTAAGGTCTGGAACTGAGATAACTAGTTATGCTTGGTAATTCTGTTCATTTACTAAAAAAAAAAAAAAAAAAAAAAATGAGCAATCATTCATTTTTATGAAAAGCATCAGTACAAGAATACTGGTTTAGAATTTGCTCATGTAGGCATTAAATAAATGAGATTAGATAAACAGAAAACAAAGACCAGCAGGACAGAGAAAGGCAAGAATGGCCTATTTATGTAAATGGTGGGGTTGACTCCTCCTGAGCATATGTCCCAAGTAAGACAAGACGGGAGACTCAGGAATTTGCGGAAACCTCTTTTGGCCTCTGTTGAGGATTGTAGTGTTCAAAGATACAGACATGACTAGACCAGGTGGTGCACACCTGGAATCCAGCAGCTCAGGAGGCTGAGGCAGGAGGATGGCAAGTTCAAATCCAGCTTCAGCAACAGGGAGGTGCTAGTAAGCAACTCAGTGAGACCCTGTCTCTAAGTAAAATACAAAATAGGGCTGGGGATGTGGCTCAGTGGTTGAATGCCCCTGAATCCAATCTCTGGTACCCCTCCCCCAAAAAAGATGCAGATATGTCTTTCACACCTCATAGCGTCTAAACACAGCCATCTTTCCTTACCTGATTATCAGGTAAGGACCTCACGGTAGTGGGAGAAAAAGATAGCTGCAGGGATTCCTGTGAGACAGAGCTGTCAGGCACCTGAGGGACATTTTGAGGAATCTTAAGGATGCTGTTGACTAAAGCTGATTTTACCTTATACATCGACTAGAAAACATGCAAATGTATTGACTAGAAATTTGTGGTCCAGCCAGACTCTCAGGTTGGCCGGCTGTGTACATGTAAATCTATGTGCGTGGAGGACTGTGGGGAGCCGGGGAGGATCTGCCCAGTTCCTGGGACCAGGGCCTGGCACTGTTTGATCAACAGAACACATTCATCTAGACCTAAAACTCTGATCTTGGTCGCACTGCCAAGTGAGGCTGCTTTTCATGCCTGCTTTCCCTGCCGTGGTCAGAGGAAGAAAAGAGCTGTTGAGAAAAAGGCAAGAGCGACATTCGCCCAAGCAGTGGTTCCATTCACTGAGCAGAATGGAGTGTGTTTATTCAATATTCACTGAAAGGACTGGGCCAGCAGTTCTGAACCTGGTTTGAAAGAATGGCCTTGGGGGAGGAAGGAGAGGGAGAATGCCTGGATCTTTGAGTCTTCTGTACACTGTGTGCTGTGTTTAATGATCAGGATGGTCCTCCATGGATTGTCACCTTTTCACTAGTGATGCACCTGCAACTCTACCATAAGGCTACCTAGTGACAGGTGCACATGAGGAACAGAAGTCAGAATCATGAAGGCCCCACGTGGTTGGTTGTAACTGGCATGTCTGACACTCCTTGATAATTTCTGGAAAATATTGAACTTGATGATGCTTAAAGGAATCAGCCTTTTTTTTTTTTTTTTTTTTTTTTGGTGAACCAATTCTTTGTCAGTAAAGAACTCTGTTTTGATTGCTGAATTAATACCTTTGTTTTGTTTTTATTCTGAATAGAATAAGATGATCTAAAAGTTTCTCTTTTGGGGTAACTAGAGCTGTCAGTTAAATTTAAAAAGCCAATTTTTTTGAAGCAATAAAGCCTTACGAATTCTAAAGTCACAACCTGCAGCCAACTATCCAGAGTATAAACATTTTGTTCTGGGGGAAATACTGACAGACTCTTGTATTTCATTCCAATTCCAGTGGCTCTTGTCCACTAGTGACAAGGGAAAGCATGGCTAATTGGCGGGCTGAGCAGGTGCAAAGGACCGAGAGCCCCAAGAAGCAAGATCCAGAGTCTCTCAAGGGGTCAAACACTGAGTGACCTTGTACCATGGGAGTTTCCACCACACAGAAGGTGCTAGAAGTTCTCCAGGCTAAGGATTGGCAAGTCTCACTGCCTGGGTTCAAATTCCAGCTCAGTCGCTCACTAGAGTGTGAACATAGTCAAGTTATGTACTTTCTAAGCCTCGGGTTCACTATCTGTAAAGTGGGAGCAGTGATACTCATACCCGGGTCATAAGGATTCCATGTTGCCAGGAAGAAACAAGCCGTCCATGTCAGGCCACAGCACCGTGTGGCCCACACCAGGCACTCAGTGGTGTGAGTGGTTCTTTGGAACTTTCTCACTTTGGTCTTCAGGGTTACATTAATCTCTCTTTCTTGCCAAACAGCAATCTGAGGTTGATTGCCATATTCCAAAGAAAAACGTTCTTATACATTGTTGGTGGCCTGGAAATTAGTACAGCTGCTTTAGAAAGCAGCACAGACATTCCTCAAAAGACGAGAAATGGAACCACCACATAAGTCAGCTGTCCCACTCCTTGGTATTTATCCAAAAGATCTGAAGTCATATACAATAGAGGTACCCATATTTATAGCAGCAAAATTCACAATAGCCAAGTTATGGAACCAGCTTAGGTGCCTGTCAAAAGACAAATGGATTAAAAGTGATATATATTAAAAAAACCCATTTTATGTATATATATATATATATATATATATATATATATATATATATATATACATACATAAAATGGGGTTTTACTCAGCCATAAAGAAGAATGAAGTTATGGCATTTGCTGGTGAATGGGTGGAAATGGAGAATATCATGCTAAGTGAAATAAGCCAGACTCAGGAAATCAAGAGTAAAATATTTTCTCATATGCAGAAGCTGGGTGGGGAGAGATTTTAAAAAGTGGGGGAGCTCATGAAAATAGATAAAAGATGAATAGGGTAGAGCAAGGGGATTGAAAGGTAGGGAGGAAGGGAGGGCTTGAGGAAGTAATGGGGAATGAAATTTTCAAATTATTCTACATCCACGTATGAATATACCACATTGAAGCTCATATATATGTATATGAAATTATAACACACTAATTAATAATAATAATAAAAGGGAGATCAGTAAAGTAGAGCAAGTGGATCAGGAGGAGGGAGAAGAAGTGAAATTGATCAAATTATGTACCTTGGGCTGGGGCTGTAGCTCAGTGGCGGAGCACTTGCCTAGCATGTGTAGGCACTGGTTCGATCTGCAGCATCACATTAAAATAAATAAACAAATAAATAAATAAAATTTGCTGTCCATCTACAACTATATAAAAAAAAATTTAATTATGTGCATTTATGAATATGGCATAATGAATCCCACTATTGTATATAATTATGATGTACGAATGAAAATCAGTTTTTAAAATTACTTTAAAAATGAAGAAAAGCATACCTAGAAATTGCATTTTTATTAATTGCCATACCTTAACAGAATATCCAGACATCTTAAAAGACTTTCATAAAGTACAGATTTCTGATCTAGAAAATTCGTCAGGAAGCATGCAGATGTTTTTGCTAGCCCCGGCTTTCCTTTTCCCAGTGGAACCACTCCATTATGCATTGAGCCATTTCAGAGTAACTCTGATGGGGGCAGTTGAACTTGACGATGCACTGCGATAGGCCTTCTGCTTCCTTTCATCTCTGCAGCACCTGCTCTTCTTGGGACAGATGCCTTCTTGTGTTCCTCATGCTAGAACCATTGCCCCTGAAGACATAGACAGTTGCAACCAGGTTCTAAGCTCCTGCTGTATCACAATGACTGTGATGGCCTTGGAGTTCAAAGATGTGTGTGACAAGGCCATCTGGCTGAGGGTGCCTTCCAGAAAGGGGCGTCCATGCGTAAGGAAGATGTCATAAAGCACTGTGATCGGCATTGGTGAGACCACCCTGTGATGCCAGCCTCTGGGACCCCTGTGCATCCAGGAATATTCCAAGCATGATCAGTGGGGAGTGTTGGTCTTCACCAAGTAGGACTGGTCTCCATATTGCAGAATATTTAGCATCTCTGTCCTCCCAACATTAAATGCCAATGGTGTCCCCTAGAAAACAAGCAAATACTATCACACATTCCAGTCCCACCCCTGAAGACCTGAGAAGATACTGCCCCAGGTTTTAGACCTCAATCTGTAACTCTGCTGGGCAGCTCCTCCCAGGGGCTGCTTTCTCATAACGGTAGTTGATGGAGTATGAGGTTTATATGTTTTAACACACAAATGAAGTTGACATAATATCAGCGAAGGGTAAAAAAGAGTCATTTTACTATAGCAAGAAACTAGTAGAGAGGTACGAAGCCACTTCATTGTTCTTAACCCTTTTCTTCTATAATGGAAGGGGTCTTTCCAGTGATGTGCGGGTGAGAGTCTTAGCACGGTTTCCTTAGTAAATAAATCTCATGATTTGTTACTGGCAGAAATTGAGGTACGAAGTGGGGAGTCTGCGGGTGACCCTTTGTGGGGTGTGCTCCTGGGGGAAGCTGCCTGGGGAGCAAAGGGAGGAGCCTGAGGCCCTGATTTACAGGGAAGGGGGTTCAGATGACTGTCTTGGTTAGGCCTGGAAACACTGCCCTTGGAAGTCCCATAGAGGTAACAGGTCTGATTGCTGAATCATAACGTATGCCAGATGCTAAACAGGGTCCTGTGAGGGGCCTCTTAAGTCCTCACAGCCACCAAAGTGTTAGTATTTTATAGTTGGTGACAATGAGGCCTAACAACCAACAATCAGGAAAGTTAGAGCTGGGATTTTCATTCAGTATCTCCAAACAGGAGGGATTCTTTTTGTTTGTGTTGTTTTTATTGCAATACAGAGGAGCAAACCCAGGGCCTCACACTGGCTAGGCACGTGCTGTACCTCTGGGCTACACCCCAGCCCTTGGAGCCACAATTCTTGACCACTGCATGCCCAGAGTCTTACCCATCTTTTGCTAGATTTGTCCCTTTTAAAAGTTCAGGTTAGGGGCTGGGATTGTGGCTCAGTGGTGGAGCACTCGCCTAGCAAAGGCAGGACCCGGGTTCGATCCTCAGCACCACATAAAAATAAAGGCATTGTGTTGTGTCCATCTACACCTAAAAAATAAATATGAAAAAAAAAATTCAGGTTAGGTTCAGTGTGATTTCCCCATTTCTCAAATTCCTCAGAGGTGAGCAAATATTGTCACAGTCACTTTCTACTTAGTGCTGGAAGGAGTCTCTGCTTAGGTTCCTCCATGTCACAATGCCATGGTGTCTGGGGCTCCTTCACTGCTCAGCTTGTGGCCTCTGGTGCTTTTTTTCCAAGAGCCCTAATGGGTGGCAGAGATAAAGGACTAAAAGGAGTGGGTGGAATAAGAGAGGCTGGGTGGGCATTAGGATGCCTGGTTTAGACCCTACTGGAAACTTCCCTGCTGGGCCACATGCCCAGAGCCTCCAGGCTGCAGTCTCCCATTCACATGTAAGATTATCCAGGGTAAATGGAGGTGCAGCCCCAATTCAGAGCCATGGCACAACACAATCCAATGAGCACTAAGGGCCTCCAGGGGGAGCAAAGGACTGTCCTTTGGAGTATGGGTAGAAAATGTTAGCATTTCTATTTTTTTGAATTTAATTAGAAGTTAAGTTTTATTAATATTCAATATATGGATGGACCCTGGTCCCCCTTCGGTGTAGTACATGTCCTGAGCATTTCCTCAAAGAAAAAAGGGTTTCCTGGAACTGAAAGGGCTTGATAGTTCTCTTCTCATTCAGGCATTTTCAGCATGTTGTGATGTTTTATTGCATATTCTCTCTTCGGGTTTACAGAAGGTATTATCTAGTTTAAACTGAACACACCCTGCCAAATTGAAGTGGTTTAAAAGGGTTTGCACAGAATCCAAGAATTGGAAGCTAGTAACAAGATAAAATGATACATATGAAATGGAATATTGTTCGGGCATAAAAAAGAACGGGGTCCTCTCATTTGTGTCAACCTGATTGGAACTGGAGGATGTCATGTTAAGTGAAATAGGCCAGGCACAGAAAGACAAATAGCACATGTTCTCACTCATCTGTGAAAACTTAACAAATCACTGTCATGGAAGAGAATGGAATAGTGGTCACTAGAGATTGGGAAGTAGGGTGGAATGAGGAACAGAGGGGTCAGGAAAAAGGGCATCAAGACAGAAGGAGGACTGATCTGTGGGGTTCTGCACTACAGTGGGGTAACTCGAGTCTGCAGTAATATGATATATTCCAAAATAGCCAGGGGAGTACAGAGGTCCAAGCACATAGAAATGATTAACAGTTGAGGAGATGAAAACACATATTACCCTGATTTGATCACTGCACAGTGCATCTGCGTATAGAATTGTCATGGTGTATTCTGGGGACTACGTAGAGCTCAGTGTTAGAGTGTGTGCCTAGCATGCACTAGACCTTGGGTTCCTGCCCCAGTGTCCCTCCCCCAAATTATCATATTGTGCCCCATAAATATGTACAAATATATCTCAATAAAATAAAATTGCATTATCTATTTAAATAAATGACTCTGTGTTTCCTTGTGACGCCCCTGCCATGTCATGACCCAGGAGGAAGACCCTCACCAGACACCAAGAAGATTGCCAGCACTCTACTCTTGGACTGCCCAACCTCAAGAACCATGAGCTAAATAAACTTCTATTCTTTATAAGTTTAAGGAAATAAATGGTAATCACCACACCCGCAAAAACCCAAAACACTGCCACCACCCCAAAACCCTAAGCTAAAATGAACACTGATCACACACACCAGACAGTGCAGGGCTGACACTTCTCTCTGGGAAGAAAGTTCTATGTCAGCCCCAGCAAACTGTGAAAGCAAAGACATTATAGTGGACAGGAGGTTGGTCCAGGAAGCTCAAAATTGTCAAGAAGACTGTGTGAACTTGACACTCATGTGCTCTCATTGATAGTTCTATTGGTTTTAAATAACATATTGTTCATTTCATCTGCAGATTATTCCATTTTGGTACAAATTCTTTAACATACAGGTTAGTTCCATAGTTCGTGTATGTAACTTGTCTGTTTCTGTGGAGTGGGGGGATATATATGGGCAAAATATTTTATGCATGGGGATGTGTGAAAATAATTGAAGACCACTGTGCAGGGCCTGGCATGAGGGACTCTCAATAGATGTTCCTTTGTATCCTCTTTTTTTTTTTTCCTTTGTATCCTCTTGTGTCCTAGAATAGAATTGGCAGGACTCATGTGGACCTCTCTGGTGAAAGGAGGGGGCCGATTTGATTTCTAGAACAAGGTGCATCTCCAGCTGACTGGCAGTACTCACTCGCCTAGGTCTGGCCCCATCCCAGCCATTCACTCTGAGCTCCAGACTAATGTGAGAGCAAGATGAGGCCAGCTGGCTGCCTATCAGTGCTCCTCTTCTGTCACCACTCCACAGTTGTCATAGCCCTGGCATCTGACCACTAGACACAGCCAAGGAGGAGAAGCCAGGATTCCAATCTGTAGCTAGTGACCCAAGCAGCCACACCCAATTCTTTGGCTATACACAGGAAATACTGTTTTGTAGATTTGGGGGCTACTTCTTAAACTAGCGCCAGCCTATTCATTTATTGGTGAATCTAAACACAGGACATGATAGCTCTTGTTAATAAAAGCTGATTGCAGTAGCTAACATTTATTGAGCTGGGAGTCTGCCCAGCCTTCCACTAAGCACTTTCCAGAATTGTTTCATTTAATTTTCACAACAATCTTGTGAAGCAATTTCTTTGACCGCCCCATTTTACAGAGAAGCAAACTGAGACACAGATCAAATAACTTTATACAAAGAAAGTCAACTCATCATGGAAGTAAGAAATCTTGGTATCTCATTGATCTGAGAGCCATTTTCTGTTTCCAAAATCTACTTTCTAAGGAACAGAGGGAGCGTGCCATCCTAAATCTTTAAAACAGAAATGCGGTATAGGGCCCTGGATTGGATTCTGGATCAGAAAATGAACATTCATGGGAGGAAAAAAAAAGGCAAAACCCAGAATCTATAATCTGATTAACAGGCCCATGTCAATGTTAAACTCATTGTTTTGGCAAAGGCAACATAGTTGTAGGAAATGTTAGCATTGGGGAAAGCTGGGTAACTTTTGTATGATTTTTATAACATTTTTGTAAATCCTAAATTATTCCCCAAATAAAGCTATACTTCAGAAACGGAAATGCCAAACTTGTGTACGTGCTCCTGCACATGGACCTGTGTCCTTGATATGTGTCCTGAGCCCACCCCTGCACAGCCCTGCTGCTCCCTGCATGTTGTGTGACTCCAGCAGCAGGACAGTCCCATACCCACCTGGGTCCACAAGATGCCATTGAGAGAGAAGCCCAGACCATTCACATGTGACATGTCTGCCACTCTCCCAACATGCGTCACCTGTGCTGTAGAATTCCTGTGTCACAGATGGGAGTCTCATCCCCCAAAATCAGATGTTAGGAAAGTGTGTGCATATGTGTGTGTGTGTGCCCTAGTGAGAGGAATTGAGGAGGTCAGTCTTGAAGATGGGGGTAACTAGCATCCACTAGAATAAAATACCCATTTACATCGTGTACTCCTCTCCTGCGGGGCCTCTGAACAGCACCCTTTAGCAAGTGCATTGAGGGTTCCTCTGTTTTAACCCTTCTTTACCTCCCAAAAGGAGGCAAAGTGATCCCTTGGGTCACCCATCTAAAAGGCACGCCTGGCAGCTGCTGGCCACTGCCTTTGGCTGTCTCCTTCTGTTGTGTCCATGATCTAATGGCTGTCTCCTGGGTAGTGGCAGAAGGCTGCTCTAAAGACACTCAGCGATGTAGGAGAGAGCAGTCACTTCCCAAAATTGCTCTCAGGCAACCACAGAAGTGCTTGGCTTGCTAAAAAATACTGGATTAACTAGACTCAGGGATTTTCAGGATTTATGGGCCAGACTCTGCTGATTTCATTATGCTTCTTGGTGTAATTGCAGAGGCAATGTGGATTCAGCCTGTCCCTCGAAGGCCCTTACTGTGCAGGGAAAAAGAGAAAACCCATTCAGCTGAGTGCTTCCAGAGCAACACAGAAATAACGTGTTCTGAGATCTCAGTGGGGACCTGGTCTGTCACCTCAGGGAGAACGCCAGCTGGGCTCAGTTCCTGGCTGGAAACAACTCGCTGGTGTGTGTTTATGTTCATTCATTCTCTCGTTTATTTATTGAGTGGTTGCCGTTCACCAGACACCATTCCGGGAATTAAGGACACGGTGCAGGACAATCAGACCGACCCAGGCTCAGGAAGTCCCATCCTAAAGAGAGCAGTAAACATCAGCTAGATAACTTCAGACTGGGACTAGTACCTAGAAGGAAAATAAGTGTAAATATAACAGAGCAGGCTGGGGGTGGGGCAGGAAGAGTATGTTAGACTGACTGGGTGCAGCAGGTTGGTAGCTAAAGATGAGGAGATGGAAGAAGCAGCCACCCGAGGATGGCAGGTTCCTTCCCACCTCACTCTGAGGTGCTGCCCAGAAATGGGAAGAGGAGCAGTGGAGAATTCCAGGCTGGGCAGGGAAAGTCACCAGGTCAGGCCAGAAGAGAAGCTCATGGCACCAGGATTAGGGCCTGCGATAATAGGAACCTGCCCCTAGGCTAGGGAAATGGGCTGCAGATTGGTGTCATGGCTGCCCCCCAGATAATTCTAAAGGGCTTCCAAAGGCAGGCAGTTACCCTGCCCAGGGCTCAGCATGATGAGGGGAGTCTCTGGTGGCTGTGGTTCCTGCAGGAGTGCCCCACATTGGCGCTCACCATCTTTGTGATCTAGGATGCAGGTGTGAGAATAGAGAGCAGCAGGCCCTCTCATCCTATACCCCTGAAGCCTTGGCCTTGGGGAAAACATGGTGTAGGCCCAGAGCCAGGCACAGCTGGTGCAAATACCAGCCCCACCGGCTCTGCTCGGTGCACCAGGGAATCCCACCCATTGAGCTTCCGTTCTTCATCTGCAAAGTAGGGACAGTGCAGCTACCCTCTGAAGCTGTGAGACTCAGCGTGACAACTGACAATTCCAGGTGCGTGTAGCCCTCGGTGAGAGTCCTCCCTCCGCATCCTCCCCCACTCCCTCCTCCTCCAGGAAGAAGAAATGCACTGGGCCAAGACTGGTCCTTGTGGTTCTTCCATGGAGCTCTGTTCTGTAAGCACAGTGCACATCAGATGGGCTCCTTGTTTCAGGTTTACAGACTCTGTTGAGGGCTGGCCGGGACAGCATTTCAGCGTTTGGATGATTTCTGTTTTCCACAGGCTCTGTGGTTGATGATCTAACTGGGCATATGGCATTCAGTTCCACCAGCAATGTGGCCAATGGGGAGGAGGCTGCGTTGGTGCCCCTTGTTTGTGGTAGGCAAAAAAAAGAAAAAAAGCCTTCCCCACCCATTAAGGTGTATCTTTGTCAGATCCCGGGAACCTGTGAATGCGACCTTATTCACAAAGGTCTTTTGAAAATGTCATAAAGTTAGGGATCTTGAGATGCAGAGAACATCCTGGATTATCCAGGCGAGCCTTAAATCCAGGGACAAATGTCCTGGTAAGAGACACACGAGAGAGATTCCGCAGATAGACATGGAGGAGGCAGTGTGATCGCAGAGGCAGAGATTGGAGTGACGCTGCCACAAGTCAAGGAGTGCCTGCAGCCACCAGAAGCTTGCAGAGGCAGAGAGTGAATTGTCCCCTGGAACTCTCAAAGGGAGTGTCCTGCCCACCCCTTGATGTCAGACATCTGGCCTCCAGAACTGTGAGGAATTAAGATTCTTTGGCTTCCAAGCCACCAATTTGTGATCATTTGTGATGTAGCCATAAAAAGGAATACAGCCTGCCAGTACCCTGCCCCACCTGGCTCTCGGTGGCTTCCAGGGCCACCATTTGGCATTTCTTTCTGAAAAACTGATTCAGGATCATGGTTCTAAAAATTGTAAACTCCACCCGCCTCCTCCTGTGTTACATGCTCCACAAACCAGCACATGCCTGCCCGTGTGTCACCAACCTGCTCTGAAAAGCCCCTGTACTGATGACACTTTTCAATCCCTTGTCACCTTTTTTGTTATTGTTCACCTCCTTTTACAGATCTGCCTCCTGAGGCCCTGATATGTCCAGGAACTTGCCAAAGTTGCCATGGGCTATGTGTTGAAACTAGGGCTCAGACCCAGCACTCCCTGCTCTTGGCTGTGGGAAATGGGGAGCAGTAGTCCTAGGGAGATACTTTCTCTGCCACATCTGATGGAGCAGGAAGTGTGCCGTGTCACGGACTTGTGAGTCTTCATGGTTTTTATCGTGTTTGCTTTCCTGGTGACTTAGCTGTGTGTTTTCCACCACCTCCAGACACACACGCATACCTCAGTGGCCAGACTGCAGCCTCCTGGAGCCCGTGTCGATAGCAGAGCTGAGGGTCAGCAGCAGTTTATGATGCTCTGTAGTAGTCTGCAGCTGCAGCCTGGGCTGTGTCTGCTAGCTATGCATGGCCAGTAGCTGATCTCAAGCTATTAGAGGTTGACAGGACGAGAAGTTGAATCATGTACAGAGCTCAGCAGTTGTGATAGAGACTGTAAAACAGAACATATGTGCTATGTGAACTTATGGAATAAGTGTGCCAACCCCTGTGATAGAGAATAGATGTGGCCTATTTATAGAGGACATGAAGAGAGAGAGGGGGAGAGCATAGAGGGAGGGGAAGAGGAAGATGAGGTGATGAAGGGAAAGGGGGAGAAGATGATGGAGGGAGGGGGAGGAGATGGTGGTGGGAGGGGGAAATAGGTGGATGGAGAGGGGAAAAGGAGAGAGGGAGAGGGACTGACTTAAGTTTCACAAAGTACTTTATTTCTTAAAAATGTAATTCCCTTGTGGCTTCATGGAGGCTAAGGAATTAGGCTGGTGCAAGAAGCGGCCATCCAACTGTGGCAAAGAACGGCCTCCATTGGAGGTGTCCGTTGGACTCTATCAGTGTATACTGAGCTTGAAGGTTGTGTCCTTATGGGTATGATGTATGGCACATCCAGGTGGAATAAACGGATTCAGAAACACTCTAAAAGGTGTTTCGTACTTGACAGTGTGTGGGGGAAGCCTGCCACCTGCCATGTATTTGACTTCTCATTTTTGCCGTCTTTCAAACTTCTCACCAGAGTGGACCTTTGTCAGATATCAGCAGTGGTTCTTCAGTCTTCACTCTGATGGGGAACTTGCCTGAAATAAATACCGCGAGATCACAGGAAGTGCCCAGGACAGGGATAGAACAGTTCCCCTTGCTCATTCTGCTCTCCTACCCAGGGGAGGCTGAGCGAGCACAGAGACCCCTGGATCTCGAAGGTCTTTGGTAGAACCAGTTCCTTCTCCTTGTCTCAGATTGTCATCAGCCATGGACGGAGACCGATAGGGAACTCCTTGAGGCTTTGGAGGTGTTTGCAGGATCTGTTGTCTGTGAACCCAAATTTGCCTGTACTTATTGGTCTTCTCAGATCCCACCAGGTTTTCTCCTGGGAGATTGCATAGAAGAAGCCCATTCTCAGAGATGAACTGTTTCTTAAATATTGTCTTTTCTGAATTTTGAAATTTAGTAGAGCATTAAGGCATTTAAACAAAGAGTATTTACTGTAATTCAAAACCAGATTCGGTTTCCCCCGTTAATGGTGTTTTTAGCCCCACCCCTACTTTGTCTCTCCAACCTGGTTTATCACCCCCAACCTGAGTAGTAAGTCTAATGTAAACTAATCCTCAGAAAAGGAGGCTCAAGGGACTGGGATTGTGGCTCAGTGGTAGAGCACTCGCCTAGCACGGGCGGGACCCGGGTTCGATCCTCAGCACCACATCAAAATAAAGGCAATGTGTCGTGTCCATCTACGCCTAAAAAAAAATAAATATTAAAAAAAAAAAGAAAAGGAGGCTCAAGGAAGAGAAGAGAAATCAGACACCCATTGCAATGTCGAGGACTCCTGCAATGAGAAGCAGCATCCTCCCTGGGTGCTCCCAGACTAGCTCAGGACAGATCATGGTGACAGTGCCTTGGTGTCTAAGTCCCATTGTCCTGCAGTTCAGACCCAGACTTTGAAGAGCAAAGAAGGCCAGGACTTAGGCTGGGGGTGTAGCTCCGTGGTAGAGTGCTTGCCTAGCATGCAGGAGGCCCTGAGTTCAGTCCTCAGTACTGCAAAAAAATAAAAATAAATAAAAAGCCGGAACTTAGATACAGAAATAGAAAATTGACTGCCCAGTACGGAGTCTTCTAAAAAAATTTACCAAATAGTGAATTTCAGACTGATGAAGGAAGAGTTCAGACACACGTAAGCAAGAGCAGATGCTTATCAGCCTGGACCACGAGACTGTCCCATGCCAGTGGTGATTTTCCACCTCAGCTGACATTGAGACTACCTGGTGGCATTTACAGCCTCCAGTGCCAAGCCAGTGAGAGCCAGATCCCTGGAGGTGGGGCCCGCTGTGGTGCTTTTTAATGTTCCTCAGGTGATCTTAATGGTCTCCTGAAGTTATATGCCGTGGAGAGACAAGGTGAGGAGGCATCAAACTGGCTCATGCGTGTTAAGAACTGGATGAGGCTGGAAGCCAGATGTTAGAAGTAGTGGGGTGAGGGTACCCCTCACACGGCATTAATAGCCAGTGGTCTTGAAGCTTGCCTCGGATTGCAGCCGTAACTCTCAAGAGCTCCCCAAGGGAGAGGGGCCCCTGGGGAATGACAGCAGAGAACAGCGAAGTCTCACTTTACTCCTTTTTTAAAATTGATTTTTAAAAAATAAATGACAGTAGAATGCATCACAATTCTTATTACACATAGCAGCATAATTTTTCATATCTCTGGTTGTATATAAGGTATGTTCACACCAATTCGTGTCTTCATACATGTACTTTGGATAATGATGTCCATCACATTCCACCATCTTTGCTAATCCCCTGCCCCCTTCCTTCCTCTCCCATCCCTCTGCCCAATCTAGAGTTTGTCTCACTTTATTGTAAGCCAGACCTGGCATGGATCTCCACCTGCTTACCCACCTGCCATGCCTCTCCTGTGGCAGATCTCTGGTTAGGTGCTGTGTGGGAGGGCAGCAGATCAATGTGGGACAGCCCCTGGCTCGGCTGGCTGCTCTAGTGGCACAGGTAGAAGAGGAAGACACAGAGAACTGCCCTTGTGGGCTTGTCCTTCTGAAGCAGGGTCTGGTCCCCTTCTGTGTGCTAGGAATTCTCCAGTAAGTGATCAATTGAATTACCAGCTCCTCGGGGGCAGGGAGCATTTGAGGATGGTGAGAAAAAAATCACAGAGTTCCCCTCTTCTAGTCCACCACAACAAGGTTTCATAAGGAATTTCCATGTCGTGTCAACATGCCCAGAGTCTATGCGGGAGATCCTCGCCTGACAATTCTTGATCACCCAAACTTGGACTTGGAACATGGGAAAAGACTGGAAGGAAGATTGGAGAAGATCTGGCCCTTGGGCAGTAGGTGCTCACAAGAGGAAGGCGAGCAAGACTGAAGCTCCTTTCACAGCTTCCTTTTGGAGAGGAGCTCATTTCTGTCACCTCAGAAGTTTGTGGAATGGGGACCTATTGGCTCTTTGCTGCTTGCTCTGAACTGGACAGTACTGATGGACACACTTGTCTAGTCCATGAGTCTAGGCAGCAGAGGGGGGGAATACAAAGTCCAACTTTCTGGGAACACTAGAGATGGCTAGCATGGCTGAATGCTGCAGAGACACAGACCATGAAGTGACTGCCCCTTCCTTGAGTGGACAATAGAGATGAAGACGGTGCTTTTCCTAAGATTCACCGTGGCCAGAGTAAAAGCCAGGGTTACCGTGGTGATAATGGCACTCACACCATAAGTGGAGTCCCATGCCATCTTCTGAGTGTCCTGGACCCTAAGATCAAGAAAAATAAATCCCCAAAGCAGCTATCCATTGCTAGTTTCTCCAACTTCAGCATCCTGAAATTAAAGGAACGAGTACTTTAACTGGGTTACCTCTATTAATGGGTAAATATCTGTGTGGAGATTCACTTCCCAAAAATGCCAGTGTAGCACAACCAACAGCTGTCTAAGAAGTAGCCATGGGCAGCAAAATGGAAATTACCGAAGATGTCATTCTACCTGGCTCCCTGTGAATAAATAAACAAAGTGATTATGATCACAAACTCTGAAGCCACACTGCCGGGTTTGAATTATGTTTGTGCCACTCTAACTGGGGGACCTCAGAGCAAGTTACTTAGTCTCTCTATGCCTCAATGTCCTCATCTCTAAAGAGACAATAGAAGCAACCTCCTACACTGTGATGAGCGTGGATGAGTTAACTGTATCAAGCACTCAGATCTGGGTCTGACACTTGTAAGCCCCCCCATACCTTTTTGTGGTCATGATGAGGGTCATGCTGTTTAAAGCACATTGAGACGCAAGTCACACAGCTAGTGACAAAACCTTTGACAGTTTCATGTACATCTTTCTACTCTTGTCCATGCCTGTTATTTTTCTTAAAAATAAAAGTGAGATCATAGCCACACATGCTCTTTGCTTTTTAAACTGGCTATGTGAGACCATCTTTCTGTCTCATTTATCCTTCCACAGCATCATTTTAAATGACTGCATAATATTGTGGATATTTATAGTTTCACCAAACACCTATGGTTGAATGCTTAACTAACTTTCCCTTTTTAAAAACCAATGCTGCAGAAATATCATTGAGCAAAAACATTTCTCAAAGCTACAATCCCACACCCTTAGAATAAATCCCTAGCAGTCAATTTCTTGTCATATGCTTGGCTACCTTTTCCTCCTGAAGGATTATACCCCCCTCCAATAAGGAATAAAAAGCCACTTTCCCCTCCGTCTACCCAACACCACACTGTAGTTTTTTTTCTTTTTTTTATTTGGTGCTTGTACTTAACCTAAAGCTGAGCTCTGCTGTTTGGGACTTGGCTTCTCTGAACACAGTGTGATCCCGGCTTTCCATGGAGGGTCCACCTGGGATGCTCCAGATGACTCTTCCTTAGTCTTCCAGGACAAGAGAAGAGCTCAGACAAGCTGTCCCTACGCCAGCAGCCATCTCCGTCTTGCTTATTTCATCGCCTTATCCAAAAATATGTCTATGCTAGAAATTCTTTGCCCTCAGGGACTTTCCAGGAGCAGATTATTGAGAACCTGTGCCTTTCCTTTGTTCCCTGATGGACCACCAGGGTTACAACTGGCAGGTATTTGGGCCACTTCCTCATCCCTGGGTGCATCTTCTTAGACTTGAGTGATGACCAGAGAGAAGATATGTAAGGAAAAAAGCAGGAAGAAGCAGCATTGAGAAAGGACTCAGGATAAGCAGTCATTAGCAGAGGATTCTGAATTAGAAAACATTTTTTATTTAGGTTTAAACTAAAAATAGACAAAGGATCCTGTTACTAGCCTCCTGGGAACAGCTTTCTAGCCCATGACAGCTCTCACTGGTGGTGTTTTCTCTTGGCTTCCACTTGCCCCCTCATTGGATGCTGAGGACCAGGGCATCTAAGGAGTGGTTTGGGTGACTTCGGTTTAATCTGAGCTTGGCAAATTATATTGCCCATGTTAACCTACTGTCGCAAGACGGGTTCATGTAGGAATACTAGAAAACACAGAAGAACACAAAGAGAATAGTTAAAAACACTCTAAATCCTACCATCCAGACATAACCTGGTAACATTTAGCACCTCTCTAGACTGAGCTGTGGCACTGAAATTCATTTATCTATATGTGTGAGCACACATATTCATATTTAATTTTCACAAAAATGCCATGATACTGAGCGTGCTGTTCTATGGCTGACTTTTAAAAGAGTTTATTTTTGATGATTGTTTTATTTGCTTTTTATTTATTAATTCATCAATAGATGCTTATTCAGGCCCATTATGTATTAGGCTTGGTTCTAAGCATGCAGGTTAAAGCCAGGAACAAGAGACATGGTCCCTGCTCACGTGCAGTAGACATTTTGTCCTGAGGACAGACAATGAACAAATAAGTCTGGAAGAAGAAAATTTCAGGGGTGATAAGTTCTATGAAGGAAATAAAACGGGTGTATGGAGATGGAAGGGGAAGAATGAATGCCATTAAGAAATCAACCAATCAGGCAGAGCATTCCAAATGGAAGGACTAGCAATACCCAGACCCCAGAGTCTGGATGAGCTTGTTAGACTTAAATAAGTAGCCAAGAGTAGCATGGCTGCTGTGGGGAGTGGAGGGGGCCAGAGGACCAAGAGGAGGTGGCTGGGACAGGCAGCCCTGGGATCACAGAGAGGCTTCCTTTTGATTTTATTCCAAGTGGAAAAGGGAGTTTGGGGATGGTTTATAAGATGCCACCTTATTTAAGTAATCATTTGCCATTAGATTATTTTTGTGTGTTGCATAGATCTCTGCCTTGAATATTCTTTTACATAATTCATTGAGTATATCAAAAATAATTTTCTCTGGATGAATTCTTTATGATAAAGTCAACAAAAACTTTTAAAACGGCCTCACAGAAAGGTGGATTTATAATTCTGTCAGGGATTAAAGAGAAAGTCTTTTTGTCCCAGAAGAAGTGCACATTTCATGTGGGGGTGGCTTTGCAGCTTTTATTTGTCATTTCTCTGGTTATTAAAAACACTGAGCATTTTCCTTATGTTTTGTTCTTTTTATGTATGGAAGTATTCATATTTTTCTTTATAGATCACATGATAAGAATCTTTACTTACTTAAGGTCTTAGCCCTTTCACATATATGTTGCAAATATTTTTTCCAAGTTGGTACGTGCCTTTGACATGCGGTGTTCAGTTGGCACCATAAAAACCATAGTTTTAAAATTTATGTAATGAAGTTTACTAGTTGGGTTTTGTGGATTTCTTTCTATGCATTATGTTTTTGGAGTCCTTTCTCATCCTAAAATCAGATAATCACTGTATTTTCTCATGTTTTCACTATATATGTGACCTGAGTCCATCTAGAAGTTATTTTGGTGCATGGAAACATTTCTCCTTTTAAACCATGAAGGACAGTGACAACAGAAGGGACAAGCTTTTTTTACTATAGACAAGTGGGCACAATTTGGCTGTGAGATCATGCTAACATTAATAGCACAAAGAAAAGAGGCGCAGATTCAGTTTCTCCTGGAAAACCAATAGAGTCCTGGTAGACTGCTGTTCATAAGGTAGCAGATCATCATTTTTTTAAGCTAAAAAGTATTTTTTAACCTGAAAAGACAAAGTAATAGTCTATGATAAGAACAAATAACCCAAGTACATTTTAAGAAAATTGCTGTTATTAACAAAGGGGTAGGTATTTTATTTTATTTAAAAATCCCCTACATCCTCAAGCTATGGCTAACTAGGGTGAACACGGTTAAAACTCTTATTAGTTGGTTGAGTTTTATTTTCTCCTCAGAATGACATCATTAAAAACATAAAAAAAATGTTTTGTGGAGGACAGTTTGACCCTATTAAGTTCTAAAGGTTCAAATCTGTTGATTTAGCAGTTCTCCTGTTTGATTCACCCTCCAGATATAGTCACAAAAGTATATCTAAGGTATACAGAGGGCAAGATTCAGTGCCTCCCTTTTTATGATAACAAAGAAAACAGTGGGAGCCACTTAAAATACTCAATTAGCAGTGGACTGTGGGAGAATTACAGTGCATCTGTGCACTGCCACGCCTCAGTTACATGAGGTGGGGCCCCCTGTGCTGAAGCAGAAAACCTCCCAACCCGTCGCTAAGTGAAGAAGGCCAGCAGCAGAGCTGATCTGTGCTTTAAAAAGACCAGCCTACAGCATGTTGCTGGATTCATTTTTTTTTTCCTGGTGGGAAACAGAAAGAATGGGAATTGCTGTGCATAGGGACAATGTGAAGTGCGATTCAACCATGCATTTGATTTTATTTTTTGCATGTGTTGTGTGAATTTTTTCACCATGTATGTTTATTACTTCCATTTATATTTTTCAGGGCTAACTGTATTTATCTGGGCATATTATGGATTGTTGTATTTTTTTTTTAACTGGGAATTAAACCCAGGGGCACTTAACCTCTGAGCCATATCCCAGCCCTGTTTTTTAATATTTTATTTAGAGATAGGGTCTCAATAAGTTGCATAGTGCCTTGCTAAGTTGCTGAGGCTGGCTTTGAACTCATGATCCTCCTGCCTCAGCCTCCAGAGCTGCTGGGATTACAGGTGTGCGCCACCCCACCCAGGTTGGTATGTCCTTCTTTACACTTTTCTGTATTAAAAAAGGAGAAGGATATATATCAGTTATATTCACCAGGCATGCACAAGGCCCTGGATTCAATCCCCAGCACCCCACTCCCCTCAAAAAAGAAATAGTCATCAGATATTGGTATCTAAGAAACACAAATATGCCAGGCATGGTGGTGGCAGATGCCTATAAGCAGCTCGGGAGGCCGAGGTGGGAGGATCTAAGGTGCAGAGTCAGCCTCAGTAACTTAACGAGGCCCTAAGCAAAGAAGTGAGACTCTGCCTGAAATAAAAAATAAAAATGGGTTGGGGGAAGCACCCTTGGGTTCAATCCCTGATACAAAAAAGAAGGAAGGAGGGAAGGACGAAGGAAAGAAGGACAGATGGACATGATGGATAAAAGAGAAGGCGTGTACTTTCTGGAAATATGCTCATTTCTGGGAGTCTGCATTCCTTTGTCATTTTGTCATTAGTTTGAGTACCACGCATTGTGTTGTTCACTGTCATGCACATGATTTTGTTCTGCCCCAGGACAGCTATGTCCAGGCGCCCAGCGCCTCTACTGCTCACTGTGAAATCCGTGTAGGGCCTGCTCCACTTCCTGCCCTGAGACTTCTCCAGGATTTATACATCTTCCTAAGACAAGGACTGCCAGCCTAGTGGGTCTCTCTGCCCCTTGCTCTTCCTGTCATCTAGTTTTAGGGAGATATTTGCTGATACCCAGAAACCCCAGGTTTAGAGAGTCTCCTCCATTCTTGGCAAGTGACAGCCCTCCCAGCTGCTGCCCCATCTGCAGCAGTCCCTTTTGGAAGAAACTTTCAAATGGAAGAGAAATATTTTGCATTTGCTCTCTTTATTAGGACATTGAATCCCCTGGCAATATCTCCCACCGGGATTAAAGTAAATGAATATATTGGTTCACCAGGATTGCTGAAGGTTCCAACACAGCCTTGACTTATTTTTGTTCAAAATTGAGAGATGCTCACAGATGTGGTAAGAGGCCCCATTGTGGTAAGAGGCCTCGTTTTGGGGTGGGGTGGAAGGACTTGACATCAGAATGTTTTGTATTGTCAACATCTCGTTTGCTCTGGAAGGCTTAAGGCATATGACTGTGAAGTTGCTGCAGTAATTTGCCTGTGTCCAGAGTGGAGTCCACTCTTGAGAGCTAAACAGAGGTCAGTAGCACTGCACCATGGGAAAGTGCTGGAGGGCCAGGCTGTTCACCTTTCAGATCCTGTTTGTCCACTTCTTAGCTTATGACCTTGGGCCCTTCACTCATTCTAGCTAAACTTTGTTTTGTTTTTTTTTTTTTAATCAATAAGATGGGGAACATTAAAGGTCTGTACCTCAAAGTTTTAAAAGGTTAAAGTGAAAAGCTGAAAGGAGCTCCTTACTCTAATGCCCAACACATCACAAGATCAATAAATTTAACTGCCATGATTATATAATTGTCCCTCAACATCCAGGGGATATTGGTTTCTGGACCCCTGCAGATACCAAAATCTCTGAGTGCTCAACCCTCTTATATAAAATGGCTCAGGATTTGCATATAACCTATGCACATCCTCCAGTATACTTTAAATAGGCTCTAGATGACTTACAATATCTAGTTCAATGTTAATGCTATGTAAACAGTTGTTATGCTGTATTGTTTAGGGAATAATGGCAAGAGAAAAAGGTCTGCACTTGTTCAGTTCAGACAAAATCTTTCTCCCAAACATTTTCTATCTGTGGTTGGTGGGATCCGAGGATGTGGACCCTGCCTATATGGACAACCGGATGTATTACCATGGTTTTTACCACCACTGTCATTGCTATTCTTAGGTTCAACCACTAGAAAATCGTATTTTGGTTCCAGGAATAAATTACAGAGTGTCATCAAAATCCTAAGTCAAAACCAGGGTTCTAGGTACAAAGGAGACAGCTTTATTTACTGAGTTGCTGCCCTCCATCAGGTGATATGCTTGGTGCCATCTCTGTTGTCCCTTGTTTCATCCCTGCAATGGCACCCTAAGACATTTCTGTTTCCGTATTCCATGTAGGGTTATAATTCTGCCTCACACTCATGAGTCATGTGACCCTATATTGTTATCTCCCTTGGTTTCTCCTCTTTGAAGTGGGGATAAAGATGGAAGTTAACTCATTGAGTTGTTGGGAAGATGAAAAGAATCAATTTATAAAGCACGCAGGACATTGCCTGGCATAAGTAAGTGAATGCTTGCTGGTATCACAGGTACTTGAATAGGTGAAGAAGGACATCTGTGACCATAAGGACACATTGTGTTCTCCATGGCCTGGTAGAATGTGAGATATGGGAGGAACCTTAGGGCTAAGCTGGTCCAACCTACTCATTGCTCAGGTGGAGAACTCAAGGCCCAAGTCTCCCAAGGAGCTAGTGGCAGAGCCTCTGTCTGAAGTCAGATCTCTTGACCCCAGGTCAGTGCTCAGGAGGCTTCATAGGAGAAGGTGATGTGCCAGTTACATGCTGTGGCTGAACTGAATTGTTACTTCTGGCATTTGGGACTTCCTTGGAGTTTTCTGTCATTCTTCCTCCCTGGATGGAAGATGCTTAGTTTTTTCATCACTAAGTACTTATCAATATGATGTCATAGCAGATATTACCTCCTCATCAGACTATATCAGACTGCTTTCCTTTTCAGTGGTTAGTGAGGAGACTAAAGGAAGCCTTTGTGGCAAAGAATGTGGTGTTAGGACCAGGAAAGCAAAAGTACAGCTGTATGGCTCAATACTTACTTAAAGAGTAACACTGTAAAAAAAAAAAAAAAAAGAGTAACACTGTGACTAGACCTTATGAAGTGGACTTCAGAGATAATCCATATGGTCTATAAAGTGTCTCTAAAGACCTTAAACGAAAACTCTGACGTCTTGTGTATTTGGCTTGGCATTAATAAGCTACATATATTAACTGTTGTAATTACTAACAGTGTTGCCTGTAATCTCTACATGATATTTACTCAAATTTCAAGTGTTAAAGTACCCCTTCAAAAGTCAGTTTTAAAATTTGAACCAATTGATGTTGTCAACAGCCATACCGCCCTGAATGTGCCTGATCTCCTCCGAACTAATTGAGGTCTATTTAAAAGCCTTCTCTTGACCTTATAATCTCCATTAAAAGAGAAACAAAGCAGGCAGTTTCTTCATTTACCAATAGATGGCAAGATCAAGGTCAGAATACATGGGATAAAAGAGAAATTGAGTAAATAGAAATGCTAGTCAAAATTAAGCCAAGAGAAATGAATAGAGAAGTGGAATTCTCCACGTGGTAATGGTACAGGTTGTGTGGTCGCATTGCTCGGGAGAAAGATGTGATAGTGGGAAATCCAGCTCACTTGTCCTGCTGGCCAGGTCTTTTAAGGTTTCCACTTGAACTAGCTCAGGGTTCTAGTCTTTAGTTGTGTGGGATCAGAAAATCACATCCTAACTCAGCTTTCACTATACTCATCTGCAAACCCAAGTGCCATTTCACATTGGATGGACATTGCAGGGCGGGGACAGGATGTGACAAGTGCCATCTCTCTGTTTAGCTAACTGTTTGGGAAGCCTGACTGTAATCAGGATCATGATTGGTGACCTTGACTTTAGAGCCCGGAGAATGCGTTTTAATGCCTAATAGCACTGAGATGAGATAAATGATAGGGACATGTCTGCCAAGCAAACTCAGTGTTCACTGATAACTGGACAAGGCAGCTGGACGAAGTTGCTGGATTTTTCTATGCTTGATCACCATGCTTCTCAGTTTTCAGACAATACACCCTCCTTTTCTGTCCTCAGATATAAATAGCTCTGACTCTGCAGCAGCATTAAACAGGTAATTATAATTCAACCATGACTGAGATGATGTTCTGACTCCTTAATAGATAAAGCTCCTCGGGTCCATGTTTGCAAGTTGGTTTTCTATCATTTAATTCTCAAAAATGTCAATTCATGTGTTAGCATAACCTATATAAAACCTGGGTGCCCTAGTGATCCAGTTGTAGCAAGAAGTCACAGAGGAGCACGGTCTCATTGGCAAAAAAGTCATCCCAGTGTCCTTCCTGGATTCTTCTGGACAGCATTAGAGGTTTTCATTAACCACAGAAAAATTACCTAAGATTCTCTCTCCCTGATCTTTTAATCTTAATCTCTCAGCCTTTCATTTTCACTCTTGACCTTCAAACTATCTGCATGCCATTTCAATTCTTTGCTTTTTCATACCTTCCTTTCTTTTCTTTCCTCCCTGCCCTCCCCAATTCCCTTTCCAAGTGCAAACTATTTAAAATGGCCTGTTGATTCTCATTCTTCAGTACTTTTCCCTTTCTCTCTGATTCTGTTTTGCAAAAGCCTGGGAACTAGCTGGCAGAGAAAGTCACTTAAAATATCAGTGCACTGGGGAGGGACACACAGTCAGTCCCTTCTGATTCACCCTGGGAAGAGTCAAAGTAGAGTTCTCTTCATCTAGCAATAGGAAGAAGTAAGATGGCAGCATTTACCATTTCATGTATTTTTCTTTTTCCTCCTCTTACCTAAATTCCAAGCTCTTACTGGCAATTAGTGCCTGGAGTAGGTCCTCTTGTTCCTGCTGTCTGCTGTGCCCTGAGATCCTGGGTATCAACTCGGGTCGTCGGAATGGAGCTTTAGGAAGGAAAGGAAAAGCCACTTCTCTGCCTCTTTTTGCCCTCCCTGCTTAGCCTCTTCTACGCTCTCCCTTTTTCTCACAAGCTCAGCTGGAGCAACCCCCACCCCATGCCCAGTCACCACCTTGCACTTCCCAATGCCCAGGTGACAGCAGGAGAGGGAGTCTCACCAGCCCAAAGGTGGAGACAGCTCCCTGAACTCCTGGGACACCTGTCTTCCATCAGAGTTTTAAACCATCTGAACAGTGTGTGCTCCTTACTATACTAATAGTTTGCAATGTTTATAGTGTTGCAATGCTTCCAGAAAATGCTTGCCAGGAAAATACATGATTTACAGAAAGACAACGAGAGTGGCTTGCACGGCCTCCCGGATCGTGGAGGGATCTGGAAACCTTTCTAATGGATTGAGATCACTTCGTTCCAGATGTCTCTAGAGGGACCGGACGTATTTCCCCTCCCAGTGGTCTGCTACTGTCAGGGACTTACACTCTTCCCTGCAATGTTCACTCCCCCACCCCCTCTTTCATCCCACAATGAGCTTTCCATGATTTTTTTCCCCAGGAGTAGCTTTTCCAACTCTGTTCTTGTATGCATAGCAACAGTGATGACCTATCTATTCCATGTTGGTTAATGTCTTCATCATGAGGACTCTTCTGGTTTCAAGGATGGATGGCTGATGTGTTTTCAATAATATATTTTGCCACCATCGAAATCATGAGTGTCGATGAAGTTAGTTCCATCGCTCAGCTTCCTAAATTATCTATATTAATAAATCTCCTTTTTGCTTGAACTAATTTGACTAATGTCTGTATTACTTTACAACTGAAAGTGTACCGATAAATAGTGAAGCCTTTTCAGCTCCATCCAAAGAGACCTCCATGATTTCCCCTTTCTCCCTGCTCTGCATGGGCTGTAGATTTGCATTTGAAAGAGGGATACAGACACACACACACCACACACAATTTAGAAATACACATATGTTCATTATGCAATACTCTCTCTAGGCTTTAGAGATGTATCAGCCCAGATTCTGGTCCTTCCAGAGCTTATGGTTTGATTGATGGAGAAGATGTGTAACTGTGAAGTACTCAAGATACTAACGTGGAAAATCTATAGCCCATGCAGAGCAGGGAGAAAGGGGGGAGTGTGGAGCTCTCTTTGAAGGGAGCAGAAAAGGCTTCACTATTTATCGGTACCCTTTCAGTTGTAAGTGATAAAGACATTAGTCAAATTAGTTCAAGCAAAAAGGGGATTTATTAATATAGATAATTTAGGAAGCTGAGCGATGGAACTAACTTCATGCGTGACTAGATCTTGGGTCCAAATAATGTATCAGGATCCTGTTTTCTCTGTCTTGAAACTTTACTTCTCTCTTTGCGTTGACCATATTTTCTCCAACATAGGTTCTTTTTTTCTATGTGGCTTGGGAAAATTGCCATTCAGATGCATATCATCTCAGCTTAACCCTAGTATGAAGGGAGAGTTTTTTAAATGCAAATATTTATGCATCTGACCCTAGAATATCTCTTGTTGGTCTCACTTGGGTCACTGAGCCTCTCTCTCCTTAGAGCAGTCACAATTACAAGGGGATAAGGTAGTATGATTGGCCTAAACTGGTTCAGGTGCAAGTCCCGGTGACAAGGATGAGCTGGGGTATTTGTGACTGACCACAACTAGCATTCCCACTAACTCCATTTACAGTGAGTGTAGAAGTGTTCCCAGGGGAAGGAAGACTGGACTGATCAAAACTGACAGGTGGTCACTATAACTTCATTGATATTTAAGCTGTGCTGTCAGAGATGAATAGTGTGTGTCAAATGAAGCAGTAAGAGGTATCCATTAGTGTTAGAAGAAGCAGTAAGAGTAAAGGAAGGAAGACATGAGCCCAGCCTAGCAAGTCTCGACACTGCAAACTCTTATTGAGCTTGGAGCATATGGCTCAGGGATCACAGCTGGAGATGAGGCTGTGAGATAGGAGCCTCAATGGCCATTGCTTTGTCTTATAGGCCGTGGGGAGACACCTGGGCTTTAGGCAAAGGATGCAGATGGTCAGACTTCAGTATTAAAATGTCACTCTGGCAGTAGTGTGGGAAATGGCTTAGAGAAAGCGAGGCGTGGAGGCAAGATAAGTGAGGAAATGCCTTCAGTAATCCAGATGAAGATGAAATGCAAGCAGCTGAATTCACTGGGGAGTAAAAGGTCCTGATGAAGAACAGTTCCAATGGGCAGGGCAGGAGATAAAGGGGAATGTTAGGGCAGTGTGGAGGCAAAAGATGAGGAAAATGGCAAGCAGAATCAACGGACGCTGCCTTTCAATAAGATGAATGTCTAGGGTGACAGATATCTGAGTTGAGTAGGGTCATTTGCTGAGATGAAGAACATAGAAAGAGGAATGGGCCTGAAGGTAGCCAGCGAGGGATGACTGAGAGAGCGATTGCCTGTGTTGAATTGGAGGGATGCCCTGAAAGGTTGCTAGTTCAATACGGGGACCTGGGCCTCAAAGCGGAGATGGAATCCAAGAGCTTTGGAGTGGATGAGAAAGAAGGACCCAAGAGTCACTGAGTTTGTCTTAGTTAAGGAAGGGAGATATCTGGGAAATAGCAGGCTAGCCAGGTGAGGAGCACAGCTCAGAACGCAGCCATCCATCAGGCCAATGTCAAGGACCAAAGGTGTGTTCCTCAGTGGGGTCCTACTCAAGTTTACCATGATTTGACTTATACATAATTCTTTTTTTTTTTTTTTTTTTTTGGATTCGTACCTGATTCTGAACAGAGGCTGATTGCCTTCTTACCTCTTACCCAATTAGGAATGGCTTCGGGACCTAACCCCATCACTGTGCAAGGGACTCATCTAATAAAGAATCCTCTTCTGCTGTTGATGCCAAACCCAAGGTCTCGCTGAGTCAAACACAGATGGGAACAGGCCAATGGCACAGCCTGGTTGTGTATGTTGACAACTCTTTTGTTTAGAACTTGAATCCAGTTAGGTGCTTCCTTAGGGGAAATATTAATACAGCCTACATGTTTACGTTTCTTTTACAGGAAAAGTATCCCAACCCCTATTCATCCTTCCTTTATACCAACACTAGATTAATGTTCCTAAAATACAATATCATAACATGCTCTTGATGAGAACCTTACAAAGATAGGGCAGTGTCTGTACAATACAATTCAGACTTCATGGTCTAATCATCAATGGGCCTAGTCTTAGCTAATCTTTTGATTCCCTCCCAGTTAGATTTTCCTCCTCATTCTTTCTGGAACATGCATAGCATTTCTACTCTTGCTCACATAGTTCTTTTTGCCTTGAATGAGCTGCCCATTGATCGACATGTACCTATATCCTACCCATTCTTCAAGGACTAACTTGCAACCTACATCCACCTTGACCATATCAGTTTACGGGGATCCCTGATGAGTCTACTGCTTGAGCATGTACAGGTCCACTACAGAGTCCAGCTGGTAATATTGTTCCCACTTGGATTCACTATTCCAATGGGCAACTCTGGAGTGAGAACTTTGCCTATGAGTGAATGCACAGAGGTGGGAATTCCAGGGAAAGTCTTGGAAGTGACAAGATGTGTAGTTAGCACTCAGTCAACATTTGTGATCTGCATCTTGTATTGTAACAAACTGTATCTTGTTCTGGATTTAAATGTAGGAAAATTGTATATCTTGATAGTCAATAGCAATGAGCCATAAGGTCCAATAACCTCATCTAGAGAATTCCTGGGACTGGAGATGGCAGCTGGTCCTGGACATTCTTGCCTTGTCATGTGGTGCCTTTCAGATGCTGGTCAGGTGTGCTCTTCCCACTGGGCCGTACTTTCCCCATTTACCGTCATATTATTATCTGTTCTTGGACATGCTCTGCGATTAAGTAGCATCAATTATGCACCAATGGTTGGAGTCCCTTGGTGACTTATAAGTTCCTAAGATAGTCATGGGTCTCACTTTGGCAGGGAGATTCTATCCCTGACTTAGGTATTATATTCTAGTGACTCAGGATTATGAACTAATATTTCTTTTCTGTCGTTGTTTGGCACATATTTTTATTTGTTCTAATTAGTTATACATGACAGCAGAGTGCATTTTGATTCATTGTACACAAATGGAGCACAACTTTTCATTTCTCTGGTTGTACACAATGTAGAGTCGCACTATATATGCAGTCACACATGTACCTAGGGTAAGGATGTCTGTCTCATTCCACCATCTTTCCTGTCCCCATCCCCCCTCCTCTCCACTCCTTCCCCTTTGCCCAGTCAAAGTTCCTCCATTCTTCCCATGTGCTGCCCGCCCCCCTTTATGGATCAGCATCCACTTATCAGAGAAAACATTCAGCCTTTGTTTTTTGGGGATTGGCTTACTTCAGCATCCATTTTCCTGAAAATGCTGGGCTGGGGATATAGCTCAGTTGGTAGAGTGCCTGCCTTGCATGCACAAGGCCCTGGGTTCAGTTCCCAGCATCTCCCCCACCACCACCACCCCAAAAAAAAGAGCTAATATTTCTCAGTCTATTCATTGCGTGGAAAACCTTGGCTTTAACACACATGATTAGGACATTGATTCCAACAGCTGTGGTGCAGTCACATCTCAGAAACATGGTGTTCCATGAGAGAAAAGCTTCCATCCACGGAGTGGGTGGCCAGACTTTGGCATCCTTGTCTTCCCCAGGAAGACAGTGCTGTAATGTCTTCCTGCATCTGTGAGCAAAGGAGAATGGTCCAGTGCTGTACATGGCTCTATAAATCCTCCTGTACACGTTAGAAGCCAAATATAAACAAGCAAGCTCTCATAGGGGAAGGCCTTTCTATTCTTATGAACCACATTCCTGTGATGTTTGTTGTCTGCACTGGAGAAGGGCGGAGGAAAAAAAAATGCAGTATATGCTTAGTGGAAAGGATGTGGGAATGCCAGGGAAACACATCCCTTTAAAACCAGTTTCTAGGCAATAATTACCTCCCCAGAAGCAAACATGTGACTATAGGAATATTAGCAAATAACGATGATTGAGTGCTTACGGTGTGCCAGGCCTTGTTCTAGTCCTTTTGCATATATCCTCTCATTTAATCCACATCCCAACTGTATGGCTTGGGTAGAGTTGTTATCTCTACTTGAGACCCAGGGAAGTGAAAGAACTTACCAGAAGCCACACAGGTAACAAATACAGAGCTGGGAATTGGAGCCATGCAGACAGATTTCAGATTAATACTTACCAAAACCTCAGGGAGCCCCGCCCCCAGGAAACATTTCCCCCCCATGGCTCCTTTAGGCAAAGATCAAAGATAACTTCTCTTATTTACATTGTTTGGGATGCCTCACTGAATAATCTGTCCTACCAAATTTGAAATTGCAGCATATTATTTATGTATATGATTTTGCTAAAAGAAATCTGACCCTGGGGTCCCTCTGCCCTTGTTTAATTCCCTCCTGTTCCCAGTTTGTAACAACCTGTGTCTTTTGGATTGAGATTTTTATTCTTTGTCTCCAAATTAACACTGCACAGCACAGGGCTGTGTGCGTGTGCGTGTGCGTGTGTGGAAACCGCCTTTTCTTCTGGATTAAATCGTTGCAGTCTGGCTGAGTGAGGAGAATTTCTCCCACTGGCCGAGCCCACCGCAGACATGTTAAGAGAAGGCTGCTGCCTGCAACACACCCAGCAACGGTCGGGCAGGTGACGCTGCGTGTGTGCCCAGCATCTCTTGGAAGTGTCTGCACAGATGTGTGCCGCTCCTGCTCCTGCTCCCTGCCTTCACATTCCTAGAGCCAACACCCACCCACTCTGACAGCCTCTCTCTCTCTCTCTCTCTTTCTCTCTCTTTCTCTCTCTCTTTTTATTTTCAAGGAAAAAAGAAAGCGGCAGACGGAAATAGAAGGCAAACGACAGCAGCTCGACGAGCAGGTACTCCTGCTGCAGCATTCCAAGGTAAGCGGCTGATCCCAGGAACCTGTGCCATTATTAGCCATGCAGATCACACTCGGGAGAGCTGGGCAGAGCCTGCCTGGCCGCCAAGGCGCTGCAACGGCTGAACCAGCCTTTTTCATTCAATCGGGAAACCATCTCTTGGCTTTTCTTGTGGATTTCTGAGATTCAGGGCATCGTCACAGCATTCTGATTTCTCAGATCACAGTGTGCATGTGGATGGGGTGCAGGGTGGTGTGTGCCTGTGAAATGTGGTGGCTATATATAGACATTGGAAGAGCAGACTCCACATGGTCCGGGGCTGCTTCTCCTGTGCCTTTGCTCAGAGGCTCCAAATGTACTTTTTTAAAAAAATTAAAAATGTTAATATCTTTCTTGACACAGAGCAAAGGGAGATAAAGCCCTGGGATCTGAGGAAAGAACAACACTGTGCATTGCAGATTACTCTTCTATTTCATTTCTACTTTAGCAATTTTACAAGTGTTCTGTTAAAATGAGCAGTTGGCCAAAAATGGCTTTTGGATTTATTTGTCTGGATTGGGTCTCCCTTGCACTGTATTAAAAAGAAAGAGGGAGAGAAAGAGCTGTTTTATTTATTTATTTCTCTCTAAAGCATAATGCTCTTAAGCATCATAATTGATTACAGCCCAGGAGAAATCTCTGTCACTGTCACAGGGACTCCACTGGTGGCTGAATGTTGCTTTGCTCATGTTCAGAGGATAAAGTGACCACATTCCATGGCCGTCTACAAGTGGATGCTTGCTTTGGACTGCTCCTGGGCTTTTTTTTTTTTTAAGGAAGACCTTCTGCTCCAGAGAAGTTGCCATGACCTTGTGTACATAGAATTGCTTTGCTCGGGGGCTGGTTGGGAAAGTAGTGCTGAGTCTCTGGGCAATGCAAAGTAGGGATTATTTGGACATTTTTAAAACAAAGTGAACCTTCATGGTTGCATTTCCTATTCCTCTCTAGAAAACAGGGTTGTGCTAAATGAATCCTCAAAATGAGAATCATGAGCAAGCTGGTGGGTGATTTCAAAGAGCAGCATGACCTATATCTGCTTTGCATGCTTATCAGTTTACCAGTAACCTGAACCAGAGAATTGTGCTTAAAAGGGAGAAACGCAGCATGATACTGAGACTGCTGTCCATTGTGAAAATCCATTTTCAAGTAAGGGCCTGACAAGATCCATATGTTGTTACTCTTTCCTGACAACATTCCCAAGGGAAGATTGAGACTAAAATTAGTATCCTCTTCTTCCAGAGAGGGGGACTTAAAACACTGATAGAACAGAGTGAGTTGCTCAAGGTCAGTCTGGACAGGGCAGGATCTGTAGCTCAGAATACAGTCAATTAGTCAATACACTTCGGTAAGAGGCTGACATGTACTAAAACCTCTGTGAACTCTTGGTGAAAAGGTGAGCTGAGCCCATTGGGTGAGAGAGGCTGATTTGACTAGACAGCCTCTCTCCTTTCCAGCTTCAGGCTCATCTCTGCTCTCGCATTCTTTGAATCCAAAATCAGGCAGTCAACATATGTCATAAGACCAGGTTCCTTTTGTCCCACTTCTCATCTTTCTGGGTGCCAAACGAGATACCAAAGACTCATTCATTGCCTATGTCCATCACAGTGTTAGAATGTTCTGTCCATTCTTCATCTGTGCCTCCACTGATCTGTTGATCCATCATCTACCCATCCATCCAATCAACAGACAGAATAGTAAAAAGGCCTGAGTTTTGTGGGAGTAAGCAATGAGGTTCTTTCAGGGGCTTGGAAACAAGGGAATCAGATAGTTCTTCCTGAGTTTGGCTATCTAGGGGTGCACCCAGCACATTATCAAGAAGTCTGGAGTGGGAGGACTAGAGGTGACTGAATCCAGTTAAGTGGAGACCAGTGCATTGGCTTGTCTTCTCTCTGGGGAAAGCTTGTGTGGACATAATGAGGATGGATTGTTAGCCTTGAATAATAAAAAGGAGAGCTTAGAGGTTCTAAAGGTGACAGTGTGTCTTGTACCAGCTGGAGAGAGACCCCCAGCTCCGAAAGGTCCTGGGCTTCCGTGCCTGGGGAGGAAGGGTTGCTGGCAAGGCCAGAGGAGTCATAGGCCTCACTGTGGCCCAGGGGACGCCTCCCTCCTGGTCCTGCCACTCTTTGATCTGAGCCCATCCTCCTTAAAATAGTTGCATTATTTTGATAGAAGGAAGAGAGGGCCTGATGGAGGGATGAGGTCACTTCAGACACCAAAAAGGAATGGGTTCCACTTCAAATCAATTGACAGTTGACTGAACTTGACTAGTGTGAGTCATCTTCCCTAGAATCGTTTGGTTTCCAGCTTGGTGGCCTCACCCCTGGATGGAAGAAGATTCTCTGGGGTTGTATTTCCTCCTCCGGGAGCCTCAGAGGAGAGCCAGCTCTGCCCTGGCAGTACAGCAGCCTGGGAACCTCTTATCTACCCTCTATGGTAGTATTTTTTGAATACCCAGCATGTGCCTGATACTTTAAATGCCTGTCCTCAATAGTGACCACCAGGTGGATGTTGGTCTCCCCATCCCACAAGTACAGAAATACATCCATGAGGTCAAGTAATTGGCTCAAGGACACAGAGACTGTAAGCAAGGGAGCCCAGGCTGAACCCCAGGACTGTCTGCTTCCAAAGATCAGGTTCTTCCCAGGACGCTCTTCTCTTTGAGCCAACTGTTTCCTTTTGATGATTTGCTTAGAAAGATGCCAATTGCTGTCACCACTGTCTTTTCACTCTAACTGTATTTCTATGGGCTCCAGAAAGTTTAGACCATGTGGAGACTTGTCACAGTGATTATTGTAGGTTTCTTAAGTAGAAAATATTAGGAAATATGTCAGTAATTACTACCAATTTCACTAATTTTATAAAATCCCAGATGCTCTTGAAGGGAAAAAAAATATTCTAGTACAAAGAAAAATGGAAAACCATTAGAGTTTGGTTTCCTTTTTATTTAGATGTAATTCTTATATTCTTCATATAATTCTCATATTCCATATATGTAAATCACATATGAGAATCAAGTAGTCTATGGACACTTCTTGTCATGCAGTGAGATATGAATTATTTAGACAGATTCACTGGTCTCTTGTCAAAGCAAATAAATAGAATACAAGGCACATAGTTTTGACATTTTGATGTTTGTTTTATATATTTGCTCATTGCAATATTTAGGTATATACAGTAGCTTCAAGGAGTGGAATATCATTACTTTATACATGTGAGCAAACTCCTTAATGCAAAGAAGGACCAAAGTATGAAATGTTAAAACATGAGCTGCTACACCACAGTGATTAGGAAACCTTGAAGATATTTTAGTTTCTGGCCAAATTAAACTTAAGACTTTTTTTTCCTTTCCTTCTCCTTCATTCCTTCTTTTCTTTTTTCTTTTAGTGGTGCTAGAGATTGAACACAGGGCCTCGTACCTGCTAAGCAAATGCTCTACCACAGAGCTATATCCCCAGCCCTTTTTATTTTATTTTGCAACGGGATCTTGCTAAGTTACCCAGACTGGCCTTGAACTCGTGATCCTCCTGCCTCATCCTCTTGAGTAACTGGGATGACAGGCATGCACCATTGTACCCAGCCTCAGATTTCTTTTTAGAAGATGCCTAGCTCTGTTTAGTAACTAATACTTATGAGGTAGGAATTCCCAAGAAACACAAATAGAACCAGTAAGTAATTTCGGTTGCTGGATTATTCTTGCTTATTATAAAAGGAAGAAATGTGTGGTCATTGCAAAAACTCAATTTAAACGTATAAGAACATACCTAGATGAAAATATCAATTGCATCTTCCCCACCTAGATATAACCCACATGGGGTGTATGCTGCTATCCTTTCCCTGCAAGGTACCTTTATAGATTAAGATATGTAACCCTTGTCTACAGGTCTCACCAGCCTATTTGTAAAATGAGATCATATTAACATCAGAGTCCTCATTACATTAACCTTTACCTCTATTTTGATTTTTACATGTGGGTTCCTTTAAGTTCCCATACAAAAATTTATGATTTTTGTGAAATTACAACAAACCTTGTTTTACTTCATGCTTTCTGACTTGGATGTCATCCTTGGAAGATTTTCAATCTCAAACATTTACCTATGAGATTTCTTATACTTCAGTAGTTTTAACCCACCTAGAACTTATTTTCCCATAAGGTATGAGGTAAGAATCTACATTTCCCTCATCATGAGCCACTGTCTCAACTTGATTTACTGATTAATTCATCCTTTCCTTCCCTGATTTAAATGTCATCGATATCACATACTCCCTTACTCTCAAGTCCACTGTTTGTGGATTCCTTTGTTCTCTCCCTGTGCCCATCCGGGGGCCGGTGCCATTCTTGCTTAATCCCAATGGCTCTTTAATGTTGAAATATTTCATAAGGCAAGAGCCATCAACATTCTTCTTTTGAAAAACTGTCTTGGTTTTTTATTCCATGGAAACAATTATTTATTGTTTATTGTTTTCATAATAAGATTTGTGATCATGTGAGTTTTTTTTTTTAATAAATCAACTACAGTGTTACATCAGAGAAGACTGAATTTAATATTCCCTTTTGCCTCTTGGTTGAAGGGCCAGAGATTTGTCTATTTTATTGGGCTGTTTAAAGTCCCAGCACAGAGTGTGAGCTCTGTAGTGCTGCAACCTGTGCTCCGTGGGGACTTTCACGTTTGTAAAGGTTTGTCTGACACCGTCAGAACTGTCAGAATCAAATTGCTAATATTGCAGCTTCAATACATAAGCTGCCTTTGAATGATTTATTCATGAGCAGGGAACCCCAACTAGAGTTTTCTCCTAACCCAAGCTATGAAAATGGTGGTTATATTTTAAAGGCCACAGTCTTTTCTGTAGAGACAACTGAATGGGAAAAAGATGAAAGGCTGAATCATGACCCTGTGAAATATTTATTGTCAGCCCACCAAGGTCATTTGCTGAGCTGGCCTAAGGCATCAGGAACATTGCTGCAAAGAGTCTTTTGCTATTTTGAACTTTTGGCACTAATTTGAGACTTTTCTTGGTTATTAGTACATGTGAAAGAATGATTTTGAATTTAAATATTCAACAGATAACCATAGCTCACCATATAAAGGAACTTTACATCTTTTCCTTTTTCCCATCAGGTGTCCTCTGGCCCCACAAACAGTTTGAGTGGAGGTGAAACTCTCTTTCTTCTTTCAGGAGTCTTGGGTTGGCATCTCCCTATGTCAAGGGAATCATTTAACAAAATTGCAGAACTAAACCAAGATCATATAAGGTGGCACAAAGGAGGAAGAAAAGAATAAAAGGGTTAGGAGAGAGGGGAAGAGGTAGGGGCACAAGAAAATGATTGAAAATGCAAACACAACTTTTGCCTCACC
This sequence comes from Urocitellus parryii, assembly GCF_045843805.1. Lineage (NCBI taxonomy): Eukaryota > Metazoa > Chordata > Mammalia > Rodentia > Sciuridae > Urocitellus > Urocitellus parryii. Next base: position 188,276,051 of record NC_135534.1, read on the forward strand.
CTGAGTTTAACCAATTAACCCGATTCCAGCCATCATCCACTGTGGCAGCCGATGTTAGCTTTAGCCAGATTACAGGTGAATGGTGGGGTGAAAGGCAAAACATGAAAGTTCCAGAATGAATCACAGATGAATATTTTTATAGTGCAGCGGTGAGGAAGTCTTAACGTCTGACATCAATGCCAGAATTATGAAAGATGGATTGCTAAACTTGATCAAAAAATAGACACTTGTGAGTCCTGATTTGTCTCTGACCTTCACACCTGCCCCACCCACCTGCTCCAGACACTTCTCACTGTTTGCTTAGGTCACCTTCAAAAGTGGCTTCAGGCTGGGCAAGGTGGCATATGCCTGTAATCCCCGTGGCTCAGGAGGCTGAAGCCAGAGGATCACGAGTTCAAAATCGACCTCAGCAAAAGCTGTCTGTAAATAAAATATAAAATAAGGCTGGGGATGTGGCTCAGTGGTCAGATACCCCTGATTCATTCCCCCATACCCCCCCCCAAAAAAAGTGGCTTTACATCAGTTACCTTATCTGTACATGAGAAAGATTGGGTTAATTCATCTCAAAGGCCTTTTTTAGGTGTATTAGTTGAGGATTTTTATGTTTGTTAAAATGCAGCGTGTGGGCATGGCTGTTCAGAGTCATTCCTTCAGCAGGTGCTTACAACCAGCTGCAGCCTCACATGTCAGTCTCACAGATGAATGAAAAATGCATCACTGACTGCAAGGAACTAAGGGATGGGGTTGGTTATCAAGAAGGAAATGCTACTGGAGAAGCTGGAAAGTAGTTATCCAGGTTAGGGAGAAAGGCAGTGGTGCCTGCCGATTTTGTCAATCTTATTTGGGTGCTTTTCGGCGCTGAGGATTAAACCCAGGGCCTCATACATACTAAGCATATGTTTTACTACTTAACTACACCCCACCCCTACACACACACACACACACACACACAAACACACATGATTCCTGGGTGAGGCAGGATAGTAAAGTACACCCTGTGGCCAATCACTTTAGCAGTACAGTTAGCAATCACTTATATATGAACAAATTACATGTCTTTAAATTTGTATTGGAAAATTGCAGGTCAGTTGCTATAAATTTGTCTCTCTGTGCTGTAAGAATGACCAACAGATCTCTGCAATGATTTATAATGAAATGATTTATAATTAAATGGCAACACACACACAGTAAAAGCCATGGCTGGCTTTACACCCTCTGCTGATGCATTGCTAACAAAGGGTCCATTCTGGACATGCAGGGTTTCTAGACCAAACTGTGCATCTGGCAGAGTCACCACGGTGATGAATGAGTGGCATCTGGATTTCTCTGTAGAATGGTGAATCAGAACCATTAGGGAACTGTAAATTACTGTTGCTAAATACTGGTAATTTAAAAAAACTCCTTGTATAGGCTCATAATAAGCAGCCTGCAGTCCAACAGAAAGATGAGAGTCTATGGAATTGTGCAAGGTTTGCTCATTAGAGCTACAAAAAGTTTGCTCTGAGCCTGCCTGCCCTGACTGTTGGCCTTTACCCTGCTCATCCTGCTTTATCAGACTAAAAAAATTTTTTTGAAAATTGTTTAGTTTTCAATGGACCTCTATTTTATTTGTCTGTTTTTATGTGGGGCTGAGAATCAAACCCAGTGCCTCACACATGCTATGCAAGTGCTCTGCCACTGAGCTATAATCCTATCCCCTCCCCCACCACCGCAAATTTCTTGCCAGAGGTGATGCTAAGGAATCAGGGAAGCTAGTCCTCACTCTGCCTTGACTGATCTCTTAGCTTTTACTCCTTTTGTTCCTTCACTGGCCTCTGTTACTGGGAAGAATCTGTCATGTGCCCTGAGTCCTCATACGGACTGCATAATATATTATACAAGGTGGGGTATGCTTTTAATAATGTTGGGGACCACTGCTAGGGAGGTTTTGGAGTCATTAAAAAGTTTTTAAGAAGAGACACAACATAGGTTAGTTTTTTAAAAGAACACTTTTAACTTGGACTAGACAGTGGATGATTTAGGAAATTTTACAAGGAAGTTGTAATTGCATAGAAAAAAAGGTCCTTTTTTTTAGAGACTCATACTGAAATATTGATGGGTGAGATGTCATGGTGTTTGATATTTACTTTAAAATGCTTTGGTGAAAAACATGTGGGAAAATATGGCATAGTGTTTATAATTGTTTAATCTAGATGAGATCACATGGGTATTTATTATACAGTTCACTTGATTTTTCTTTTTAATAATAGAAAATAGACACCAACAGCTGTCTCAGGGCCACACTTTCTCCAGATTAGAGTGTGGATGGTTCTGTACTGTGTCCCTGTTCAAATGTAACCTATCAATAAGCCCTTTTGGACCCACCCTATAAATATAGCAACACCCTCCATATCCCTCCCCAACCCTTGCATTTCCCAGCAGCACCATCTGGGGGAAAGTAGATACACTGATGTGTGTGTGAGTGTGTGTAAGTGTCTATTATGTGTATATAAAATGTTTGTTGTCTCCTGACTAAAGTAGAAGCTGCAAAAGGACAGAAATTTGTTTTGTTTTAGCAGCCAGAATAATGCTGGGCATGTGGTGGGTTCTTAGGAAATATTTAATAGAATTTTTTAAAATGTGGAAATAAGTCTCTCTGGCGACTCGCTGGAGGTTGGGCTGGAGGGAAATGGGGAGCCAAGTCAGTGAGGAGGTGAAGGCAGTGATCCAGGTGGAGCTGATGAGGGGCGGAGCTAAAACGACAGGCCCTGCGATGGAGTGCAGGATGTGGATGGAAAGGTGTCATCTTGTCTGTTATCCTCCCTCATTCCCACAGTCCAAAGTGCTTCGGGAAAAATGGCTGCTGCAGGGTATCCCCGCTGGAACTGCCGAAGAGGAGGAAGCCAGGCGGCGGCAGTCTGAGGAGGATGAGTTCAGAGTCAAGCAGCTGGAGGATAACATCCAGAGGTAGGTGGTTTGCAGCCCTGGGGCCCCAGGCTGAGGTTGGCAGTGCAGGGACCACTTCTTGCCTCTAGGAGGCCTTTCCCAATGAGGTCACTTTTCCCAGCACTTTAGAATTACCTAGCTACAGAGCGTGTAGGTGTCCCTCAACTTCCCCCATGACCCAGTGTTACTGCTCAGAGTTCTGAGTATTGTATTGGGGTGCAATACGGTAAGTACAGTGATGTCTTCCTGGGCCAGTGAGGTGTTGCGAGTACCTTGTCCTCTTGCAGATTGCCCCATTTTTAGTTCTTTTATCAGCTTTTGTCTTTTTCCTCCTGGGAATGAGGCTGTCAGCAGTTATTGCCCCAGCAGGGGGTATGTTTGCATATTTGCTACAGGGGATCAATTTGAAATGGGAAAATGGTAGCTAAGGGTCTTGGGGTTGAAGTGAAGACTACCTAGGGCAGGGCAAGTGAGAGTGCCTCTGTAGATTGTGTGCCTGGGCTCCTTGAGTCAGCTTGGCATTATCCACTTGTGCTGCTCCGAGGGCTGGTTGCTTTCTTTATGGATCTCATTTCATTCTGGGAGACAGGTGACCTGCTTGTGACCTCTGGGTAGCCATGAGTAGAAATGTACGCTTGCACTTGGGAACTGTTGCAATCATGAGTCTCGATAGTGAACCCCAAAGACATACTTCAGCTTCTGTCCCCATTTTGCTTAGATCCTAATGTCCCCTAAATAGCTTTCAGAGTAGCTTGGCTAAACTTTATATGTGTGGGAAATAGGCCAAGAAAAAGTTGGTGTGTACATGTAAGCACATACACACACGCATATATACACACATGATACATATATACATGTTTTCTTAGAATACTAAAAAGGTTATGGCTGAACTGTTACCAGCCATTTAAGCTATATATACTTATGTATAAGAAAAAGAGTAGGTGTTGTTATTGGCAGAAGGCTGGGAAAAAAAATGAAGACAGATTTGTGAAATAGGAATAAAATTAGTTTTATAAACTTTTCGAACAAAACTAGCCACTTCATTGTGGCCTGAGCCTGAATATGTTGTCATCATGGTCCAGTAGGTATTAAATCTTATCTGTAAACTGAGCCATGCCATATGGAGGCCAGATTCTTAAATTGACTCAGTTTTGGCTAAATGACCATTGAAATGAGGTGTAATATTAGGGACAGGTTTACTATTCGGGTGGGCATGATCATACTCAGAAAGATAAAGGAAATCTCTTTTTACCTTTGAGGATAAAGAACTCACTCAGTGCATGAAGACAAACTCTTTGAGCTCATTTAAGAGTTGGATGTCCAAGCCAGAAGGAATTAAATCACAATAGACTAAAGGGGTGGGTGCTTAGGCCCAGATTCAGGGAACACTTTAGCCCCTGTACTGGCCTTGCCAACATTAGCCAAACAGGAATTGGGTGCTAGGGATTAGCTGTGTGCCCAGAGCAGGGCCACTGTGGGCATCATCTCCTGAGGACTTTCTTCCTACCTCGAAGTCAGTTTTTGCTTCCCCTCATCTTGCATCTTCTCTACCACAGGCCCAATAACCCTTATCCAAAATGCTTATCCAGAAGTGTTTCAGATTTGGGATTTTTTTAAGTTCTGAAATATTTGCATATACATAATGAGATATCTAGAGGATGGGACCCAAGTCTAAACTCAAATTTCATTTATATTTTGTGTATATACCTTATACTCATAGACTATAGGTGATTCCATACAATATTTTTAATAATTTTGTGCATGAAACAGTTTAGTGTACATTGAATTACCAGAGGTCAGGTATGGAATTTTCCATTTGTGATGTCATCTTGGTGTTGAAAATGATTCAGATGCTAGAGCATTTTCAATTTTAGATTTCCAGATTAGAGATGCTCAACCTGTACAGCGTTCAGCATCTTTAGTCCCAAGGGAAGAAAGGATCTTCTCTCCCTCTTCCTGTAGAGGTCACTTGGTCCCCTATGACACCTGCCTAGAGTGGGGCAGAGTTGACTGTAGGGCTCATGGTAAACGTAGACACCCTGCAGTTACGGAATCTGTGGGATTGGCTGCAGACCCTGCAGACTTCCGATTTTAGCTAAGTGGCTCTAAGCTGCAGGTTGGATGTGTCTACTCTTATTTTCTCTTCATTGATAGGTTGCTGTTATTCTGTTTTTATGGCAACAGAAGCAAGGTCTATGCTCAGAACAATCTATACATTCTTAGCTAACGCAAGTCCATGGTCAAGCCCACAATCCAGGGAAGGAGACAGACAGCTTTTAGTGGAAGAAACACAGATCAGAAAAGGGTGAAGGATGGGAGTGGATAATTCCATCTTTTTTTACATGATGGTTGAAGTGAAAACTGTTAGGGAGAACCGAGCAGCCTGAGGGAACTGTAGAAAAGCCAGTTAATAAGAAAGAAGACACACTCAAACAACTCAATAGTACAGAGGGAAGGAAGAGGAAAGTAGACAGAAAATGAGTGGCTTTGGGGTCAGTTTCAGAATTTGATCATTATATAATGGGGATTTCAGAAACTATCTAATTGGATGTGGCAGGACCACTAAATAAAGGAATTTCAAAGGAAACTTTCTTTGTTTGAAGCAAAATATTAATTGGTAGATGTTTTGATTGGGGCCTGCTGGTCTAAGTCACTTGCAAGCAATAAATTAATTACTCCTAAAGAGACATAAACTGCTTTCAAACTGTAAAGTATCTGAGTCCAGTTATTCCCTGAAGGTATTTCGGTTCTCATTGTGAACCAACAGTAGATTGAAGAAACTGAAGGAAGAAGAGAGAATAGTAATCAAAGAACAGGTAAAATTCCCACAAGGAGAAAATCAAAGGAAATTTGTGCATGAAACCATTTAGAAAAAGAAAAGATGATAGTTACCTAATGCAGAACTTCTAGTACATCTGGGGTTTGTCTTTATCTCTGACCATTTCAAATATGATAAAGATAAATTTGCGTGCTTTCAAATAAAGTATGCGAATTTTCACTAAGACGTATGTCTGTTTCCCTAAATACCTTCAAGAAAAAAAGAACATAACCACCTTTCTAATTCTAAGATGCCTTACAACCAATAGCTGCGCCAGAAGAGCCAGGTTCAAGGACCCGTTCTCTTCTGAAATGTCATTCCTACCTGGGTGTTTGCCTTGATGTAGGGAATGTTGTCTCTCTTCCAGAACTATTGTTTGTGATTCTTGGATTTTTAGGGCAACCCAAGAAGAAAGATAGAAGGAAAAGAGGAAAGAAGGAGGGAAGGAAAATATAACTAGAATATTAAAGCCCGGGCATTGGAATTACCTGGGGAGCTTTTAAAACATAAGGATTCCCAGGTCTCATTACAGAAATTTGAATTCAGTGACCCATGTAAGGATCCCTAGTATCTGTGCTTTTTCAAAAGAGTACGATAATTCTGATGTGCATTCAGGTTCAAGAACAACTGCTGCCAAGAAAAAAAAAAAGAAGAAGAAGAAGAAGAAGCTGTAAAGGAAATCCCATCTTAATACTTAAGTAAAACCCTGAAGGAGAGGAAGTAAGTAGTATTTATAAGAAAATCAATAACACACACAGGATAAAGAAGGACAACCCTGACCCTTGATTTCAAACTGATTGTGGGCCTTCCTGCTTTGACTCAAGGAAATTTGAAACCGGCTCTGGGAATTCCTGGAGGTGAGAAGAGTTCTGGCAGAGAGCTAAGTCCCCTCCGCCCCACCATGGAGCCCAGCTTCCATTTGAACTTGATAAGAAGCAGCCTTGGTTTACAAGGCTCAAAATGATACAGGTCAGGAAAGCTGGTCACTCACCAAAGACCAAAAACCTTTTACCATTTTTTGGAGAGTTTTGGCTGAAATTCAAAGCTGTTTCCAAAGTGGCTGGAAAGGCAGAAGAGAAGCTGATCACCACAGTGGAGTAATAGATCATGATTCTTCTGCTCCGTTTTCTCCTGGGTAATGTCAGGAGTGTATTTTTGGCTTGCTGGAAAACAGAGGTAAGAGAGGCTAAATTAGATCCAAATTGTTGAAAGCCTCTGGGCGTGGTGGCATACACCTATAAAATCCCAGAAGTTTGGGAGGCTGAGGCAGGAGGATTACAAGTTCAAAGCCAGCCTTGGCAACTTATCAAATCCCTAAGCAACTTAGTGAGATCCTGTCTCAAAAAATATAAAGGTTTAGGGATGTGACTCAGTGTTTAAGTGCCCCTGGCACAAAAAAAAAAAAAAAAAAAAAAAAAAAAAAAAAAAAATATTGAAAGCAAAATCTATTTACCTTAAAAAATTTTTTTTTGTATGTTGACATCTGTTGTATTTCCCGTTGGTGGACTACTATATTGAGAAAGTCCAAGGGGTCATTTCTGGGTTGGGCCCATTGCCAACCATTATCCATGTCCTCAGTGTATGTGACGGAGCCCTGGGGGCTGCACACAAGCTCATAGTGATGCTCTTGGAGGCTTTAGCAATCAGATCCACACAGACCTTGTCTAATTCACATCTGCTCCAATCAGCACATCTTATTGCTCGTCTTGTGATATTCTTCACTTAAGATTCTATTTCTAATTTCTTCAGGTTTCTTTTTGGAGGGTGGGTCCTGGGAATTGAACTTAGGGGCACTGGGCCACTGAGTCACATCCCCAGCTCTATTTCATATTTTATTTAGAAACAGCGTCTTACTGAGTTGCTTAGTGTCTCGCTTTTGCTAAGGCTGAGTTTGAACTCTCAGTCTTCCTGCCTCAGCCTCCCGAGCTGCTGGGATTACAGGCGTGTGCCACCACCCCCTGTTTTTTATTAGCTTTTATTCAAGCATTTAACATATAGTTTTCTTAACTTTCTTTGTTTAGTAACAAATATGGGAAAAATTTGGTTTAGGATGCAGGTCAAAATTGGGGAAAAAGTTGGCTTCTTTGGAGAAACAAAAGCCCCATGTGTAAGGTACTGATTCCTCACAGAGATGGCTGATTCATCTGAACAGCTGTCAGTTCTAAAATATGTCACATCAAATATTCATTGAATAGAATACAGAAGTCCCCGTTGTTAACCCAGAGAAGAACATGCAGCATTTTTATTCAAATTTAAGATACAAGTGGACTGGTCCATTTCTGCTTCTGATTTCAGACTGTCTGAGTGCCTCTGTTGGCCTCTGGTAGATATCGGAATTCACTCAATTTTCTGCATTATTAAGAGGCTCACAGCAGAAGACAGGTGACATTGGGCATTCTTCTTTGTATGTTATTTTAAGGGATTTGGTCACTCACAACTGTTCTAGAAAAATCAACCATGGAAATCACAGAAGACACTGCTTGGGAGTCATTGTGTTCCTTGCACCGGCTATTTTTAACTCCATAATATGCTGTTCTCTCACAGCAGGGCGTGAAGAAGTCCAGGCTGACATCCCACATCTGTGCACTCCCAGCTTGGGTCCCCATCCCACACTCAATTTGGCAATCCAGCCTAGTTATAGTTTCCACTTTCCCTCTATCAAAATAAAACTGTGTGTACTGTATACACTATAAACCGTGCAGTGATGTCACTGTACTGTATGATATTTATTGGTCTCTTATTCTGTACTGGGTACTGGCCTAGATTCTTTGCCTCCATTTAATTCATAATGTTCCCAGTGAAGCCTCATAACCCTCCCCCAAGGTGGGGGTTGATGATGATGGTGGCGGTGACAATGATGATGGCAATTATGAAATATGGGACGGACCCCTAGTAACCCTACTAATAAGTAAAAGAAAAATACTTGAACTCAGTTCTGCCTAATTCCAAAGCACGTTCTCAAACTCCCAACAGACATTATTTTAAGCTAAGTGTTTGGGGACCTGTGATATTCAGTGAAATGACACCAGAGTTCACTCCTTGGTCCCTATGAATCCCTTTTTTTTTTTTTTTTTTTTTTTTTGGTACCAGGGATTGAACTCAGGAGCACTCAACCATTCAGCCCCAGCCCCAGCCCTATTTTGTAATTAAATTATTTAGAGACAGAGTCTTACTGAGTTGCTTAGTGCCTCACTTTTGCTGAGGCTTGCATTAAACTCCAGATCCTCCTGCCTCAGCCTCCAGAGCCGCTGGGATTACAGGCATGTACCACTGCATCTAGCTCGCAAATCCCTCTTTATGAAACAGTGCAACGTAGGCACCATGACCTGGGAGGTGGAGGCATCAGCCTATTGTAGTTGTTTTCATGACTGGTAAGACTGCCTCCTTCAGGTTCTTTCAGGAAATACAGGTTCCATTTTAGATTTGGTTCTCTTCTGTCTCTTTCCAAAGCCCTTTGCTCCCAAATGCACTTTCTTGGGTGGAGGCAGCCTGTCTTCTGGAGATGGTATGTGGATGTGGCCATGTGAAGAACTCCTCATCACACTGATGAGGAACCTGGTCCTCAGAGTTGGACTAAGCTTGGTTTGGGTCCTAGTTTGATTTTGAACAAGCCATAGAAGTTGACTTTCTCCACAGTGCCCACTTTGCAGTCTTTTCGTGATGTGTAAGGGTCATGTGCATCTGTGAAGGCTGTGTGGCTGTTGTTTTGTCCCTCCATCCCTCTAGTGAGAGTTTTCTCAGTAGCAGCACTGTTGTCATCTTGGGCTGGATAATTATCTGTTGCTGGAGCTGTCTTGTGCGTGGCAAGTTATTCAGTACGTCCATGGGCTCTACCCACTGCTTTCCAGTACCAGCATCTCCCACCCTCAGTCATGATAATAAAAAAATGTCTCCAGACAATGCTAAGTGTCCTCTGGGGAACAAAATCATTCCCGACTGGGAACCACTGCACTAAAGCCTGTTTCTAACAGGTGTTGATGCTAAGATAAAAATCTCACTATCAAGTAGTGATATACAGACACTAAAAAGACTTATAAGATAACATTCGTGATTCTCAGCGTAGACTGACAGTGTTTTAGTTGCTTGAAAACATAAGGCTTCCCTACAGCACCAAAGCATCCAAGTCAGCTCTGATTGAAAAGAAATGGTGACTTTTTTTTTTTTTTGCATCCAATGTTGTGCTCATTTTGCAAAGGCAGTAATTTTATGACAGCTCATAAAAGCCATAGAATATTAGCGTATGCATAACTGAGACAGTTATCAGATCAACTCCCCTCTGAAGCTTGAATCTGTAATGAACCCCGTGAGTGGGAGGCAGTAGGCTGTCTCTCCCTGAATGCTGAAAGTGACAGGAAACTCACTTTTATTTGCAAAGTAAAACTCAAGTCCATATCAGAACAACTCTCATTATTACAAAGGATCCTTCTTTGGGAGGAAAGTTTTGTTCCCTGTACTTTCCAGCCTCTCTCTGGTTCTGTACCCTCCCCTCCTGGGACCACACAGAAAAGCCCCCTTTATAGTTCATAGACTAAAAATCTGGATGCTTGTGGTTTGTGGTCAGCTTTGGAAGCTGTCACAGATCAGGAAGGAAGTGCTCTTAAACTGCGCTTGGGCAGTTCAACGTTGCACGTCTGTTTCTTGGTGACAGTAGCAGATCTGTCAGATAGAGCCCAACCATTGTGCCTCACTTGGGGTTTGTAGAATCCTTTATAATCACCTGGTTTGGTCTAGTGAATTGGCTTACTGTTCAGAACTATGAAAGTAGTAGGATTTCACCCATAAACCAAGCCCATGTAAGAGCCATAATTGGGTAATGCTTGCATTATTCTGTCCTTGGAACAGTTGCTGCAATTGAAGCAGTTGTATAAAGTCCACAGCTAGCTCCAAGCTTTTGGGCCTATGTTTGCTATGCCCCAAGTCTCACCTCTATGAAAAGCTTTGAAAAGAATACTTTTCTGATTTAAAAATCACTGATTTAAAAATCACTGTGTATAGCTCCTCTAGCTTATAATGTGGCCATTTCTAACCCCTCTATGTTCTTAATGGAATGAAAACACTGTACCTAGTGTTGGTACTCCTCTGTCTTGGTTTTCACTAATTGTGCCTTCTGAACATGATGTATGAGATAGTGTTTTAGTCAGTTTTCTGTTGCTATAATAAAATACCTGAGGCTGGGAACTTCATAAAATTTATTTAATTTGCAGAAAATCCAAACAACATGGCGTCAGTTCTGGTTAGGGCCCCCCAACTACATCACATCATGGTGGATGGCATTATGGCAGAAGTAGAAGGGAGAGATCACGTGTTGAGACAGGAAGCCAGAAAGTGATCATGAGGAGGCTCAGTCTCTTATAACAACTTGCCCTTGGAAGAACTCACATAGAGTTCCACATAAATGAGTTCAATCCTTTCCAAGGGCAATGCCCCCAATCACTTGAACCATCTTCTCTAGGATGCCCCTTTTTTTTCCTTTCAACCTTTATTATTGGTGCATTATAGTTGTACATAATATGGGACTTGTTGTTACATATTCGTACGTGCACATAATAGAACAATATACTTTGTAGGCCCCACCTCTTAAAGGTCTCAGCACCCCTCAAGATTGTCACACTAAGGACCTTGTCTCTAACACATGGACCCAAACCATAGCAGATAGTTTTCCAGTGATCCTACAACATGGAGGTCTTATAGTTAGGTCTGGTGGCTGAAGTCTAGTGTCCATGGGAGGCTAGTGCAGGCTTTGAAGGGGAGCAGACCTCCTGGATCTGCTGGGCAGGGATCCTAGTGTCTCCACCACAAAGGTCCAGAGCCAGGCTATCTCTTGAGTGCAACTGCTTTCACTGTGGATCCCCAGAGAAGTGTTCAGTGGGACCCACAAGTGCTCAAGGTTCTCACTGCAAGGCAGACTCTTCTAGGCTTCCCACTTTCTCCTTCACTTGAGGAACTTGGAGTTTCCAGGACAGCAAGGAGATCCAAGATGCACAACCCCCTTCCATTGTAGGATTCCAGTCCCTTAGCAAGCTCGTGCAAGGACACTAGAAGAAGCACTCTTTTTCTCCCACTCCAAGAGCAACTGCAGACATTGAGGATCCTCTGGATCTCCCACCCAAAGCTATAAACCTTACCGGGGGAAATCCAGGCAGGTGGGAGGAAAGGTGAGTTAGGCTTGGTGCAGGTTTATCAGGAGGGGGTTGACTATCTCCTTTTGGAGAAACCATTTTTAGCACACCTGCAGTACATGTTTAATCATATTTGCAAAGTGAAATATTAAAGCATGGAGGCCTAAGCGTGACTCACCCAGAGCCACAGGTGGAGTGGTGAGACCACTTGCCTCCTGCTGACCAGAGGCATCTCCCTCCTTGTTGCCAAACCTCTTCATCTTCTTTGAAACAAAATCTCTATGGAATAAAACCCAGTCCAGAAATCCTAGAGACTCATGCTTGTTCGTCCCAGGTCAAAAGGCAAAGGGGAAGAAGAGAATAATGTCTGAACATTGCTGGTGCACAGAGGACTGTGAGTTACAGGGACATTTCAGCAAGCAAAGAATGTCACTGTTGCCATGCTGGGTAGTATGAGAGCTGCCTCCTTAGCTGGATTGAACCTGGATGGACCAGGCTTCTCTAAAGACCAGTGGTATTTAACCATCTGGATGGGCCATCTGGCTCCTTTGTGCAAGGGACAGTGTAGCTCCATGTGGGAGCCACTGCTTGGGGAGACCCCTGCTTACACTTCAGCCCCCCCTTGCTCCCTCCGCCAGCATCCTTGGGTAAGCCGCGGTCTGTACAAGCATGCACAGAGGCTCTGCCCACCTCCTCGCCTCCTGGCCTCCTTGTTGGTCGTTAAGGATCCACCCCACCCTGTTCTTAACTAGCCTTAGGTAAGGCCTGAGGAGAGGGAGATGGGGCTCTTGTACAGGTCACTAGGGAACACGGACAAGTAACCCATCAATTGGGAGATGGTGGACGAGTTCCTTGATGGACTTGAGAAGGGCCCCAGGAGGGTACTTGACACTGAGGTTAGGCTTTGGGTGGGACTTCCTGGGGGCCTGAGGAGAGGGTGTGTCTGAGCTGTTAGGCACAAGCCTGTTCTTTTTCATGACATGACATGACATCACATTCTTTCACATTCTGCTCATCCCTGGAGCCTAGGAGAGCAAGGACTCTTTGGGACACTGTGTAGGTTCCTGAGGCTGCCGTAACAAATTCCCCACAAGCGTGGTGCCTTCAAACAGCAGAAACGTATTCTCTCACAGTTCTGGAGACCTGAGTCCAAAGCCAAAGTGTCAGTAGGGCTGTGCTCCCTCTATGGGCTCCTGGCCTCTCGCAGCTCTGGTTGCTTCTGGCGTTCTGTGGCCTGGGGCTGTATCACTCCAGTCTCTGCATCATTTCTTCTGTCTCTTTAAGGACCCTTGTCATTGGATTTAGGGATCTCCAAATGATCCAGGACAATCTTGAGATTCTTAAATTAGTTATACCTGTAAAGACTTTTGTTGTTGTCCAAATAAAGTTGTTTTCATTAGTGCCAGGGGTTAGAATGTGGGCTTAGTTTTTATTTTTATTGGTTGGGAGGCAATATAATCACACTTAAGCTCCTTCACTGTTGGTACCAGTTGGTGCTCAGTAAATGTTTTCAAATTTAGTTGGTCCACATTACCCTTAGGTAGTCTATAGAATTGTCGTTAAGTTAAAAAGAAAAATCATTTACATCCAGAGACAGTACAGGGCTCTAGTTAAAGGTGTGAGCGTCAACCTAACACTTGGTGGGGTCAAATCCAAGGTCTCCATAAACTACAAAATATGGCTAGGGATGTGGCTCAGTGGTCGAGCGACCCCAAGTTCAATCCCCCGTACTTACCCCCACAAAAGAAAAGGTCTTAGCTTTTATTATAAAGGTTAAAATGACACAGCAGTGTATAATAGGCACATAACCCACAATTGTTGGATTTTGCCAGAATCCCTCTGCACTTCAGAGCAGCTGAGAGCCATGCCACTGCCCTTCGCTTACCACTCCACACCCAGAGTCACCTGGAGCTAGGTGCAGAGGTCGGGGGCCACCTGTGAAGCACTGGTCCTCACCTCTGTGGTAACGGAGGGCTGAAAGGGGGTGAGCAGCAGCCTCGTGGCCCGTGATGGCTTCTTGACTAGGGAAGAGGCAGGTGTGGGTGTTGTCACCCTCGAGTGGCGAGTTGCATGTGTCATGAGCTGACTGCTAGTATTGTTCTGCGGTGGACCAGAACAAAGCCTGATCCAGAATACTTAAGAACATTGCTATAAACCAGATGGCAGAGAGACAGATATATGCCCCTAAATCACATTTTTTTTCCTAAAAATATTGTCATTGGCATAGTTTTGTACCGCTTTATCTTTAGATCTAGGGAAAAAAAAAAAAAACAAACTTGGAGACTCTTTCCGCTTAACCTCTCTCCATACTGCTCATCTTAAAGGTGGAAGAACCTGAGGCCAGAATAGCCCGCAGGACTCTCAGTACAGTCCCACCATGCTCCTTCTGGAACTCAGCTCAGGTTCTTAGTGTTCTTTCAGAGTCACGGTTCTTTTTCTGTAACAAATGCCAAAGAACATCTTAGCTCCTGAGAAGAAAATCACAAATTCCAAATTAGGGCCTCAGAATGATTGGTTCGAGCAGCTGTTTTAAAAGTACATCCTGGGGGCATCTCAACCTTCCCTACAGGCTACTTACTGTACCAGGGCTGGGGTCTGCTGTGGACTGCAAACGGTGGGAACCTAAGACACCAGCATTTAATCTTAGCTGCACAGATGTCTTAGTTGGTGATCTTGAAAAAAATCAGTTTAATGTCTCAGCTGAATCTGTAAATAGGAACAAAAACAAAATCTGCTCTCCCCGGGGACATCCTAAGAATGTTTGTCAGACCACAAGAGGAGGCTTGGAGAGATAATTTGGTTTGGGAAAGCAGAAGTGAAACTTGACTCTTCATTCTGTAAGACCCCCATGCTTAAAAATGTATCAGGGGGCTTGTGAAGCCCTCTGCCTTCCGGTAGGACTGTGCTTATACCTTTTCTGAGTGACGCACATTTCTCTGATTTTCAAGGAGAGAAGAGAGATTCTACGACAGAGTGTCTATTCTTCTGTCCTGTGCTGTTACAATATTAATGGAGTCCCAGAGTTGGTCAGGGAGGAAGCCTGACTTCCTCAAGGCACTCTCCCCCTGGGTGAGTCAGAAGGGACCTCCTCAGATATCAGGGACAGTGGCGCTTAAATTCCAAGTGTGCCCTGTGGCCAGTGGGCTCTGATACCCAGATGTTCCTCAGCTTCTCCGCAGTGGGTGAAATCTCACTGGCTTTCACATATTCTAACTGGAGTTTTCTCCACACATCTTTTCCTTCACTCAGTAACCAGCCCCTCCGTGGGTATGAATCCCTTGCTAGATACAGAATTCTAGTAACAGGAAAATGTGGATTTTCCACAAAGTTTTAGTATCCGCCACTCCACCTTTTAGCAGGGAGAACCGAGGCCAACCTGGCCTGATGATTATAGGGATGGTTGTTCCTCACTTCACCACTTCCATGCTCTGGAATTGGTTACCCAAGGTTTTGTGGCTCGGTTTCCTCATCTGTGAAATGGAAATTACCATAGTTTGCACTTAGAGGATCACTGTGAGGAGTAAATGAGTTAACACATGGAGGTTGGTTAATTCAAGAGTCTGAAGTGATGAGAGATGCTGAGGTCTGTCATGACCTAAACCTGTGTCCAGATTTTTCACTATTTATTAGTGAAATTCTGAAATGTTTCAAATCATATTCACTTTGTTCAATCTAAAAAACAAGTGTAGTTATATGGCTTTGGAGGGTGAGGATGATTTGTTGCCATTTTTATCAAATGACCTTTGTTTCTCACTCTGTGCATCTTCTGTCACCAAGATTCCATGGCCTGGGCGGGGGATGTGGTGCCGCGGTTGAGCACTCACCTAGCATGAGCAAGGTCCTGTGTTCAATCCCCAACAGTGCAAAAAGAAAAAAAAAAAAAAACCCCACCTAGTTTGTTCAGTAAGAAAAGGAGTGCAGAGAAGCCTGCCTACTGTTTACAGTCAGTGTTACTTAACCACTAGAGCATGAGGAATTGCAATAAAATAAATCGTAGGTAATCACATTTACAAGCCAAGAAGACATGATTTAATAAAAAGGAATAATTTACATAAGTGCTCTATGAAATCCATTTGTGGGTTTCTTTATTCTCTTGAGAATTAATAAGCATATACTTTTCAACAAGAAGGAATTTTAACAAATGTCACCTAAAAGCAATGCTACCCTGCTTCCTCACAACAATTGTGCCCCTCAGGTTGACCCCAGCCAGAGCAGTGTCAAGGTCAAGGTTCTGATCCTTCAAGTGCAGGTACAACTTCATCTTGCACACACCTGTTGTGCACCCACACTCTCCTTCTCCTAGATGTTCTCTCCAGACCGTCTGCAGATCAGGAAACATCTAAAAAACAAAAAACAAAAAAACCCAAAAAGCCTCTTTCCCAACATTTTTCAGGGTGCTGTATTCATAATCCTGCTTTTCTGTATGTTAGAAACAAACTCGCCTGGGCTAGTCCATGTTCACACGCGTAGGAGCCAAATGTCCTTTACTTGAGTCTCTTCCGCCCTGGCTTGTTGAATTACTGCCCCTTTTTAAAAATCAATCTCAAGGTTAGGAATCTCGGTAAGAACAAAACTATTCTGTGAAGATCAAATAGTGATGTCTGACTCTGGAATGGCCATTTGTTAAACGACAACAACTACAACAAAAACCTTTCCTGTCCTTGAGACAAACTGCACCGACTCCATGCCTGTCCCCTGGAGCCCTCCTCTCCCCTCCCCTCGCCCCACACAGCTTGGAGCAGTTGTCTCCGCTGAGCGGCTCCACCCCGCATTCACTGTCCTAGGAGTCACTAACCCTACACTTGCCACCAAGCAGTGGCCGGTTAGGGGCTCGGCTCAGGGGAGACATTTGGATCCTTACCTGAGTGGACTGTTGAATCCCAGTTGAAGCTGCTGACCGCTCCCTATTTCTGCATGAAACACTCTCCTTGGTTACCTGACGTCACACTGTCCTTGCCTTCGGTCTCCTCTTCCTTGTTCCATCCTTGAAAGCTGGCCCTGAGTCCCCTGCTTTCCTCCCCACGTCGGTCTCACACCCTGTCCGAGGGCAGTCACTGGCTGCCGTGGCTTCTTCACGGTGACCATTCGTCCCTCCCTGTTTCTCTCTCTAGCTCCACATACAGCCACTGTCTCCTGACCGTTGCCATGTGAATGTCCCCCAGAAACCTAGAGCTCAACCCGGCAGAGCCGAGCTCCTTCCTTCTCCAGCTGCTCCCTTGTCTTGGGTTCTCAAGCTCCTTGAGAAGGCATTACCATGTCCCCTTTTGTTCAAGTCTAAAGCCAGGCACTGTCCTTGATTCTCCTCACTCCCAAGCTGCGGTCCTCGTCACTTGTGTTACATGGTTCATATTTCTTGAAATCTCCCACTTTTCCCCTCCTGCTGCCGTGGCGCTAACCCAGCCCTTCATTACCGTCCATGTGGATTGTTGCAATGGCCACTCACCTGGCGTCCTCCATCAGCATTGTGTCTAACTCAAACCCTCTCCAGCCTCCAGGAGCATCTTTCAACCCTTTTATCTGATGATGTCGCTCTTCAGCTGAAAACCCCGTCCCTATTCCCCTTGGACTCTAAGGTAAAGTCCTCTCCCTACTGTGACTTAGAAAGCCACTTATGACATGGCATCTGCTGACTAAATTGGCCTTGTTTTCCTTCTTTGCGTCCTGCTGTTACAGGCCCTCCTAGTAACTGCCTGCATTTCTTTGGATACCGCTGTGTGTCCTGTTCTTTGGACATATGTCCTTTCTTCTAGGACTGTTCTTCGGCTCCTCTTTATTTGGTTGACTCCTCCAGGCCTCTGTTAACACACTCCTAAGATCCTGCTTCCCTGATCTCCAGGGTTTTGTTGTTGTTATTGTTGTTTTTGTGTTTTGTTTTGTTGGCTTTGGATGGTGGGTATTAAACATACTGAGCCATATCCCCAGCCCTTTTTCGTTTTTTTATTTTGAGACAGTCTCACTAAGTTGCTGAAGCTGGTCTCCAACTTGTGATCCTCCTGCCTCAGCCTCCTGAGTTGCTGGGATTACAGGCATGTGCCACCACTCATGGCAGTGAGCCCCAATATTTTAATGTTCTGCATTGGCAATTTTAGCCTAGAACACATAAGGAACTGTTTATCTTTCTTTTCTCCTCTAGTCTCAGCTCCCTGGAGCCAGGGAGGGTATAGAATTCACCTGTGTATTCTCAGATCCTGGTACACTGCCTGACTCTGAGAGCTTTCCTATGTATTTACAAAAAGAAGGAAGAAAAGAATGAAGAACAAGTGATACACCCACAGTAACCCGAGGTATAAATGCTGGTGAGATTTCTCTATATAGATATCTTAAGCCAAACGTTTGGGCCTTTGTCTCCATTACTCTGATTGAGATGTAATCATGATACAAACTGATGGAAGGAGACTGTTTCCTTGATGTGGCTTTCACTAGCCCAGAAATATGGACAAGTACTGCCACAAACCATCCACACTTACAACTTATTGCTCTGAAGTGACTGATAGACATTCATTTGGATCAGGATTATTAAATGAATGTCCACTGAGCATCACGCATGTGGCTAGATGTTGGAGTTATGGAAGTCAATATCTTTTCCTCTGCTCTTGAGGGTTGAACAACCTAGGCATCCAGTGGATGGAGTATGCATATAGCAGGTGCTGACAGGTGTCCTATTATTCTCAAGGTAGAAATTCAAAGAAAGGGAGAATCATGGAGGACCTTAGGATTTAGGTTTTATCGCAGTGAGGTTCGACTGAGGTTAACCTTTGTAAGAGTTATTCACCCGTGTTGAAAGCCAGGTGAGGTTAGAGAGGCTGAGATGAGAATGACGTACATAGTCATTACCCTCAAGAGACCTATCATTCACCCAATAATTATGGGAGACAACTCTTCACAGTTTCTGAACTTTGAGTTTTCAGAGGTCTCTTGAAACTTCTGGACTTTAGGTTTCTATTGCATGTGCATCCCATCATTTAATGTTCGATGGTTCCTTTCTAAGAAAAAATTCTTGCCACCAAGAGAGTTAACTTTGATTCCAGACAGTATGCTCCGGTCCCCACCCAGAACCTTCTATTGGAAGATTAATACCTGAATGCTTTAAAACTGTGATGGACCCATTCCAAAAAAAAAGATTCAAAAAAAATTATCCAGAGTCAGGTTCAATGTGTCTTAATTAATTGGAAGGAAATTTCAGGCTCATAGGAAATGAACCTTGAAGGCTGTGCTGGGACCTGAGCTGAATGGCTGTCATTGAGTTGGAGCAAATTGACCCGGATATCATGAGATGCAACCAGAATGGAAAATGAAAGCCCTTCCTGGACCAGAGTGTAGCCGTGACTCCTTTCAGCCTCCAGCAGGATCCTGTCTCTAGAGCTGGACTTGACTTACCAGATGACGCCATCGTGAGGAAACCGGGGCCACGTGGGTGTTGGAACGGAGCTTAACTGGCAGTGCCATGGAGACTTCGTGCAGACCAACCTCATTTGGCTCTTCCCGGCTCAACCACCTGTTGTAAACAGCTGGCAGGACTCAGCTCCCCTCGGCCGTCACTGTCTCTGGAATATTAGCTCTTCTTGGAAATGGAGGGGAGTGTGGACACAGAGAGGAGGATGAACAGCAGATGGCTGCTCTCCGAGATCACTTCCTCCATCAGGAGCCTCGGCATGGCCAGCCATGGGGTGGCCTTCTTCCCAGGGGCTGCTGCTCTGGGATAATCTCAGGCCTAATCACAGAAGCAGCTCTGGAGAGAAGATCAGCGTAGCTAATGGACCCAGGTTGTGGAGGGCTTTGAATGCTAATTGGAGGGACTTAGAACTTATTCTGGAGGCTGTGGAGCACTCTTAAAAGTTGCAATAAATGCAGGGGTGAAGCTAGGATGCTGGTTCCATGCTACAGTTAGAGCAGAAGGGAGGGAGAGAATTCAAAGGCAGACAGTGAACCAGGTGGGCACGTGGCCAGCTTAAGTTGAATCTGGCGCAATTGATGAAGACGCTCTACCTATCCAGGATACCAGAAGATGAATAAAAAAACAGGTTATTCAGAAATCCCAAGGTCATTGGGCATGGTGGTGCCACAGGCCTGTAATCGCAGCAATTTGGGAGACTGGGGCAGGAGGATTGCAAGTTCAAAGTCAGCCTGGGCAACTTAGGGAGACTAATTCTAGGCCTGCTTAATTGTGTTTTCTTTTTAATATCCGCAATATCTTGGGCCCTAAAGGACTTCTACCATGAATTAGAGGTTCTTCTTCCCCAGTAGTTCCCAAAGCTAAACAAGATCTTATTGTAAATGCAACTTTGTTACCAAAGTTCTAGGCCAAAGCCTGATTCTGGGGGGTTCCAGCAAACCACATTCAGCCCACTCATCCCAAAAACCAAGTAGAGAAAGAAACGGTGAAGTCCAGGAAAGGAACTTTAATCGATAGGGCCATATTGGGAAGGCAAAGTGAGATCCAGCATCTTGGCCCTGTCTGCAGGGTGCTGACATGAGCTTTGGAGGAAGAATCGTGGCCAGGGGCAGGAGGTAAACGTGATTAAGTGATCTTGGTCACACTGTGGTCTGGTTGATCATTCTCTCAGTTCTGGCTCTCCAAGGTGGCTGTGAAGAAGTCCTTGTCACTTCATAGGGCAATCTCCATTTGCTGCTCAGGATGTGTATCTGTCAGACCTGTGACCCTGAAGGGGGACAATGTGGTTTCTGTGAGAGGACAGCTGTTTAGGGCGCCAGTCTCATCATGGGGTGATCTGCCTGCAAGTCTCCGCTGTTCCTGGAAGGTGTAGGGCAGTTACTGGAGACTTCTCGGATACACGCCAGGGGCCTGAAACAGGATGCTGTAAATATCCTTACAAACTTGCTTTAGTCTTGAAGGGGGACAAGATACTTAGGTAAATTTAGGTCTAAGAAACATTGTACTATCAGTTTTTAGGTGAACACTCCTTAAATTATTAACATGCTTACATACAGAGAAGTGACTGAGTTCAAGGTCACAAAGTTAAAGGTTATGAAGGACACAGAAACAAAATGAAGATAGAGGTGCCAAGTTTTATCCTGGTTTTAGTTACCCACTGGGCCTAAGAGTCACTGCTGTTAGCAAAGGCAGCTTTTCTTTTTTTTGCAGGGGTACTGGAGATTGAACTCAGGGGCATTCGACCACTGAGCCACATCCCCAGCCCTATTTTGTATTTTATTTTGAGACAGGGTCTCACTGAGTTACTTAGCACCTCGCCATTGCTGAGACTGGCTTTGAACTTGTGATCCTCCTGTCTCAGCCTCCCAAGCTGCTGGGATTACAGGCGCATGTCACTGAACCTGGCCAAAGGCAGCTTTTCTAAGTTCCTATTATAGTATCAGAATGTGGTTTTCAGCATCAGCCTGACTTTCCTCTGAATTTCAGTTCCACACCTTGTTAACTACAGGAGACTTTGGGTAAGCTACTTAACCCATTTTCAAATCAGGAATCAATGATGTGCATCTCATTTGGCTGTGGCAAAGCTTAATTTAGTTAATGTAAGTAGGGGGTCTAATCAATGCTTAGCATAGAGTCTGCCGGCTCACCTTGTTGTTTTCCTCTTATCTTTTTCTCCTTATGCATCAGACAGAACATCCTCTGGATTCTGTTTTCTCTGCCGGAGGCAAAGCCTTCATGGGAGAGATGTGGTCAGAACAGCAGCATTCTCTCATTGTGTAGTTGCCCTTCATTTGACATTGCTTTGGGCCCCTGAAAGGCAGTGCAAGGAAGCTGTTTGTCCATTGTCAGGGGCCAGGCCACCAATGACTTCTTCTATAGTGGTTGTTTCTTTTTGAGTTCAGTTCTTTTACAGATGGAGTGCATTTAGGAACTTGTTTAGCTCCTCAGCCACTTCTCAGCACTCAGAGTGGAGGACACCACAGCCACATTGCAGAACCTCTGTTCCTAGAGATTTAGTGTGCTGTCAGCCCTGGCCGGACTTCGGAAATCCAAAGATGCAGAGGACCATTCATGCTCCAGGAGGAACTCCCTATTCAAGAGGGGACATGGCAATACCCTTACTGAGGTTGGATAGGAGGAGAGCATGAGGAGGCAGTGTGTGCACCCATGGGGGCAGGTCCCCCTCTATCTCCCAGGCACCCCGATTAACTTTGTGCAAGTCTGTGCTCAGTGCTGGGATTGCAGAGATAAATGCCCCCGCTCTGTGTCAGAGCCCCCTAGCCTTCACGAACCTCCTCTCATGTTTGACCTCACAAGCCAATTATCACTCCTGGCCCAGGTCAGTGGGTTCCCAGACATATGGGTGAAGGAGCTGCTCCTTAAACAAAAGACCAGGCACACGTGTTCTGGCGAAGCATACAGAGCCAGCTTCAGGATGGAGAGGGCTGAGTCGAAGCACGTCCTGTAGAAGGAGCCATGGGGTCCCTGTCAGCACTGTATCTGGTCTTTGTGGCGGGGAGTGTCAGAGGTGTTGGGTCATTGGTTGTGTGGTTCATTATTGCCTTTGTGTAGCCCATTTGTCACATGGTCTCTGTAAAGGCAAGGTCTCAGTGAAGATAGTTTGCATATTCCCAGGCTCAACCCTCAGGGGGCCCTCTCAGCAGGTTTTACAGAGCATGTGGCAAATTAGGCTTACTGGCTCTGTGGCTCAGCTGGAGGCTTCTGTATGCAACTCTAGGGGCCAGCTCACTAATCCTGTGAGAACAAGTTTACGAAGTGTTTAGGGTTGTGGACATGTTAACATCCATATGATGAACTTTCTCTTCCCAGGGAACCTCACAACACCACATTCACAGAAGGACAGCCGTTGCAACCAGACACTACCCAAATCGCCAGTCCCTCTGTTTGTGGAGTGACTTTACCTGCCACTAGATGGCTCCCCAAGTGAATATAAGCCTCTCCAGCACAGAGGACTTCACTCCGATTTTCCGGATCAATTTTCTGACTTATTATTATGTTTTTCTTTTTTTCTTTTTGTAGTTGTAAATGGACAGCATGCATTTATTTTATTTGCTTATTTTTCTAATGCGGTGCTGAGGATTATTTTATTTGCTTATTGTTTCAATGTGGTGCTGAGGATCGAACCCAGTGCCTCACACATGCTAGGCAAGCGCTCTGCCACTGAGCTACAGCCCCAGCCCTGAATTATTTTTAACACATAGAAGGACACACAATCTTAACTTTTACGATTCTTGAAGCCAATAATCAGTTCTTTAATTATTCTTTAAGCATTCAAATGATGGAATTTATTCACATTCTCTGGAAAATTGTTTTAACGTAAAAATCTATAGGTGTTCCTGACTCTTCCCAGTCACTTCCCAATCCTCTTTCAGGATTAAGAAGATGAATTTGAATTTATTTTATTAATAGCATGTTCTGGTTTGTCTTGTAAAGTAGTGCATGCAGTATTTAAGATACTAGTCTTTAACTTTTTAACTTTCTTTTTTTTTTTTTTTTTTTTTTTTTGGTACTAGGGATTGAACCGAGGGACACTTAACCATGGAGCTACATCTCCAGCCCTTTTTATATTTTATTCAGCGATAGAGTCTCACTGAATTGATTACTACCTTGCTAAGTGGCTGAAGCTGGCTTTGAACTTGATATCCTCCTGCCTCAGCCACCAAAGCAGCTGAGATTATAGGCATGTGCCACTGTACCAGGCTTTTTTTTTTTTTTTTTTTTAAAGAACTGAAAGAGGAGGAACAAACATTAAATACTGCCTCCATGGCAAGCAGTATTCTGAGTTGTTTTAAACATTCACTCACTTAATCTTCATAATTTTGCAGTTGCTCTTTCACATGATTCATTGTAACCATCTTGTATTACGAAAAGGAGCAAGAAGCTGACCCCAGTGCCCAGCCAGGAAGAGGCAAAGCTGTGTTCAAAAACTCAGATCAGTCAAACTCTTAAGTGCGACTGTTTTTCAGGTACCCTGTTTCTTCCACTGGGCTAAAACAATCAAGGAGACTTAACACAAATCAGATTATAACATAAAAGGTATTTGGAAGCTAATTTCTCTGTTCCCCCCACAACCAATTTTCTTCTCAATAACACAGGAATAAAATAATTCCCAATTGTTGTGAACTCCAAAGCATTGTGCAAATGTTTGTCATTATTGTTGTTGTTGTTAGTAGTAGTTGTAGTAGTAGTATAGTTTGGATTTTGTGGAAATATGAGGATTCTCATATGTGTCCTGGAAGTTTGCAATCATTCATTTGTTCACACAAAATTATTTACTTCTGGTCCCAGGTCATAGCCTCAGTGAGCAACCTCCCATACTAAAGTTTCTGCCCTAGTTCCAAACTAAGTGTAGCCTGCCCTGGAGTTCTGATGGTCAAAGGTAATGGTGAGGTGTCCTTATGCTTT
Source organism: Urocitellus parryii (assembly GCF_045843805.1). NCBI lineage: Eukaryota > Metazoa > Chordata > Mammalia > Rodentia > Sciuridae > Urocitellus > Urocitellus parryii. The sequence goes on from NC_135534.1 coordinate 188,300,232, forward strand.
TCAGAAAGTAATTATCCTTTAGTCTCAGGATCCAGAAAAGTCAAATATGATAGGGCAACTTGAGGAGCAGAACCCCTGCTGAATATGGAGATGCCTGGTGCTAATCTTGTGCAAGCCAAATTAGCAGGAAGAGGCAGTCATTTTTTAAAAGAATTATTTAGGCCATCCCTAATCTGAAAATCCAAAATCTGAAGTGCTACAAAATCTCTTTTTGAATGCTGACATGATGCCACAGGTGGGAGATCTCATACCAATGGACTTTGTTTCGTGCACAAAAGTATTTAAAATATTTTCAAAAATTACCTGGGGTTGTGGCTCAGAGGTAGAGCACTCACCTTGCATGTGTGAGGCACTGGGTTCAATCCTCAGCACTGATAAAAATAAAAGATATTGTGTCCACCTATAACTAAAAAATAAATATTAAAAAAAGATTGGCTGTTTAAAAAAACTTACTTTCATGCTATGTGTATATGGTGTATATGAAATATAAGTGAATTTAATGTTTAGACTTGAGGCTTATCTCCAAGATATCTCATTATGCATATAAAAATATTTCAAAATTTTAAAATCCCAAAACTTCTGGGGGTCCCAAGCATTTCAGAAAAGGAGTATTCAATAACAGTGGGCCTCAATTAAAAGTGAAAATCTCTGGATACATTTTGAGTGACATTTTTTTCCTTTGGACCTAACATGTTGCTAAAAGCTACTCTAATTTGGCTTTACCCTTTTGCTTTGATCCTTACCGATAAATTACTTTCTACCTGGAAGCTTCTATTGGCAGGCTCCTGATGTAAGGGAACTCTTACAGAGAGCATTTTGGGCTGGAAACCTCAGAATTCTATATCATTCTCAGAGCAACATTCTCAGCATAATAGCTGTGACTATGAATCCAGCTATCTTTTTTACTGAATTACGGTAAAGTTTATAGGGATGAAGTTCACCAAGGTATATTTTAAACATTTTTAGTTTCCAAAGTTTTTGCCTTAAAACTCCATAATAAATGTGGTGGGACATTGGCCCACTCAGCTTGCCATAGCCTCAGAACACTTGGCAGCCTGGACTCCTCCCCTGAGGCTATTCCATCTCTGGACCTGTGCAGCCTCCAGGCCACAAGGGGGCGCCCATGAGCCAGAGCCAGGATGGTTCTACTTCTGCCTCAAAACCAGCAGAGCCCCTGGAAAAGGATGCTTTAGGACCTTCTCATCTTTTTTTTTTTTTTTATTGAACCCAGAGGTTCTCAACCACTGGTCACATTCCCAGTCCTTTTTATATTTTATTTTGAGCCAGAGTCTCAAGAAGTTGCTTAGGGCCTTGCTAAATTGCTGAGGCTGGCTTTGAACTCACGATCCTCCTGCCTCAGCCTCCTTATTTGCTGGGATTATATCCAGCTGTGACTGAAATTTTAAAGACAGAATGTCTTATTGTGAAAGAATGGCAGGGGGGGCTGGGGATGTGGCTCAAGCGGAAGCGCGCTTGCCTTGCATGCGTGAGGCCTGGGTTCGATCCTCAGCACCTCACACAAAGATGCTATGTCCACCGAAAACTAAAAAAAAAAAAAAAAAAAAAAAAACACTACTTGATCTTAAGAATTGGTGTAAATTAAAAATTTTTTTTAAAAAATGGCAGGGGAATGAGAGAGCGGCTTCGTTGCTTGTGCTAAGGGGAAACCAACAGTTCAGGGTTGCAATGTGCAGCACCGGATGCTGATGTAGCCTCCTGACTCTAAGGAAGAGAAGTCTTAGCAATTGCCAGACCCCATAATAATCCTGGAGTCTGTTCCTCCAAACCATCTCCGTCTGTGGCCAGTGATATAGCCCTTGAGACTGGGGCAGGTTGCCCTTGCAGTGGGAACTCATGGGTTTGAGACACTTTCAGTCCTTTATTAGGGCTTGAGGTTCAAGTTCATGCCCTGGCCAAAACTTTACCATAGACTACCCACCGGAGCAGAAATACCTTTTCTTCAAGAATAGGAGCCTCAGCCTCGTGTGTCTTAGGCAGGTAGGCTGCCAGGGAGGGTGAGAGGTGGGTGAGATGGGAAGGAGGGAAATCCTGGGGTCTCTCTAACCTCATGCAAATTCTAACTACTGGGCAACCTCATCTTTTTTCTTTTGATTATAGTTTCGCAATTTATTGTTGCTTGATTTTTTCCAGCCCAGCCTTTGGGACCACACCACTGACAAAAGATTGACTTAGAAAATCCTCAAAGGTATTATAATGTCAACATCAATAAGTGAAACCTTCTAGCTCCCCACTGTAGACCAGGTTATGTATGGCTTTACCGTCTCTTGCCTGGACAACTTCTAATTGGTCTTTATGCTTTCTGTGCCTCTCTTACACATCCAAATCCATTCTCCTCCCAGACATAGTCTTTCTAGAAGGTAGCTGATCCTCTTACTCCTTTAAAATGAACAAACAGGAAACTCAGATGGCTTCCTGTTGCCTTTAGGATCAGACTCCTTAGGTCAGCATTCATGAGCCATCACATAGGGGACCTGACCCTCCCCATCATGAGTACATTCCTGTCCTCATTCCTTCCCAGATCCTCCTCACTCATTAGGACCCTTCTTGCTCATTCTGACTCAGAGCCTGTCATCAATGCTGTCACCTGGCCAGATATGCCTTCCAAACGTGTCAATGGTTTGTCTCATCCTTCAAGATCTTACAGAAAAGTGTCAAGCTCCTGAAATCCTGCCAGGCCCATTCCCTAAGCCGAGTTAGTGAACACTGGATGCTTTTTCTTCCCATCCCATGGGACTTCCAATTAGAACTTCACTGAGTCCTTTTTCTTCCTTTTGGCACTGGAGATGGGTTCAGTCCCAGGCTGGAGTGTTTACCACTGAGTTATCTTCCCCATCCTTATTATTTTTTATTTTGAGACAGGGTCTCTCTAAGTTGCTAAGGGTCTTGCCAAGTTGCTGAGACTAGCCTCGAATTTGCAGTCCTCCTGCCTCAGCCTCCTGAGTCTCTGAGATTATAGAAATGTGCCACCACGCCTGGCCTGAGTCCCATGTTATAATTGTTTACATACTTTCTTCCTTCATCTGGTGATGAGTTTCCCAAAAGAGAGACCGGGCACCACTCTTTGTCTCTAGCTCAACACTTGCTTGATAAATATTACTAAATGACCCAGAACACTTCAGACTTCTCCTTCAAGTTAACAGAGACCAGAGACCCGGGCTTCCCAAGCATTTTAAGTGCTGTGGCTTCTTCCCTGGCCACCTGGGCCTGGAACCCCCCCTATTTTCACTCCAGGCCCTGGTCTCCCTGCTAGGTTCCTAATCTCTGAGCCTGGTAGACCTTGACCCACAGCAGGGTGGCAGCCCTCCACTCTGGGGAGAGGAAGGGACAGGCTGAGCAGCCCGGCCTCTGAGAACACCACCCAGAACAATAGCAGGAAGCACCCAAGAGGAAACAATCCGCTGGGCTGAGCCCCTGCTGAGGAGCTTCCTGATTGGCTTGATCTCTCCTGAGCAGGAACTCTGAGAATAACTTTGGAATTATCCCAGTGGGGCGACACATTTCTCCTCTGAAAAGGACTTGTCACCTGGCAATGTCAAACATGGAAAACACAGATAGGAAAAAAAAAAAAAAAAAAAAAAACAGAACCAAAACCCAGGATGGAGCTTCCTTCAGGGAGAATCCTTTAGCTTCACCAAGCCTCCAGGCCCTGCCGTAGGCCCTGCCTCCAACCTCCTTCTGAGTCTGGGTCCCGGGTACAGTTAAGCTGTCATTTGTACCTTCCAGATGGAAAAATCCTCCCCTCCAGGGCTCACAGGTCACAAGGGCTGTTGGTTCTTTAGTAGCCTATTGAGCAGCTCATGGAAACCCACAGAGCAGGTGGCGGCAGGAGAAAACGCTCCCTTTCAGAACCGGGCCCTGCAGTAGACGTGAGCTCTGGCGTTGCAGGAGCCACAGCCATACCTGAGATGCGGCTTCCTTTCCTGGAGCCCCGTGTTCTCTTGCCAGCTGAGGTGGGAGATGGTGTGGGTGGAGCTTCTAGTCAGTGCTCTGCTAAACCACAGCACCTCTGTTTGATCAAGATGTTGGAAAAGAAAATTCTGTCCCTGTCCAACCCCCACCATCCCCCCAAAAAGGAAATAACTGAAAACTTCTGGTGTCAGAGCTGTTTCATGTGCAGGAAGGAGGCAGCACCATCTGGCAGTCGGTTTCCCAGTCTTTGCCACCAAGTACTAGTGGTGGGTCATATGTGGCACGACCTTCCTTGGCCTCAAGTTCTTCATCTGTCAAGAGTAGATTATTGTAGTAGTTATTGTGAGGAGTGCAGAGGAATGAATAATGCTTATAAACTAGCACATTGTCTGGCTCCTGGTAAATGCTCAATAAATGTTAGCTATTTTTACCCTTAATTTTGTGGGACATGAAATAATCTTTTTCAAGGAATGACTCATTGAGATGCTAACTCAAGCATCTTGAAAGCAACGAATAACCTCTAGTACAGACAGCAAGCAAAAATATGTTGGTAATTGCCACTTTGGGCAATTATAAGAGCTGTGAGTGAAGCCGTCTGGGGGTACATGCACGCACAGAGAAGCTAATGGGAATTAGCCTTACTCATCAGGAAAGCTATCACAGAATGCTGGGTTTAGGTAAAAACAATGAGTAAACAGGGTAAAAACAATGAGGAAACAGAGAGGGATGCACCCCATAAACAAATTTCACAATCTGATATGGAAGCCCCATGCTTCCTGCATGAAGGGGTGAACTCAACGAGAATCACAGGGTGGAACAGAGTAAAGGCCAGGAGTCTCCACATTGTTCTGACCCAATTCCTGAGTATCTGGATGTCTTCCACCTCTTAACTTATTTAGGTGAGCTCCCGAATGAATAGAATGAATAACAATAGCAATTACATATACACACAGCCATGCACGCCTGGAATCCAATGAAATTGTATATTGGGGGTATTTGTTGCCTTCTAAATTACCTTATCTCAGAGAAGGCAAATAAGAAAAGTTGCTTTTTTTTTTTTTTTTTTTTTTTTGATGGGGGGTGGTTACTGGGTATTGAACCCAGGGTTGCTTAACCACTGAGCCACATCCCCAGCCATTTTTATTTATTTTGAGACAGGGTCTCACTAAGGAGCTTAGGGTCTCACTAAGTTGCTGAGTCTGGCTTTGAATTTGTGATCCTTCTGCCTTAGCCTCCTGGGTCACTGGGTCTGGAGGTGTGCACCACCATGCCCAGCAACAAGTTTCTTTCAAATCAATTGTTTATACTGAGTCCAGAGTCCAGAGTTGCTGTTACTTTGAATTTGTTCTTTTAAGAAATCATTTTCTACTGAAGAAATTGAGCCAATGAATCTGTCTTGAAGCTACCTCCAGTTGAGAAACTTATTTATGCGTTCACTGAAACATTCATTTGCTTAGCTAACATTTATTGGAACCTTTTTTAAAAAATCTTTTTTAGTTGTAGGTGGACACAATACCTTCATTACCTTCATTTTATTTTATTTATGTATTTTTGTGGTGCAAGGCAAGCACTTTACCAACTGAGCTATATCCTCAGCCCACTTGAGAAATTTTAATGAGCCAGTTCCTCATTCCAGCCAAGGTAGCTGGATGCTAGAAGCCATATTCAAAGAAAGAGAAGAAATGGCACTTACTGTCACAGTGTTGATGAGCTTGAGTGAGAGCTTCAATTCCATAAACCAGTGATTAAATTACAATGGGATATGGGATGGGATGGGGTGTGGCTCCGTGGTAGAGAATTTGCCTAGCACACTTGAGGCACTGGATTTGATCCCCAGTATCACATAAATAAGAAAATAAAGGGATGTGTCCATCTACAAAAAAATTTTTTTTTAGATACACTGGGATAAATTTGCAGATAGAAATATGTCCCCAAGATAAGATGGCAAATAAGAAAGGCACCAAGAAGACTTCCAGAAAGAGATGAGACTGGAACAGTGGTCCTTTCGCCTTCGAAATATAACCTCATTGCTCTAAGGCCCTTTTTTTTTTTGTGTGTGTGTGTGTGTGTGTTTGTGTGTGTGTGTGTGTGTGATAGAGAGAGAGAGAGAGAGAGAGAGAGAGAGAGAGAGAGAGAGAGAGAGAGAGAGAGAGACTGGGGATTGAACTCTGAGGCACTCGACTACTGAGCCACATCCCCAGCTATATTTTGTATTTTATTTAGAGATGAGGTCTCACTCAGTTGCTTAGTGCCTTACTTTTGCTGAGGCTAGGATCCTCCTGCCTTAGCCTCCCGAGCTGCTGAGATCACAGGCATGTGTTTTTTCCCTCTCTTCTCCCTTTCCTCCTCCCTAACAAGATTAGGGAGACAGTGCTATCTTTTCTTCCCCTAGATATTTGCCCTTGAATGAACACACCCACTACTGGAAGGAGATGCCTGTAGAAGATCTGGGAAGTGAATCTCTCCCAAATTAACAAGTGAATCCTAACAGCCAGCCGCCAGGGTGCCCAGGGACCCCCTACCAGAGCACACCTGGAATATAACCCTTGAAGTTCCTTTAAAACCCCCTGTCCCTGATCTGGAGAGTTATAATAGCCTTTGGGACAGGAGTCCCCTGTGTTTCTCCTTTGCTAGCAAAGCAATAAACCTTAAATTGTCATTGATTGTCACTGGGGATGGGGATGGAGCTTTCGGTTACTAGACCACAGCAAATTCTTTTTTTTTTTAATATTCTTATTTTAATTTTTTTAGGTGTAGATGTACACAACACAATGCCTTTATTTTTATGTGGTGCTGAGGATCGAACAGGGTCCCACCCATGCTAGGCGAGCACTCTACTGCTGAGCCACAATCCTAGCCCCCAGAGCAAATCCTTAAAGAATACATCCTGTTTACCCAGGGAAAGGCGATGGGAGAGATCAAGGTCAATTGAGGCAAAGATGTGTTCAGAGCTAAGGCACTGAGTGGAAAAAAAAAAAAAAAAAAGGACATTCTGTGTGCAGGGATCCATCCTCCCAGGAGGCTGGGAGTGTGTGTCCTGTGAAGGGGCAGAAGGCCCTGTTTCCACAGGCCATCATCACCATTGTGTCCAGGCACAGTCTGGATTTGAGGGAGATGAGCCTGGTGAGAGGCAGAGAGATTGTTGGGAGGGTCGTTGCATTTACGGGAAAGAAGGAGAGAGCCTGTACCAGGGCTGGAGAGGAGCAGGTGTGAGATTTGTAAGTCAAATCAGCAAGACTTGGTGGCTCATAAGATATGTACAATGTGCCTAACTTTATGATGCCTACTTAGAATTTTTCAGCTTTCTGATGGTGCAAAGCAATACATATTCAGTAGAAACCACACTTTAAACTTGAATTTGATCTTTTCCCAGGCTAGTGATAGGTGGTAAGATCTCTCCATGCTGGGCTGTGGCAGCAAGACGTGTTCCTATCAACCATAATTGTGAGAGGAAACAGCCCATACTCTGCTGTGTACTGTGTTGCTAAAACGTGGCGGGAATGTGGCAGATTAGGTGCATTAAATATATAAGTATATATATATATATATATATATATATATATATATATATATATATATATATATTTGTGTGTGTGTGTGTGTGTGTGTGTGTGTGTGTGTGTGTGGTGCTGGGGATTGAACCCAGGTCCTTGTGAATGCTAGGCAAGCGCTCTACATATCCCCAGCCCCTAAATGCATTTTTGTCTCATGATATTTTCAACTCATGATGAGTTTATTGGAATACACTTCCATTGGAATTCAAGCTGCAAGTGTGTAATGATTGCTGGGGGGGGCAGGTCAGAGGTCAGCATAACATCCTGGTTATATGACTGATAGAATGACTGGCATTGGTAGCAGCCACTAAGCTCAGGAGTACCGAGGAGGAACAGCTTTATGGAGAACAGTGAGCTTGGTCTTGCTTGCATATGGTGGGTTTGAGACACCTGAGATCCATAGGGACAGGGAGGGATTAAAAAATGGAAATGTACATCAAAGCTAGAATTCAGGAGAGATGCTGGAGGTGGAGGTGGTTGGGTAGATGTCGGACTTCGTTAGGAATTACAGCATAAGGCTGGACCTGATTAACTAGGCTTCAGGTGTTGTACAGTGAACCACTAAACCAACTAGACTATTGAACCAACAAGAGCAATGAAAGAAATAAACACTTAAAAAAAATAAGAGGGACTCATATCAAGAATATAGCATCTTTGGGGATATAGCTCAGTTGGTAGAGTGCTTGCCTAACAAAAACAGACTATAGCATCCTGGCCTCCACAGGGGAAGAAGAATGTCAACAGTGTATTTTTTTTGGAGGGGGGAGTACCAGGGATTGAACGTAGGGGCACTTGACCACTGAGCCACATCCCCAGCATTTTGTATTTTATTTAGAGACAGGGTCTCACTAAGTTGCTTTGCACCTCACTGTTGCTTAGGCTAGCTTTGAACTCCTGTGTCAGCCTCCCGAGCTGCTGGGATTTCAGGTGTGTGCCAACGTACCCAGCTGTCAACAGAGTATTTAAAGTTGAAGAAGTTGGGGTTGTGGGGAGTAGTTCAGAGCTCCTGAGTTCCATCTCCAGCAAATACGTGAATGAAAAAATAAAATGGAAGAATTCAGATAGTCACACTGCAGAGGGTTAGAGATTACCTGGCATCCGTTAGGATGTCATGGGATTTATCAAGAGTAGATAAAACAACAGGAGATCGAGGAGACACAAGGCTGAGGACATGAGATGTTGAGGAGTAGGCAGTGACTGCCCTTGGAGGAATCTGGGAAGTATGATCGGGTAGTCATTAGAACAGGATGCGAGGTCAAGAGAAGTTTGCCTATTTTTAGTGTGGAGAGAATTTTTTTTTTTTTTTGGACTATTGAAAGGAGACATCTTGGAGAGAGGTTGAAGACACAGGGGAGAGGGGATGATTGATAGAATGTCATCCCAAAGGGACCTGCCCAGGGGCACAGGTGGCAGCATTGACCTCCAACGGGAAAGTCCAAGTGAGAGGCTGGAGGTAAGAAGGTGAGGCTGGACAGGACTTCCTCTCTTCCTGGAAAAAGAGACGGTTGGGAGGAAACCAAAGCTTAAATAAATCACTGAGAAAAGCAGGGCTTCGAAAGGAGATCATTCCACTTTCCTGTAATCAAAACTCTTTATTTCTGATGAAACAGACTCAAGTAAGAATTACACCCAAGAAATCAAAACTCAGCTCCCGCTTGGAAATGATTTTCTGAAGCAGAAATCAACTTGCACATGCTCTGAGGGTGGGAGCCGTGTGAGTCCAGATGGAAGAAACACTTAGAAGAGGGGAGAAAGGCTGGCCTCCGTGGGCTGAAGAAAACTTAGAGGGAAACAGGTTTTCACTTATACTTCTCTGGGGTTCAACTGGATAGCGTCACAATCAGTAACAAAAAGTGCTTCTAAGTTCCAGTTACATACTGAGATGGAGATATAAATCAATCTGATATTGACGTTATTTTTCTCCCCTCACTAGCTGGATATTTAAATTTGTTATTCAGAGGGGAATGTAAGCCAGGCACGGTGGCATACGCCTATAATCCCAATGACTCAGGAGGCTGAGGCAGGAGGATCATGGGTTCAAAGCCAGCCTCAGCAACTTAGTGAGGCCCTAAGCAATTCAGTGAGACTCTATCTCTGAATTTAAAAAATATAAAAAAGGGCTTGGGATGTGTGGCTTTGTGGTTAAGAACCCCTGGGTTCAATCCCTGGTACCAAAAAAAAAAAAGAGAAAATTTAAAAAAAAAATAGAGGGGAAAGTAGTGAAACCATGCCAAGATTAAAAAAAAAAAAATTATGTTTAACATCACCATCTCCAAGTCAGTTTTACTATCAAACACTTTAAAAGTATATGTGTGTGTTGCCCTTGCCTTCCATTCACTCAGTAAACTGAGCATCTGCCTGCACAGGGCAGAACATGAGGTACAGTGATAGAATATGTAGTCCTAGCTCTCAGTAAGTGTCCACGTGGGACCGGTAGGACTGGGAAGACGCTTAGGGTTTTAGCTCAATTCAAGGTACCTGGTGCCTAAAAGGCTCAACATGCTATGAAGATTTAGAAAAGGGGAGTCAATCCGGTTGGAGGAACTTAAGGAGCACATTACTAAAGCGTCACAAGTCAACCTGGGCTTCTGTGATTGTTTCCAGCAAGTTCAGTTGGGAGCAGGGAGGTGCTCCTTGGCTTTTGTCCCCAGCAGTCAGTTTCAGCAGAGGACAGTGTCAGGCTGGAACAGGGTTGGAGCAGAATGTGGAGCCGTGAGCATCCAGCCTGGGAAGTCTGGTTGGATTCGGGAAGGAGGTGATAGGAAGTCACTAGGAGTTTCTGAACAGGGAAAGGACATGAGCTATACCTATTAAAGGGACTTTATCTTCTCATCCGTGTTTCTGTCTCAGGGATGATGTGGGGAAAAAATAAAAAATGATGAAAAGGGTTTGAATTTCCACAGTCACCTTGCAGTCAGGGAGGTCCTGTTCTTTCACAAGGAGAAGTGGAAATCCTCTGTTTATTTAAGGGCCACAGACAATTTTTCATTATAAAGTGTCAAACAATCTGCCGTGACTCCAGATACACTCATCTAAATAAAAGGAAGCTGTTTCCTTATGAATTGAGTCACAATGAAAATATTTGGGGACTGCCATAGAAACAAATGTACCATCTTCCTGAAAGGTGGAAAAGGGATATTGTAGTGTCCACTAGTTCGAAAACAAAGAGTATTTTTCCAAGTGCTCTAACTGGAATGTAGAAACTGATATTAAGATAGAGGCAGAGAAAGGGGTAAAAAAGGAGGCTTAACAGTCTTAGAATGGGATGAAGAGATTCCCTGGCATCAGTCTCGGGCTGGCCGGGAGATCCAAGCAGCAGGTACTAAAGGGACAATGTCTTCAGAGTCCTTTTGTAGGAGCAGTTTGCCCTTGACTCAAGCCCCAGATTTCTGGGCAAGTGACTAGTTGGCTTGGGTTAGATAGATTGCCACTCCTTGGCCAAGGATATGAACTCTCTGATCAGTCGTTTCACCAAATCCAGTAGGAATCCTAGAGAGATTCCCCCCACCCACCCCCAGCAAAGAAGCTGGATGTTGTTCTCCCAAGGAAAGGGTGGGGGAAAACCTAGGCAGGTGAAACTCCGAGCTGCTCACCGCCTTCGCTTCTGTCTCTACCCTCACGTCTGAACTACATATTTTCTAGCTTCTGTTTCCACCATGTAACTGGAACTTCAGGGTCATGGGTGAGCTCTGTGTGGTTAGATCTTACATGCAGGGTGATTGGTTGGTTGCACTGCAAGGCTGCAGCGGTTTTTAAAATGCATAGATAACCACACCTTGGCTCTTCCTGATAATATTCAGCTGGCAAAGGCTCTTGGAGCCTGACTGACATACAGCACACCAAAAAGATGCTAAGACATGGATGATTATAATTGTGCAGTGAGTCGAAACTTCCCTACTAAGGCTTTGGATGCAGCAAGGATTTGGGGGGCTGAGGGAAAGGACAAAGCACAGTTGGAACCAAGCCCCATTTACAAAGATTGATTAGCAGTAATTAATTCCAAGCCTTGCAATGGCTGATTTTTTTCCCCTTCTGCTGAGTTACTGATAAGACTCCGGGCTGTGACTAGCTGTGGCCCCAGATTCTCAGCAGACTCCTTAGAATACTCATTCAAAATTCAACAATATGTGCAGTATGTGGCAAGTGTCTTGTATTAATTAGGATTTGATGTAGAAGCAGGTGACACAGACCCAGAATGCTTAAACCCATTGTTTATTTCTGCCTCCAGTAAAAATCCACGGGTACTGAGCCAAAGCTGTCTGGTAGCATTGCTCTCTGAATTCCTCAGGGACTCAACTTTCTTTCAACTTGTCCCTTTCTGTCTATAAGGATTGGTCCTTGTTCAAAGGGTTCAAGGTGGGAGTTGGAACTCCACATGCACACATATGCATTTCAAGAAGAAGGGTAAAGGAAGGGCTGAAGAAAATAAGGCTAAGAAAGATTCTAGAAGCTGCCCTACAACACTTTCACCTACATCCTTTTGGCCAGAACAAGCTAGCTGCAGCTACAAAGGATCCTGGGAAATGTGAACTTTCTTCTGTGGGGCAGTGCACCTGGCTCAGCTGTAGAGTTAGTTGCATGGCTGTGAAAGAAAAGGCAGATGGACATGGAATGACCAATAGTCTCCTCTGCATTCTTATGCTAAATACAAAGCCAGGACTTTCCTCTCCTCTGAGCATCTTCCTGAGATTCTTGTTTTGGCAAATGGGTCAGACAGGCACCCCACTTGATTGCTCAACCGGGAAATTGCAGTTCAAGAAAAGAGAAGAGGTTTGAATTAAGCACCTTCAGCCCCGTCAGCACCTCCTTGTATTCAGGGAGTATTTTCTGAGATTCAGATTCATGTCAACTACACAGCAGGGCGTTTGGCCAAGGGTGGGGTAGACCTGCCTTGTGTCCCTTAACCATGGTGGGAAGGGTGCAAAGGCTCACCAGGAAAATGCTGGGCTTGGGGGTTGGGATACAGCTCCATGGTAAAGAGTTGCTTGCTTGGGAATATACCAAGGGTCCGGGGATTTTATGAACATTTCTCTGGTATTGCTTGTGCATAGTTGGTGCTGAGTTTCCTCCAAGAGGGAGCTTGGAAATCCATGCACCACCCCCCCCCCCGGTCTTTCCACCTTTTCTCTTTGACTTTGCCTACTGTTTCTACCCGACTCCTGAGCCTCAATTCATATCTGTGCCCTGCCATGGAGGATGGGTTCCATTTGCCATAGATCCTCCCATTTTCCAGAGTGGAGCTCTGACAAATCATGGTGTGCACTTACCTCCATCTCAACACTTCCCAGGGAGACAACTCAGACAAATAGTGAAAGCAGTAGGGAGACAAACTTGGCCAAGTCTGTAAGTGAACATTCTGATGATCAGTGCAGTCCAAAGAGGGAATGGGTTTCTTGGGAGGTGGCGTACACCATAGGCATGGAGGATTTGGGTTTTTTGTTGTCGCTGTTTGTTTTTGTCTGGTGGTACTGGAGCTTGGCACATTTTAGGCATGCACTCTGCCACTGAGCTACTGCGTGAGGATTTTAAGCATAGGTAAGATCCCTGTTTGGTGGGATACAGTTCATGGACGTCATATTTATGAGGAGTCTGTTGGCATTATAAACATTCCATTCCCAGTGTGAGGGTCAGCTTTCTGTCATTGTGCATAGTACCTGAGTACTGACAAAGTACCTGAGATAATCAACCCTCAAGGAGAGAAGGCTTATTTATTGGTTCAGAGTTTTAGGAGTTTCAGTCCATGGTCAGCTGTGTTGATTTTGGACCTGGATGAGCCAGAGCATCATGGCAGGGAGCATCTGGGGAAGAAACTGCTACCTGTGGCTGCCAGGAGGCAAAGAGAGAGAAAGAGGAGGTGCCAGGGTCCCAGTCTCCCCTCCAAGGGCACACCCACCAGGACCTAACTTCCTTCCACTAGGTCCCACCTCCTGAAAGTTCTGCAGCCTCCCAATGGCACCGTGGGCTGGGGACACATGGCATTTGGGGGACATTCAGGATCCAAACTGTAGCACCCAGTTTGACCCTCTGTGGTCTGGTGAGCCTGGAAAGCATGTTGTATTGCTCTGTGCCTTCTTGTGGGAATGAGAAGTCAAGAGGAAGTGTCCTGGGAGGTGGTCAAGAGTAGTGACAAAAATTTCTGTTTCTCCAGCCAGAACCCCAGGGTCCAGATCCTGGCCCGTCATCATGTCTGTGACCCAGGGCAAGTCAGTGACCTGAGTCTGAGATCCTTTGTCTGTATAATGGGAGTTGAAGATTCTCTCTCTTCATAGGACACTGTGAAGATTAAGTATCATAATGTGTATGGCACTTAAAACAGGGCCAAGGATCTTCATTGTTGTAATTATTATCACACATTTCACTACCTATAAAACAAAAACAATATTAGAACTGTTGGCGTTATAAACGTTGTCACTGAAGTGAAGCCCAGCTGAGTTTACAGGCAAAAACCTGTCCAAGCCGAGTTTGTATGAGACTGTACTCTTTTGGATTCAACAGAAAGACCCCAGACCAAAAAAAAAAAAAAATTATTGATTCTTGTAGGCGAGAGGACAATAGCAAAGGGTTAGGGAAGCAGGGAGAATCCTGGCCCAGCATCTCACCAGCCAGCCTTGCCTACCTCCTCTTGTCTTCGTTTGGACCTTCAGGGAAGCTTGCTTCTCAGCCAAGTCTTGAAGACCCGTTTTATGGGGTCTAGGCAAGGCACAGCAAAAGGAAAGCACAAGATGAGCCATTGGGAAGGAGGACAGGGGTACTGGGGCATCTCTGAGGCCTATGCTGAGCCACAAAACTAGAGCACAGTGTGGCTGACAAGGCCAATCAAGGCCACATGCTCCTGGGTGAAAGTAGGGACATAGGATATTTGGAGCCATGGACCATGCTATTCTCTCTCTTTTCATTTCCACCTGGCGAAGGCATCCTTCAAAACTAGCTAATGTATCACCTACTCAGTCAAGGTTTTTCTTACCACCTGGTGTCAGTTGGAAGTTGCATTCAGTTGTGATCACAACAGTGGCTTAAACTCATAATAAGAAATCTGGGGCCAGATACTCCAGAGGTGGTATAGTTGCTCCATTATACCATCTGGGATCCAGGTAGTTTCTCTCTTTTTGCACATCCAGCTAACCTTACCATCCTCTGAAGGCACAAGATGACTCTTCTGCTTCTAGCACCATAGTCCTTATGATAGAAAGAATGGTGGACCACCAGAGATGTTTGTATTCTAGACCCCAAAACTGTTAAGTTACATGGCAGGGGGGAATTATGGTTTGTATTAGTATGCTTTCTGTTGCTATAAGAAAATCCATGAGACTGGACACTTTATGGAAAAAAATGAGGTTTATTTAGCTCACAGTTTTGGAGGTCGAAAGTCCATCATCAGACAGCTCCATCAGTTCAGCCTCTGGTGAGGGCCTCCTTAGCTATATCACATTATGGTAGATTGCATCATGTGACAGAAAGTGCAAGAGACAGAGATCCCATGATAAGAGAAGAAGCAAAAGGAACTCATGGGCCATTTTGCTCTTTTTATAACAACCTGCTCTTGCAGGAACTAACTGCAATCCCTTGAAAACTACATTAATCTCTTTTGAGGGCAGTTCCCCCAGTGACCTAACCACTTTCCACTAGGCTCCACCTCTTAAAGGTCTCACCACTTCAACATTGCCACACTGAGAGCCAAGCTTCTAGCACAAGAAACTTTGGGGGATGTACTCAAACCACATTCAAACCATAGCAAAGTTTCGAAATAGCTGACTTTAAAATAGGGAGATGAAGGGCTGGGGACATAGCTCTGTAATAGATTGCTTGCTTAACATGTGCAAGGTCCTGAGTTCAATCCTCAGTACTGTTAAGTAAATAAATGGAGATGATTATCCTGGGTTGTCTGGACGAGCCTGTTGTAATAACAGGAATCTTTAGAAGTAGAGAAGGGAGGCAGAACAGGAATGTCAGAGGGTGAGGTGACAATAGAAGAATGCTCAAAGAGATGCAGCATGTTGGCTTCAAAGATGGAAGAAGACTGAGGCAAGGAGTATGAATGGCCTCAGGGATCTGGAAAAAAGGCAAGGAAGTGACTTTCTCTGAGAGCCTCCAGAAAGGGACACAACTCTGCCAACCCCTTCACTGTAGCCTAGTGACCCCCATGTCAGACTGACTTGCACAAGTGTAATATAATATATTCATTTTGTGAATATATTTATTCAATTTTGTGGTGGGTGTTCTAGCAGCAACTAGAAACTAATACATCTCTTTAGCATGAGGTCCCTGCAGCAGGCAGGAAGAAAGGAAAGAGCAAAGGTTCTTGCCACTTACATAAACTCTTCCTTTCTTTATAGAGCTTTCTCAGTAATCCCTCCTAACAATTTTACTTATATCTCATTAGCCAGCTCTGTGCCATGGCTGTCTTTATCTTCAGAAGAAGCTGGGCTCATTGCCATCCCCAGCAAAATACAGATTCTGTTAGTGTAAAAAAAGGGGAGAAGAGATACAGGGCACACTACTTGGAGTTTCTACCACACGGGTCTAGGCAGAACTGCCGATTCCACAACTCATCATTCTTCCCTGGTACCATCTTTTTGGGTTGTAGTGTAATTTATGTGTTTATGTGACTGTGTTTGATTTTTCTCTCTGTCCCTGATGCTCTGCAGAGTCTGATGCAAAGAAAGTGTTGGCATAAAGTGGATGAATATGAGAATAAGTTTTGAATAGAGAACAATGGAGCCAGAGGCCCTTTGTATTTTTCCTGTAACAATGTTCTGTGGCGGTTAGGGACATTTTATAAGACCATTTGACCCCGAAGGGAAACTCATCTCCAGTAAATTAAACCTCCGCAGCTGCAGTATGTCATCTTTCCTTACAGTTTATTACAATCTACTGTTTGCTCAGAAGAAACTGAGCACAGCCGGTCAGAGACTGTTGGTACACCTGTCACAGGCCACAGAGCCTGCATTAACCTTACGTATAAATTACACTTCCTGCCCGTTCTTTATTTTTAGCTCAGCCATATCTATTTGGCACCTCCAGAGAAGACTGCATTAGGTTTCAGACATGAGACTACCAGGCAGCAGCATGTCCAGCCCGGCTGGGATGACAGTTATTAACCCCATGACGCTGTCTCTTGGGAGGCTCCTCAGCCCCAAGACTCAATTTTCCTGAGAAACATCATGGCCTGGGCTATCCAGAGCTCCCAGACCCTGGCCCGAGGCCACCTGTGCATTTGTAGGAAAATCTGCTCCTTGGATCTGACCTCCTGAGACTTGCATAGGCGGCCTGTTTCCCTCAGTCATCCCCTTTAGGGCGAAACTCAGTTGTTATCACCAGGGTTTGGTTTCACCCCCTCCTTCCTTCTCAGTTACGCAGCACAGTATCACGGCCCAAATCTTCAGGGCCTGAACTGTATAGCCCAGTGCCCTGAAACCCATAGGGCAGGGGCAGGCTGTGGCGGCAGGGAGGCCAGCCAGTGGGCATCGGGTCCCAGGGAAGTCTTAACCACTTGGGGCTGTGGCACCGGAAGTGAGTTACTTGGAGACAGCCATTTTTTTTTGTCAGCCATTTTTAACTGTCTCTTGTTTGTTTTAGAATCCTCTGCAGTTCTGTACAGCAGCCAAATAAGCTCAGTAAATGTTGGTTTTGAATTTAAATAGATGTTAGGGGGTGCCATTTAACCTCTTCACTTCAAACAGAGAAGCTCTCAGGATGAGGCCTCAGCAGGTATTTTTGTGTAAGTGAAACAACTGATTAGTTAAGTAATATGTGAATTTTTCACTGTGAAAATTATAAAAACAAAACTAAGATCATCTATAATCCTATTACCCGGAGACAACTACCACTGATATTTTCCTGTTTTCTCAGTCCTGATCCTCATGAAGGAGTGCCCTGTTTCCTTCCAGATTTCTCTGAGGATTTGGGAGTAGGGGGACAGGGTAGTTTATGTTCTTTCTAATCTTGTAGCTTCAGATGTTATTGGGCATATAAATATGCACATGCTATAAAAACACACACATATTATACATATGATTGATCTATATCATTGGAATATACATACACACATTTGTCCTGTCTCAGTGAATGGTTACCATAATAATGCTATATAAAAAACTCCCTTAAGTTCATTGGCTTAAATTGAAAGTCGTTTGTTCTTGCTGACACTTCTTTGAGCAGGCTGGGTATTTGCTGATCCAGGCTGGGCTCTGCCAAGTGGCTGACTTATGGTCAGTCCTGCCTGCACTTGCCTGAGCTCAGGTCTGCTCCATGTGTGTTCTTTTTGAGGCCTGGGCTGAAGAGGAAGCAGTGGCCCAGAGAAGGTCTTTTCTTGGTGCTAGTAAAAGGTACAAGGGGTCAAACTTGGAAAGCCCAGCCAAGCCTCTGGGTCATGTCTGCTATCATCTCATTGGCTACAGCAAGTCACGTGGCTGAGCCCAAAGTCAAGAGGGAAATGTGTCCCCCACCATGAGGCTAGCACCAATGAATCAGGGAAATATGTACTTTTCCCAAAGAGGCACAGGGGAAGAGAAGGAATATTTTTGAGAATAATATAACCTGCACATCCCAAATGTTTGCTGAAGTGCTCTGCCCTTTGAGATTTCAATAAAATCTGCTCAGAATTCACCTGCAGTAGTGTCATCCAGGCTGTTCAGGAGACCTCTAGCTTAGAGCTGCTCCACCCATTGAATTAGGCCAATTTATGGGTCTTTGATTGTCTTGTATTCTCCCTGTTCAACACTCACATCCCTTTTCTAGGTTCTCTTCAAAATAGTTCACACAGGCGTGTGTAGAAGATCTTGCTGAACATTCGGAATAGCAAAGGAGTGTTATACCTCTGTGTAGAGAGTTATACCTCTGTGTACAGGCTCCTCCCGCCTCTAGATTCAGTGCGAATCTCAGCCCACACCCTGGCCTCTCCAGCTTGCTGAAGGTTCACCCTATCTCAGAAATTCCCACAGTCTTGTCCTGGCTAGGCCATACCTTTGTGTAATTTGGTTTGGCTTCTTTTTTATTCATTTGACACATGCATACAGAGTGTTTGTGATCTCCCCTTGGTGTATTGTAGTATAGATGGGGAAGTTAATAATGTAGTTACTATTGGGGGGGGCTAGATAATCCTTCCTCATGGGGGACTGTCCTGTGAATGGCAGGATATTTAGCAGCATCCCTGGCTTCTCATTAGATGCCAGTAACGACAGTCCTACTCCTCTTGGGTTATGAGCAACCAAAATATCTCTAGACATTGCCACATCTCCTCTAGGGGACAAAGCCACCTCAGTTGAAAACCATGCTCTAATATACAATAGATTTCATTTAAAAAATATATACCTGATAAACCAAAATAATACTCTTGAGAAACATTCAAAGGAGGGTGACATTACTTTCTTGGGGTGAATCTCCTTGGGTCAAGGCTCTGTATCAACAAACTGGTTACTTAATTTTGCCAAGCCTTATTGATCTCATATGCAAAATGGGATTCTCTACTCTTAGGGTCATTGGGAAGGTCAAATAAAGTAGCCCATGTGCTTCCTTAGCTCTTGGCACAGAATAAGTTCTCACTAAAAGCTAATGATTATTCTTATCATTTCACTGGAAGAACACGGTTGCTGAGACTTCCCCCAAATCATGGCTGTAGCTGCTCTTCTGTAATATTCTCAGAGTCTCCTGGAAGTGCTGAAATTTCCCTTTTGGAAAATATATAGGAGGCTGCGTGAAAAACAAGGAAAGTTCCAGAAACGTAGGGGGGCAGTTACATCTGTCCCTTCCATCTTCCTTCTTTTTGGCAATAAAAGCTGTACCACTAAGGGAGAGGACAGCAGGCTTCCATGGGTTTTGGGCACCAGCCATTTCTTAACAGTGTTATTTCCTTTGAGCAAGACTGACCCTTCACCTTTTGGCCATCCTGAGAGCAGGGCAGTTATTTTGAAATCACTAGAATATGAAGCTACTTCCTTCAGATATTATGCTCTGTAAACATTGTCCATCTACAAATAAGAAGCATGCCCAGGAGTTGGGCTGGAGGGGAGCTACCAAAGCACATTGCACAGTAATGACTTTGAACTTGTGGAGGTAGCCCTGGGTTGTGTTCCTTTAACCAATATCTACCCAGTGACAAAACTGGAAACAGAGCACTCTGTAATAGAAAACCTTGGCCTGGCTCCTCAGCATAATGTAAAGACTGCTAGGAAGGTCCACGTCACCCCACAGGAAGGACGGAGCTGCTCTCTTGTCCGTGGACGGCAGGACAATAAAGCAACATGTCCTCTGTTTGTTTGTCTTCCAGGCTGGAGCAGGAAATCCAAGCGCTCGAAAGTGAAGAATCCCAGATATCTGCCAAAGAGCAAATCATCCTGGAGAAGCTAAAAGAGACAGAAAAATCCTTCAAGGACTTTCAGAAGGTGAAGAAACCAAATATGATTTCTCTAAGTCCTGTCCATGGGGAAGCAAGCCCTAGGAAGATGTCACCAAAGAGACCAGTGGGTGTTGAAAAGTCAGAGCCACACACTCTGTGAAATGAGGGACAAGGGTGTGAGGATCACATGCCATCCCTAAAGCTGAGTGGCCTGCCTATCTTTGGGCGTGCACCACGTGGTCTGCTGGGAGACCTTGAAGAGAGTCATGAATTAACCCCGTCGACCTGCTGTCCAAACCTTTTTCTGCCTAATGCCTTAAAATCTTCCCCTATTGGACTCCAGAACTCTAAAACCAAATCCTGCTCAGCAGATTAAACACTGTCCCTGGGGCTTTGCTTCTGGAGTCTCTCCTTTATAAAAGGGCCAGAGGCAGTACTGTTATCAAATGGACATGAATTTCAAATACAGAGTGAAATCTAACTGTACATAAAAACAAATGACGTTGTGTAGGAAAGAGCAGAGAATCCAGAAGGCCGGTGGGCCCTGAGTATCTCAGGACCTTCCCTCCATTCTGTCCCTCCTGTTTCCGCAGTACCTCAGTGAGAGACAACCAAACTAATGAAATGGATTTTAAGATGAGATTTTCTAATATCACTTCTTCAGCACAACCCAGGATATTTTCTAGATCATTAATAAAATCAATATGATAATGAATTGATCAAAATTTGGTCTAAGATGGGGATGGAGTGGGGCGTGGTGGCACATGCCTGTAAACCCAGAGATTCAGGAGGCTGTGGCAGGAGGACTTCGAGTTCAAGGCCAGCCTAGGCCACTTAGTGAGACCCTGTCTCATGATAAAAAATAAAAAGGGCTGAGGATGTAATGTGCCCTTGGGTTCAATCCGAGTACCCAAAACAAACAAAAGTTGGTGATGATAAACCTTAACAATTCCCTTAGTTTTGTGGATAATTGCTCAGAAGAAAAGAGAGCATGGGGTTCGCCTGCCACAGTCACATTCTGAGCCAGGGCCTGGGAAGGAGTGGCTGAGGGCTGAGGGACGCACCCCGCATGCGTAGTAATGCTCTGTCCTGCTTTTGTTTCCACAGAGCTTCTCCACTACGGATGGAGGTAAGTTCCGCTGCCCCACTGTAGATGGGTGCTTTTCTCCTGCTTAGGGGTCTCTTAACCCAGGCCCACCAGGAGACGCAACATGTGGCTTTGCCAGGGTGTCAGATGGAAGGACAGCCCTGTGGGCAGGGCCCCGAGAAGGTCCACATTCCCCATCTTTACCGCCTCCCTTCTTTAAGACGTTTCTCCGCCTCCAGCTTCTGTTATAAAGTCGGCCATTAGTTCTCGAAGGCTCACTGCCTGGGCCTTTCGTAAAACGAGCTCAGCAGAGAAGCGAGCTAATGTCAGGACCAGGTCCCTGCAGGAAGGGCCCATTTGTCCTGATTAAACCACACATCAGAAGGCCATTTGGCATTGAGGAAGCCTGTCTAAAGCCCCTGGTGTTTCTTTTCTTCCTTCCCTCCCTCCCTCCCTCCCTCCCTCCCTCCCTTCCTTCCTTCCTTCATCTCTCTCTCTGTTTCTTTCCCTTTCTTTCCTTCCCCTCCTTCCCTCCTTCCCTCTCTCCTTCCTTTGAATCAGAACACTGCAGTTCCTCCACTCTTCCAGGGAAACGGAGCTGGGCAGAACTTCCCTCCCTGTGGAGAGAGCTGGCCCAGAGCACAGCAAGGGTGCCCTGGCTTTCGGACCCCACTGTAGCAGGTCTTTCTCCTCCTGTCCTTTTTGATGCCCTGTTCTCTCCTCTGCCCTGTTCTGCCCTCTCCTGAGCCGTGAAGATGAATATGGGATTATGGGCTTCCGGTCCTTCACTGGGTTCCCCTGACCTCAGCTGCAAGCCTGTGATTCCCACTCTGACTTTAGTCTTCAACTAGATCTTCTTAAAAATATGGGGACTTGTTGAAGGCTCGCTCATAAGCCACCTGCTCACCTGGCTCTTGTGAGGTCAGCCTCTAGACCAGGAAGGTGATGAGGAGCCAGAAGAGTTGGATCCGAAAGTGTTCCCAGTGCCATTTGGAAAAATTTGAGGAAAAATTTTAAAATGCAGTGATATATAGTGCATTTTCCTGAATCAGCCAAAGGCCAAGGACATTTGTGATAAGAATAGTTCTGACTTGGGGTCGGGGGGTAAAGATATGATTTTTTTTTTCCCCTTCAGCACAAAAAGGCAAGAGATCTGGATTTTTGGCTTCTGGGTAACCTTTGGGAAGATATTAAATTAAACTTCCTGCTCTCAGGTGTGTAGGCAGGACAAGCCAGCAGGGACTCTGGGAGAAGAGGACCTATGACAGTTCTAGGAAGAGAAGCTGAGCCCTTGCTCAGGTGTGACCCAGTGGGGGCCCTTGTTCTGTGCTTTGTGGGTGGGGCATGGACTGAGGAGGTGGCCTTGGTGAATTGGGGTTGCTGCATGAGAAGAGAGCCAATCCTACATGATCTGCAAGAATGTAGGACGTGTCAGGCTAGGCTGGGCTGGGACACTGACCACAGACACCCACTTACCTACAGAACATAGGTTGTTCTACACTTTGACTTTGTTCCTTCCTTTCTCAAACCAGGACCTTCCCTGAATTTCATTCTCTCTGATAATTGGGGAAGAGGAGGGCCTGCACATCTTGTCCCCAAGGCTGGAGCCTCTCTAGTCTGTGACTTAATGACAGAAATGAGGCCATGTTATAAGCTCTCGCTGTGTGTCTCTTTTGCACCCTGAACTTCTGCTCTCCTCCCGCGTTCCACCCCACTGTTCCCACCCATTCCCCTATGGGCTCATATTGCTGGGAGGCATCCTGACCAGGACTGAGAAGAGGGCCTGCGAGAAAGTGGCCCTTGACTCTGTCCTCCATCACCTTTGCCAGAGTGCGTGAGCTCAGGCTTGGGAGCGTGTGAAAGTCTGAGGCATCCCAGGAAGGAGTTTCCATGTTTTCAGTGTCACTCTGGATGGCGATTCCTGCCATCTATGGTTCAGACCAAGCCTGGTGCCTTCTCCATCACATCACACCTACTAGCCAAGGAGGAAGTTTGGAGGGGGGAACACAGGCTTGGAAACACGTGATCAAGGTACAGGTCATGTGTGGCCGGCGGGGAAGAACTGAATGAAGCACGTCGTCCCACTTGAGGGATTTGAGGATTACTATTTTCTCATTCTGTGTTTCAAAGGCTCTGAGTTACCCAGACCCTCTTAGAAAGAGCCAATTGTTACTAAGAACTAACAAGAAACTACTGTAGAACAACAATACCTTAAGAATTAACCCTAAATTTCTGAGACACACTGTTTGGATTCTGTTAACTGTATAGATGCTGCACCTGATCAACAAAAGCACCCTCTATGTTTGAGGTGTCAAGGGGACAGCTGGTGATGTGTGTTCACGTGATGACCCTTCTTCTGGTACCCTGAATGCGTCACCCTCCATGTGTCAGAGGAAATGGCCTAATGCACTGCGGGGTCACCAATGGCTTTTGAGGCCATGGTAGCGCTGGTCATCAAGAGCAGTTTATTCCAGACTTCAGTAGAGTTTCCTGTTCATGTATATTCTGATCCTCCCACCCCAACTTTTATCACATAGCAGACCCCTTAGCAAGTGGATGGGTTATTTTTACTGCCCTACACAGACACAGTGTCTTGTGTAACTGTAAACTGCAAATAGTATGTGTCTCCTGTGTCTCAGCTCTTTACCCACTGAGAAGCTGGTATGATGCCCTTGGCCAGAACAGGTAAAGGAAAACGTCAGTCCTGGGCTCATCTCAGTCCTTGCTGTGTGACATGGATCTAGGGTTCCCAGCCCATCCCAATCTTTGGTGGCCTGGAGCCTTCCCTGCATCAGAACCTTTATACCAATGATTTAGAAATCTCAGTCTTTAGTTGCTTGTAAGTCGTATTTTAAGGAAAATTTTTAATTTTGTTTCTCTAGTCTGTGTTCTTTATAGCTACTATAAGTGGCAGTGCTGGAACCAAAGGCATCCTAAGTTTCTGTTCTTTTAAGTGATTGCTCTCTACCTTCTCTGAGAATGGGGAGATAATTGATGGACCTCCTTGACTTTGTAAGGAAGAGGGCAGTTATTGATGGAGGCCACCTAGAAGAGTGGAGGCCCTGTTCATTATCCCTTGGCTGCATAACTGCTTAATGATAGCCAGGCGTGGGGCTTGGCACAGTGACACATGCCTGTAATCCTAATGGCTTGGGAGGCTGAGGCAAGAGGATCACAAGTTCAAAGCCAATCCCTGCAAAAGCAAGGCACTAAGCAACTCAGTGAGAACCTGTCTCTAAAAGAAATATAAAATAAGGCTGGGGATGTGGCTCAGTGGCTGAGTGCCCCTGAGTTCAATGCCTGGTACCCCCCCAATAAATAAATAAAATATTTAATGATGTCCCCTTCTGTGTCCCCTCCCATACCCCACTCTCCTCTCTCTTGTCTTAGCAGAAGCCATGCCACCCCAGACCTCAAGAAATATAACTCCTGAGCTTGTAGCCAGTGAACATTAGGTAAGGGTACCCCTGTCACCAACTCCTATCTGACTGGGTGCCTCCTAGAGGAAGCTGAGACATGAGCCCTGGGATCCACAAGCTCTTTAAGAGGCAGAATCCTCTATCTTCAAGTGGATTTTGTTTCTAGCTGCTAAAACTTGGAGCATGCAGAGTGCCCTAGATGTTGTATATTTAGCATAGAACTTCCTAGACACATGTGTGACCTGTATGTGAGCTCTTACCTGATCAGAATGACTTGAACTTCCGTCTCATTCAAATGCAAGAAGTCAGATTTACTGAGATCCCATTCCACATATTTCTGGAAATCCTCAGTAAAACTCAGAAGTTCTGCAGATCTGCTCTGGCCACTTCTTTGCTCCTGAACTGTCCCTTTGGTCCCAGATTTCCATGGACCATCATTACCAATCTGCCCTGATGCCTCAAGACAAGCTTACTTCAAGTACTGCTTTCTTTGGTCCTGCCTTGGGCTGGTTTGGAGCACCGGTCCTTCCCACAGCTCCCCACAGTGAGAGCTGAGAGATGTCTGTAGTCAAAGTTCAGGAAAAACAGAAGCACAGCTCAGCATGGAAAAGGTGCAACTTCAGACACATGGCCACTCTCGGAGCCCCTGGCTCAAATCCTGCCTATCCTCAGAGGACCCCCCCCCCCCCCGTCACCTCAAAGGCTCAGTTCCCTTCCTTGCAGTGAGAGGAACTTCAACCATGTCTGCCCTGCCTGGGATCCAAGCTCCAGCACACATAGATCCCAGAGAGAGAGAGAGAGAGAGGGAACCATGAGGCTGACTCCAGCCTTATCTTATGTCCTGTTCCTTCTTCCCTTGTGCTTGATGGTGAGGAGGGTTCTATTCTCTTAGAGAAACAACCCCACCTTTGCCCTAAGAACATAAAACAGTGTAATATCAGTACATTCTGGATTGTCCAGACTCGCACACAAATCAGCAAATGGTCTGGTTGGTGTAGAATACAACTAATCCTCACTCAGTGTCTGTTTATAGCATGAAATTTAAGAAAGAAGAAACCTGCCAGAACTAAAGCAATATCAATGGGGAGAAAGAGGGGAAGCAGGTAGGAGATGTGGAAGGAGGCAGAGGTGACAGGGCTGAGTGGATGCTGGGAGTGGCTGGCAAGCCCAGAGACAGTGCAGGTGATGCAGCAGCTATAATACAGGTTCCATTTTAATGGACATTTTGAGTTTGAGGTGATTGGGGGATATTTAGTGGAGATGCATAGTAAGCAGTTAGAAATAATCATGAATGAGTGATTGATGTTCTGGGATTAGCATCACATGGAGCCCAGCTTTCTAGAATCTTCTTGCCTTTGCTTTTCCACTTCTCTCTGGGAATACCCAGATTCTTCTTGTCTCACGCCAGTGATTACGTTTTCTCTTCTGATAGCTTGGCAAACCTGTAATATTCATGGCCTCCAAGTCATACCTTCTATTTTTTTTTTTTTAAAGAGAGAGTGAGAGAGGAGAGAGAGAGAGAGAGAATTTTTAATATTTATTTATTTAGTTTTTGGCGGACACAACATCTTTGTTTGTTTGTGGTGCTGAGGATCGAACCCGGGCCGCACGCATGCTAGGCGAGCGCGCTACCGCTTGAGCCACATTCCCCTGCCCAAGTCATACCTTCTAAATGGGCTTGTCAGTTTGCTTGTCCGTACACCGCTGAGGGTCTTGCTCCTTTCATAGCCACATTTAACTGTTACTGGGCTAACAGGGAGTTCACTGGGTGGTATGATTTGGAATCTCAGAATTTTTTTGCCTGAAATTCTAGCCTGGAGTTTAGAAATCATGGAATAAAATTCTGGAGTTTGTTTTAATGCATATGAAATCAGTCTTTTGAATAAATAAGGCACATGAATTTAGCTGTATTTTCCTGTACTGTGTAGTGCCCCCATTTTCATTGTGAGGATCCATGTTTGGTCAATCCCGCCAAGTTGATAATGGCTTTCACTGGCCCATCTCTGATTCTTTTTTGGCCCCTGAATTCGTCCTAGACTCTAGAACTTTCTGATGACTCTTCCAATACACAGAGCAGTCCTGGGGCTTGAGCTCTCTGGCCGGGATCCCTCCTACCTCAGCTACTCTGCTGAATACCAGTCACTGGGCAAATGCTTGGCTTTGTTTACTCTGATCCTCTTGTCCAGTGGCCATCGAAGCGGTCCATTATGTAGGGCAGACAAGCTGCTGTCTCGGCAGTGAACCCATTGGGCCTCCCGACACTGTGCCTAATTGTATTCCCTGTTCTCTGCTACCAGATGCAGTAAATTACATTTCCTCCCAGCTCCCCAACCTGCCAATCCTCTGTTCACGAACAGCAGAACCGTAACCTGGGCAGGAGGGGACCAGCAGAACGTCTGGTAAGTCCTGGGGAGTGCTTTGGTTTGGCACCAGGACTGTCCAAGGGGCTTGCGTTTCTCTTAATAGCGAGATGGGTGCCTTGATGCCTTTTACATAGGGGATCCCCTCCTTCAGCCCAGCTTCAGCACAGCATGAACAGTGGCCACACAGGTAGGCACTGGCCCCTGATGGGTGCTTGAAGAGCAAATGGGAGGGAATTTGAGGAAATCAGAATTTTGCCTCCGGCTCTATGGGAACCGTTCTCTGATATTATGGTCTTTATATCTGTCTTTACTCTTAATCTGTAGTGTACCTCCAGGGAATTTTATTTCCCTCATTCAAATTGCACAAATTGAAAGCACTCTGATAGAAGCTGGGTGGAAAGTATTTTCAAAGCATATGAGACCATTGCAGGAACCCCTGGGTAATTGAACTGTTTGTATAATTTGAATCTGTAGTTCCAAGTCTTCCCAGTTCGGGAGTTATTTAGATTTTGGGGGGTGGGGGGAAGTAGCAATTTAAAGATTAAATGTTTCTTACTGATATTTCTGACAATGGTAAAGATTCTAAAACAAGACATTGATGAGCATAGAGTCTACAGAGAGCCATGCTTTGTTTCTTGTGAATGTGCCTCAGAAATCAGAACCGGAAGGATGCGAATAATAAACCCCTACACCAACCCATTTGCTCCACACAGAAATGCACCGAGGGCTGGGGATTCAGTGAAAACGTGAGTTTCCCAGAGTCGCACAGTTAGTGACAAGGTAGGCAAATTCAAATAGGAGCAACAGGTTTCACACTGTCTCCTCTAGGTAAGTCTGTTTAAAACAAAGCATGTAATGGCATCTTGTAAAGCAAAATGGTCATGTACTTTTAAGCCAGAAGTCTTTTATATAGGCCTAATCTGAATATTTTATGACATAAGCATAACATTAAAATAATATAAAAAGTTTTAATGTAAAAGTGAAAGGAAAGCAAGAATTGACATAACTGTCATGTCCACTGGCTAAATCTGAATGCCTACTGGGCATCTCTGCAGACACCTCAGGATACTATTTTTACATACAGACTCAGAAAGTTCTAGAACTAGATGGGACTGTAAGTGATGTCTGGCCAAACCTGGACCAGGTCCACATGTCCCTGGACAATTAGAGGATGGATATCCCAGAATCTACAAAGGAACCACTGGCAGTCACTTAAACAGTGGGCTCTTTTGGGTGCTCCGAGACACACTTCTGAGATCAACACGCATACCAAATGTTGAAAAGTCACACGCCTCCCTGCTTGTTACTAGAGACTTGGGGGATTGATTGTTTCCTCCCAACTCCTCTCTGTAAGTTCCTGCCCCTCAAAGGATAGGTAATATGATCCAGCTAATGGATCAGCTCGTGGATGGGGTAGGACATGTATATGGGACTTAATTTTAAGAGATAGGGAAAGGATTTGCACACTGTTGGTGATCAAGGAACATGAAGTTCAAGGATAACAATGTGCTTTGTAAATGGGGAATTCATGTGCGACCACAGCCTGGCATCCTTCATGTTTGAATATACTGCAAAACCATATTCACCTAAGTAGTAAATGCATTTTTAAAAGCATGTGTGATCAGAATCTTTTTAAAAATAAGTTTTCATCTGCTTTTGTTTATTAGCTGAGAACTAATTTGCATAAATGCTTTACTCTGGGAATACATATAAGGGAAGGTGTGGAAGGAATCAAATTTCATGTGGTTGACTCCTTTGTCTGGGCTGCTTCTAGAATGAGCAAACTATCCATTGTAGTTAACAGTGGCCACACAGAGCCCATATGGCATGCCAACCAGTGGCACTCATCAGTAGAATTCTAGATACAATCCATCCTACATTAAGGACATCCTTTTGGAAATTTGCAAGATCCTAGAGCCATTTTTGTGTCATCTGTCATGATGGCATGATGCAGACATTCTAGTTGTTTGGTATTAGAAGGTTTCAGACTCTGTATAATTAGAATTTATTTAGAACCGTTGCTCTTCAGAACCGGGAGGCATGTACCCCAGTCCCTTATACTAATGGTTGAATCCTTGCTATAATGGCCCTCCGCAAAGAGGTCCTCAAACAACAGTCACACTCTTCAGTGGTTGCAGCCTGATCTCCTCCAGGTTGCCCATTCTGTCTCTAGATGGTTCTGACTGTTGGGAAATTCATCCTCTGATGGAGCTATCATTTATCTGCCTTCATCTTCCATCTCTTGTTCCTTCTCCTTCCCCCTGGAGCTGCTCAGAACAAATCCAAGTTGGTGTTCCTTCAAGCATTTGAAAATGACAATCCCTTCCTGTCTTTCCCAGATCCTCACTTTAAATGTCCTTTCCGCCACTGTCCCAGCCCCTGGTCCCGAGATGATGAGACTGTTTGGCAACACCCTCTGCCATCTCTGCCCCTCTCCTCTGCACACTCCCCATTTTGTCTCTAGTCTTCTTGAAACAAGGTGGGCAGAGCTGTCCAATGCACCCTGAGAGAGGCTGACCAACCCCTGCAATGAAGCAGGATGCCACACACCAGTGGCTGCCTCTGTGGCGTCTGGCCTTTCAGCTTCTCTTTCTACAGTAAAGCTTCACCTGCCTGCTCAGCCTTGCTGTTGCCTTTTCTGGGTGAGGCCTCATTTCTGAATCCTTTCAGTGGAAACCTGCAGTCTACCACCTCCCTCCTGTTCACACACCATGTCACCTGCTCAACACGTAGAAGCACCTACAAAAATCATTCCTTCATCTCAAAAGACAAAAATAAGAATGAGCTATGAACCTTTCTGCCCTTTGTCAATTTGATATGACTTATATTTCTTTTTGTAAGCTTGTCTCTAGCAGATGTTGGGGATTCCATGGAGCCAAGGCAGGGAGGTGGAGGGGAAAGTTACAGGACGTGACAGTCTCTGGTGTTCTCTCTCATCTCAAACATAGCGGCTTCCCCTCCTTGTATTTCCATTGTATTTTCATTTCTGCATCAAATTCCATTTGAATAAAGGGTATGGCAGTTTTGAAAGTAGAAAAAAAACTTTATTATATATTGCTAGAGTCTTTGTAACTCATGATTATGGTACTTGATAGCCTCACTCTGCTTCAGTTGAGTACCACCTTGAATCTGAAATGCAATCTTCCATTATTTTTCATCATTTCACATTGAAAAAAAATATTGCACATTGAAACCAAAGTTAGAGCCTGTGGCACACCACAGGGTCCCAGTTTGTAGTTAACAGGCTCAATTGCCAGCACCTTTCCTGATGTTCAGGATTCCTGAGACAAAGTCAGGGAGAAGGAAACTGGGACCCTGAGCCCAAAGTACCGAGGACCTTTCTGACTGTGGTGCTTGGTTGGTTTCAGTCTTCTCATCAGAGCTTTGATCTCAGTGGTATTCTTGCTGGTAATTTTCAGACTAGCATCTGTTTTTCTTTACCAAAAAGATAAACACAAAATCAGAGACGAGAAACTGACTTTTGCCTTTGCTATCCAAGGACATCACACCCATGCTAATTTTTTTTTCAGCAATGAAAATCTATTCTGTCACAGTCTTGGAGGCTAGAAGCCTGAAATCAATGTCTGCAGGACAGGTTCCATGTGAGGGCTGTGAGAATCAGTTTCATGCCTCTTCCCTAGCTCTTTAAAGGGTCATTTATGTATAGACACTTGGATTTCTTTTCACTGACTCATGACAGTTGTACATATCTCTAGGGAACAGTGTAATCGATCAGTGTATGAATACAACATGAAATGATCAAATCAGATGATTAGCATTTCCATCTCTGTTCTTTGTATTGGGAACTCCTGTCCTCTCATTCTTTGTGAAACATGTAATAAAATGTTGTAAACTGTAGTCACCCCACTGTGCTGTAAAATAGTAAGGTATCTTGGGAAGACAAATAATTCAAAGAAAAAGTTTGGGATGAGAGGGAGACTCCACTGTGAATTAATTTCCTCATTTTCATTGTCGTCAGTATCATAAGAGCTGATTTCTCATTTCCAACCTCGAGAGAGGGTGTGCACACCTATGTACGAGTATAATCATGTGCTCTGAGGGTGAAAACTACACATAGGTGTGTTCCTTCAGTCAGCCAAGCACACATGTCACTTGTTAATCACATGTCAGGTTGCAGTGCCAGCTCCTGAATGTTTCTTGTACTGGGGGACCCTAGCTAGGCGCCCCTGGTGGGTGACAGTCGCCATCTGCCTATCTGCCGCTCTCCTGATGCACTTTGCACATCACAGCTGTCCACGGCACCATGACACAGCAGAGCTGTTAGTTTTCATCATACAAATGAGAAAAACGAGGCCCAGAAATGTGGAGTGACCCCGAGTCGGAAGCTGATCCACTGCGTTTCTGCCTCCCCCTGACTAACGACAGCAGACGTGTGGTACCTGTACTTTCCGTGTGAACCTCAGCCTTATTCTTCCTCCCATGATTCCAGAAGGACAAAGGAAGTGAGTTGGGAGAAGCCCCGAGTCAAGGGATTCAGCACTGATGGAATTCTCTACCCTCCAGGAACTTGGCCTTGTTTTGTGTGTTCTTGGATTTATTTCTCAAAAGAAGTCACGTCACTTGCTCCCCGGCCTCCCTGTGTCAGATGACCTCGTTCCTCTTCTCTCAGCTCCCGACAGCCTTTACAGTTGCTTGCTGTTTGCTCGAGGTGGAGGAAACAGGCAACAGGGAGTGGATGGGGCCGGGGGAATGGGCTGGAACCTGGACCCGGCTGATCTGCTCCTCATACCCATCCCATCTCGGGGCCCCTGAGCCTCAGGCCACAGTGGCTTCTGTCCTGAAGCCCTCACCTTGGCTTTTAGGTAGGTGACTTCCCAGGGGCCTCCCTGTCTCCTCCACACCTAGGTGTCTTCAGAACCCAGACCCTAGAATTATCACCCCCCATTGAGGTGAGTCTCCTCCTTCAGGGAGGGTCTCCTACTGATGGAAGAATTAGGGGGAGCAAGAACCAAGAAACCATACACAGAGGCGCAAAATCAAAGCACTTTATCGCTGTTTGTTTGCATCCCTCTGAAGAAGCCAGCCATATCTTGTTTTGTTTGTTTGTTTGTTTTTGCTTCAGAGATTGAACCTAGGATGCTTATCCACTGAGCCACATCCCCAGCCCCTTCTTTATTTTTTATCTTGAGACCATGTCTCGCTGAGTTGCTTAAGGCCTCACTAAGTTTCCAAGATTGGCTTTGAAACTTGCAATCCTCCTGCCTCCGCCTCCAGAGCCGCTGGGATGACAGGCCTGCGCCACCCTGCCCGACTGCCACAGTGGTTCTGATTCTTCACTCATAGTGCTCAGCTGTCTCCCTGGATTGTTGGAAGGGTTAGTGAAAGTGCTTTATCTACTCCATCAGTATGTAATGTTTGGAAATCCACAGTTAAATATGTTGTTGAATAAAAGTGTACTTCCATACCCCAGTCAACCTGTGAGTGAAGTGTTCCTTGAACTGTCTTGTATCTCACACGTTTCGCTTCTTGCCCAAGTTCTTCCTCCAGGAAGTTTTGGAGAACTGTTATTTTTGCATATGTCTATGGGGCTCTTTGGGAATCTCCTTCAGGGGCTCCCCAGAAAGCCCCTCCCCTCAAGAATACTTTTTCTTCCCCACCTCTCCAAGATGAACAGAAGCACCAGGCCCCTCTGACCCTCACCACTGCACGCACTTCCAGCATGGGAAAGCCTGAGGGCAGCCAGAGGCAGATTAGAGGGCATTCTTGGTGGTGAGAGACAAAGGCCTGCGAGAGGCTTTGGAATAAACTACTTGGCAGCAGTCAGAAGCAAAAGAGGATTGAAAATTGGGTGCATTAGGCTAGGTGTGGTGGGCCAATCCTGTAATCCCAGCTGCTTGGGAGACTGAGGTAGGAGAATCCCAAGTTCGAGGCCCCTTTAGCAACTTAGTGAGACCCTATCTCAAAATAAAAATATATAAATAAAGAAAAAGAGCTAATAGAACACATGCTTAGCAGGTGCCATGGGTTCAGTCCCCAGTACCAAAAGAGAAAGAAACAGAACAAAACCCCCAAAATGTTGAATTTAAAAGTGAAGTCTTATTATTCTACTTGTTCATATCCACCATCATTCATAGTTTGTGCATTTTGGAGAACTGAAGCAAAATCTAAGTGCTTACTCATACAGAATACATTTAAGATAAATCTTCACACCTCCTGTGCTATTTTCTGAATGTCTAAATAACATCTCATGTTATTCTCCAGGAGGACCAAATATTGTTCTTGGGGTAAGCCAGATATTCTTGAAGGGTTCAAGAGTAAGTGCAGGAAGGAATTGGGAGCATATCCTTGAGGAACCTGCTAAAAATCTGATTCCTTTAAAGACTTGTGTTTTATCTGAGGGAAAAACTATGAATATTGCATTTTATTGCATAACATATCTTAAATTTTTCTTATTATAAAAGTTTGTTAAAAAGCTTAAAATATTCTACACTCAGATTCTAGAAATATTGAAAGAAACATGCATAACATGTAAACATAGATGCACTCTGTAACCCTAATAAAACATGTCACATATGGTTCATTGGTGTGGCTGTGTCATTACCTCACCCCTTTATGTGTGGATCTACTTAACCTTCCTAGCAAAGAGCTCATCATACCTTTGTTCTTTCCAGTCTCTGATTCTAGGAGCAGAACAAGGTAAAGTGAGGTTTATTGTGTTGGGGGAGTTGGGAGGGATTGAAACGACAATAACATGTCCTCATTGGCACCAAAGGAACAGGGACATTTCTAAACATTTCTGTGCTAATAATTTGTATCCTTCACATA
Organism: Urocitellus parryii; assembly: GCF_045843805.1. Classification (NCBI taxonomy): domain Eukaryota; kingdom Metazoa; phylum Chordata; class Mammalia; order Rodentia; family Sciuridae; genus Urocitellus; species Urocitellus parryii. Next base: position 188,333,705 of record NC_135534.1, read on the forward strand.
CATATGTGAAAATAAAAATATTTTGTTCTATATTTTGTATTGATGGTGGGTCAATGTGTCATTTTGTTCACCTGTCTCTGGATGATTGGGGATAATTCAATATTGTACCTGCAAACTGACAACCTATGTCTCTTGAGTGTGTTAATGGTAGTAAGATAGAACATTGTGGCCCAAGACTGTGCTTTTTAATTTAACTGTAATATTTCAAGAACAGGCTTTTGGAGACCATGCAAAATTTTAAATTCATATTTCACTTCCCTGATGACATCATGTAGAAAATCAGGAAATAACTGAGACAAATTTTTCTTTTGACATCACAATCTTAGTGTGTGAGCCCATGTACCTCAGTGACAAATAATGGCTGGCCTTCCATTGTGTCACTTGAGAAAACTCAAAATCCTAATACAAAACAAGTGAAACCTCTAAGACAGTAATGGTGAAAATCGGGCATTGCCTTTTGCTCCTTAATCTTGTTGGTGAAGTGTGAACTGTTAAAAGACTGTCTTATTATGCAAGCAGACAGAACGATATCATTGCTGTTTTTTAAAATCAGTTTAAACATTAATTACTGTATGTAACTTCTTATTGGTGTAATATTATTATACAAAGTACCTGTGACTATGTTAAGACCATCAAATTAGACTCTTTAGTTAGTAGCATTTGTTTCATGGATGTGAATGTCTGGAACCTTCTATACAAAAGTTTCTAAGGTAGGTGCTGGCAGAGTGGGAGAGTCATAGAAAGGTGGCAGGCAGCAAGTTTACTTTCAAGGATCCTAAAAGTCTATGAAGGTGATGAAACATTCCCACAAACAATTATACTGCTGGGTGGAAATTGTTAAGTGCCCTCAGATAAGTTTAGAAAAAGTGTTCAGAGAATCTAAAGGAGAGAAGGATGACTTAGAGATGGGAGGACCCAAGAAAGCTCATGGGAGAGGGGCAGTTGACCTTGAATGGGTGATGAATGGGTCCTATTTGGTTGTGTAGAAGGTCAAAAGAAGGACATTTCAGAAAGGAATCATAAAAACAGGAAATACTTAGATATGGAATGGTGTTACATGGTTGTGCTCAAGGAAAAGGGAGTGATAGAATATATGTTTGAAAAAATAGTTTGAATCTTCTTAGAAGGTAGATATTCAGAAAGGTGGGGACTCAAACCATGATAAGCAAGGCTCTAGAAGTCTGCCATCGGACAGGGACAAAGGGCAGGCTAGGCCAAAGGACAACAGGCACAGGGGGATGCTGGGCTACGTCCTGGGAACCGTGAGAGGTTTATTGTGGCCAGAGTGTGTGGAGCACAGAGGGCTGGGAGACAAGGCGAGAAAGAGGGTTGCAGGCCACTTCTGAAGGGAGCTGGCCAAGTGGTGGAGTTTGGTGTTTATCCTCTATTGACAAGAAGCAGCAGAGGTTTCCCAATAAGGTGACTTCATGGGCAAGATGGTGAACAGGCATGGCACAGGCTTGGCAAACTTTACCTGTAAATGGCCAGATGGTCAATGTTTTAGACTTTGTGGACCACATAGGATCTCTATTGCATATTCTTTATATTTTTTCTTCCTTTCCTCCTCCTCCTCCTCATATTCTTTATATTTTTCTTCCTTTTCTTCCCCTCCTCCTCACCCTCCTCCTCACCCTCTTCCCCACCCTCTTCCACACCCCACCCTCCTCCTCCCTTTTAAAACTGTGAAAACCTCTGAGAAGGGAGAGGCCCCAGGCTGCCCTTGGCTCTCTGGCAATAGCCTCTGTCCCTGAGACAGTGGAAGAGAGAAGAGTCAGGAAACTTGGAAGAAGGCTGTCGTGCGGGGTGAGGCTGTGGGGGTGTGAAGTGGTGGTGAGGAGATGCAGGGGGTGGTCTGAAGCAGGTCTCCCTTGCAGTGATTGTTTGGCTGTGAGGTGAGAAGTTAGGAAGAAGACCATGAATCATGTGTGACTCTGACTTGAGAGACGGAGTGAGTAGTGGTGCTGGGGGTTTTAACACCAGGACTGTGGAAGAGTCTCATGAGGAGGTGGGATCACGTTGAGGCTGCTGAGTCGGACGTGTCAGTGCATCATCCAGGTAAAGAGGGCCCCCACAGGTGGCTCTGTGGGCCTGGGACCCAGCTTCCTCCCATCCAGAAAGTGTGCCTCACAGGGAGCCTATGAGGGAAAGGACTTGAAAGGATGAGGTGTCCTGAGAGTGTGTCTATAGGACAGGAAAGAGCTGGTCCTCAGGAATACCAGATTGGCAGCAGGTGTGGGGTGAGTCGGAGGGGACAAGACTGGAGAGTCCGCTTCCCCAGTAGGAAGTTCTTCCAGCAATCCAGGGAGGAGGAAAGGAGTCTCATGTTGGGTCATGGCAGTGGAACAGAAAGAATATGACAGAAAAGATATTAAGGGGCAGGATGGCAGGGACTTGGCACTGTGTACATGGAAGAAGAAAGAGCCTACTGTGATTTCATCCTTAGACTGTAGTGTCATAGGACGCCGCTGCGTCTGTCTTGTTCTTTTCCTAGTTCTTGTTTTGGAAACGTCCCTAGTGACTGAAGTACTTACAAAGCATGTGACATGAATAACTTCACACTTTGTAATTTTTGCAAACACCCTGTTTTATAGCATAGTGGAGGATATCCATGTCTCTCCTAGAAAAGCCTGGGCATATTTGCCCTCATAGCAAAAGGAAATCGAGAGGGCTAGAGATGTGGCTCAGTGGTAGAGACCTTGCCTAGCATGTGCAAGTCCCTGGGTTTGATCCCCAGCACCACAAAAGAAAAGAAAACCAGGAGGGGAAAAAACAGGAAATGAGAACACTTGAGGAAAGAGTTGACAAAAGATTTAAGGTTTTGGAACTGGGACACATCTTAACCAAGGGCTTTTAGATTGTCTGTAAACCCAGGGAAGCCCACAACCAAGGTAAATGTGTGGGTTGTCAGCCTTCCTGTAATTCTTTCCGCCTAAATCTAAAGTCTCGTGTGAACTTGTTTTATCAGTTCTTCCTTGAAAGTCTCAGTGTCATTGAGATACAGTGACTGTGTACTTCTGTCTTCCCAGTGCATTAAGCTGCTGTGTTAAAACGCACACGCAACCGCCTCTGTCCACGGTGTGCACCTCACTCTAACACTCAGGATGCTTGGCGGTTAGAATAGAGAGGGCACAGAGCCATTTTTTTTTTTTTTCTGTCTGTTTGGCAATTAACCAATCACTGGCTTTTTTTGTTGTAACATGCACTTCCTTTCTCTTGTTTTCATTCAAGCTGTGTACGCCATGGAAATTAATGTGGAGAAAGACAAACAAACAGGAGAGACCAAGATTCTCTCTGCATCTACCATTGGCCCAGAGGGGGTCCATCAGAGAGGAGTCAAAGTCTATGATGATGGTACCAAAGTAGTGTATGAGGTGCACTCGGGAGGCACCGTGGTAGAAAACGGAGTGCACAAATTAAGCGCAAAGGATGTGGAAGAGCTTATTCAGAAGGCTGGACAATCAAGCTTGAGAGGAGACCACGTGTCAGAAAGGACTGTGATTGCGGACGGGAGCCTCGGCCACCCCAAGGAACACATGCTCTGCAAAGAAGCCAAGTTAGAAATGGTCCATAAATCTAGGAAAGATCACTCTCCTGGGAACCCAGGGCAGCAGACCCAAGCCCCCAGCACGGAAGGGCCAGAAGCAAGCTTGGATCAGCCCGTCACCATGATTTTTATGGGCTACCAAAATATCGAAGACGAAGAGGAGACGAAAAAGGTGCTAGGCTACGACGAAACCATCAAGGCTGAGTTGGTCCTCATCGATGAAGACGATGAGAAGTCATTGAGAGAGAAGACAGTGACGGACGTGTCCACCATTGATGGGAACGCAGCCGAGCTTGTGTCCGGGAGGCCAGTCTCAGATACCACAGAACCCTCGTCCCCAGAAGGGAAGGAAGAGAGCCTGGCCACAGAGCCAGCCCCAGGTACCCAAAAGAAAAAGCGCTGTCAATGCTGTGTTGTCATGTGACCACTTCTTTCTTCCCTCTTCCTCTGGGCAGCCTCTCTACTCTCCACCACTTACATAGACCTCACTCCACCACTAACTGCAGTACTGTGAACTGGGAGCAGACACCTGCCTTGCCTTGCAGTTGGATTGCTTTGATCTCTCTTAATTTTTTTTCCTTCTCACCTGAGAAACAATGTGCATGTGTGTGCTCCATTTTTTTCCTCCCAAGAACTTGCTTTTCCTCTCAACCTTTCTGTTGTGTCTTCGAGAGTGAATCGGTTCCTTTCTGCTCGATTGGAATGGACTCTTCATCTCAGCCAATTATCTTGTAGCCTTAATTTACTTGACTGGAATTGAACCCATTGGCACGGGGGCTTTCATTTTTCTAGAGTGTTCCTCTAACATAGTCACACACACACACACGCCACCACGTCCCTGACTTCTCACTGCCTCCCTCACTGTGGATCTTGTTTTTCTGTCTCATGTGGCAAAATGCTGTGGGCTCCAGCTGGTTGCTAGTGTAGCCAAAAGTGGACCTTCCTTAATCTGTCCATCCTAGGGTGATGCTTTTTGCTGCCTTATGTATGCTTCCAGATTACAGTATTGTGTGTCTATGGCTTTCCTTCTGTTAAAACCTGAATCGAAGTTCATGGGAAAGAGAGAACCCAGTGTGTGTCACAGATGAAGTATAGGCCTGAGTCTAACCACTGCCCATCAGCAGCTGTGTCTCTTTCTATGGCTTAACCGATGAACCCTTTATACAAGAAGCACCGTTTTAAATTTTCTAAGGACATGAGACGACCATTGTTTTAAGCCTCAGTCGAGATCTCCAAGCTCAGACAGGCCAAATCCATGAGCCTTGTTTCTATTCTTTAAAAAAAAAAAAAAAAAAAAAGTAAATTTTTATATTGTTTTTCTTTTTATTGGATATTTTCTGATCATGTTAATCTACTTTCAACGAGAGGATCATTTTGAGAAGTATCTCTGCAGTGACCACATTTCTAGAACAGTCTTTCTGACCTACAGTGGTTGCTTCCATGCTCCCACTTCATCTAGGATGGTGCTGTCAGCATTAACTGTCCATCTCCTGTGCCCGGTTGATTCGAGTCTTGCATCTGTACTCTTTTCTTTCTGTTCCCATGAGAATGTTTCAGGTAACTTCGACATGTAGGTTTACCTGCCCTTCAAAAACCCTCTTTAAGATGTTAAAAAAAAAAAATGTTGAAAGATGAAGAGAGACTTATCTTCTCAGTGTCAAGTACTTAAATGCATTCATCATAGGCACACTGACTGAGCTCCTTAGAGCTCTGTTTCTTAAACTTCTGGAGATTCTGAACATCAGGAATATTTTTTATCTAGAACGTGATGGAGTCCTTGAAATGAATTCTTAGTGCTGCCCCAAAGTGAACAGCCGCATGTATAGTAAAACCAAAGGGAAGGAATTTTAAAAAGAATAATAGTAGAGTAATGAAATAAAAGTGTATTATTTACCTAATTTTAATAAAAGATAGCGTCACTTTAAGTTATGTGCCCAGATGCTTGTAGCATCATGCACATCATTCACAGAATTATCTATATTGCCATAGAACCTGGTTTCAGAAACAGCATGACATATTACTTAAAGTCTTAACTCCTGCAGAAAGGAGCTCAGAAAAAAATCAAGGTAGTCTTGAGGATGTGTTACAGAAAATGTAATTTGTCCTATTTAGTTGGCTCAGTGCTAAATCTATTATTATTTTTAAATGTCTTGGCTTGTAACTGTATTTATTCCAATTGAAGAGGAAAAACTGACATTTTAAATTTCTCACAGTTATTTTTTCTCAAATAATTAAATTTTTAATGAGCACAAAATGATACATTTCACCTCTAATAGGGAAACAGAAAAAAAAAAAAGGTAAAGAAAGGAAAAAAACAAAGGAGTTAAGTTCTGCTTTCTAAAATGATTCCCTCCACAGCTTTGTTTTGGATAACTGAGAGAATTATCTCTAAGTCTCAGGTTCACCAAAGTAGCTTCAATGGAGTGAAACTGCTCTACTATCTAGAAACCTGGTTTTAATGTCTATAAGTCTCACTACTCTGGATTTCATCTTCCTCAAGAAATGATCATTTAAATATTTCAATATTAACTAAAATAAAAAGTAGATAAACCTATTTCCTTAGAAGGAGAAAATGGTTTTAATGTTTTGGACAATCTATTATTTTAAGAATTTACTTAGGAAAGAAACAATCTAAAGGTTTGCCATAGTTTTATCCTTTTTACTCACTTGGGGATTAACTCTGTTCGATGTAAGTTGTTAAAAAGCACAGTTAGCAAATAGAATGGCAGAGCCGGTTATTTCTGATGAACAGAATCGGTCTTGGGGGTAGATGACTCCCTGAAACGATCTGTCCTTTCCTAAGTGATTGATTTACCCATGAAGAAAACAGTCTGCACCCCTTCCTACAACACAGCTCCTACGGTCAGAAAGACCAGTGATAATCCACCCGCATTCATCACTTGCTATGGGGAATTGTGACTGGCAAATTCTATGAATTAGACCTCTCTATACTTTTATGATTAAAGCTTATCATTTAATGGGTTTCAGGAAGATGTGTTGCCTTTCTTGAATTTATTTGTGGCCACAGTAAACGAATGTGTGTTTGAATATGGCATCTATATATTTGTCTATTTTCTATGATTTTCCTGTCTTAATGGGGGATGCAGGCTCAGCCAGCCCTTTTACGGGATGCGACCTACAATCCCACCTACAGCAGCAAGCTACCCTCTTAACGATGAAAATGTAAATGGAGTTCTGATTGTAAGCATTCTGCCTTTCCTGCTGCTATTGACATTCTCTCTCTGAAAATTGTATTATGCATGGCCCCCTTTAAGGATGCAGGGTATTTGGTTATATAACCAGACTAACTAAAGAATCAGTAATAGAGCTCCAAAACCATGATTCCCAATTAAACTAATGTTTAGCTGAGCTTTCTTTTAGAATTTTAGGATCAGCTCCCTTTTTAAATAAAAAGAGGAACTGGATGCTTGGTGTACACCTATAATCCCAGAGACTTTGGAGGCTGACTTAGGAGAATTGCAAATTTGAGACCAACCTCTGCAATTTAGGGAAACCCCCTCAGCAACTTAGAGAGATGCTGTCTAAAAATAAAAATAAAAAGGATTGGAGGGCTGGGGATATAGCTCAGTTGGTATAGTGCTTGCCTCTCATGCACAAGGCCCTGCCTGGTAAAGGGCCCTTGGGTTTAATTCCTAGTGCCGGGAATTAATAAATTAATTCTTGATGACTTAGTATCTTTGATTTTTTTTTCTTTATCTTCCTTTTTTTGTTTTGTTTTATTTTTAAGACAAAACTTAAGGTTTTTTTTTTTTTACCTTTTACCTCTTTCACTCATGATAATATTATTTTCCTTAATAACCAAAAAATAATTGCCTCTAAAAGTGATTTGCTAGTGTCCAGTGATATCACTTAATATCAGGGGTCAAGAGGAAAAGAGCTAGGGAATTCCCTCCCGGACAAACCCAAAACATTATTTCCTAAAACCTCCTGAGCAATCTTAAAATTATTCAAAGACTTTTAGGAAACTCAAATTCTAGAGTTAATTTGTTTTATTAAGTTACTCTTTGAAATGTTATTATACATGTATTTGCTTCAAATAACCATCTTCTCCAGTTTGCTTTCTGGTGATAAATGTGTTTCTCTACATGCAAATAGAGTATCTTATTTCTATTAGGGTCAGATTTTTATAAAAGGGGGAAAATGATATGTAGAGAGTTTCCTGGATATATGTTATCATTTCTGGGACAAAACATTGGAGTCACATGGGAACATCTTATTTTCCTTAACTTCTTGCAGAATTTCATGTCAAGGGATTATTGAAAACTGCCATTTATTTAATGCCAATGTACCAATGAATATCAATGTCCTCAAAAGAGGAGGAAAGAGTATATGTTGATAGAGGCAGAAATCAAACTACCATACCCAGCTTCCTTTTAAAAAAGCATTGACCTTGTCCATTTAAAAACAGAGAAAATGCACTGAGTAATGTTCCAAGGTTAAGATCTAGAAACTCAGTCATCTCTGTTCATCACAGAACCCACCAGAAAGTTCAACTCGCTAATGAACGCTCTTCTTGTAGATGCCTTTTCATTTCCTGCAATGTTAGATTACAATAGTAACCATTCCAAGGCAGGCAGTCTCCTGTTGTATTTCTGCATCATGCACATTAGTAATCAAAACTACGAATTCTCTGCATATTTAAGAATAGGTCTCAAAATTTTATAAATATGCAATCTTTGGGAAGCTCCTCGATTTCTTAAGCAACATCTATTGAACGCTACTGATGAGGATAGAACCAAAAAGTACCCTTTGTCCTCTGGGTTAGAAAAACACAATGAAACCTGGGAGTTGCTGGTATGTATCATAAAGTAGTTGGAAGTAAAGAGGAAGATGGAATCTTTGATTCCTGCTACCTGTTCGCCGTCATTTGGGTAGCCTTCTTCTGGACTTATCAGGAAAATCTTCCAGCATTTTCTAGGGAAAAAGGAAAGTCAATAATTAGGAGCACAGTGCAATTTTGCGTCTATATTTTTATAGCTTCAGCAAATTTCTTCATATAATTCCCATTTAAACAACAAAAAAATGCTTCTTGTTTGAACGTAGAAAGGTATAGAATAAAAATGACATTTGGAAAGTTTCAAAGGGAAATTTCCCTGGGAAGTCCTTAGACCAGCTCTCTCAGCTGCATGTTCATCTAGCTTATATCAGCCTCTGCTTCCCCCTCCCCTCCTGTGCAACATCGCAAGGTCGAAACTGTTGCCCAGAAAGCTTGCTGTCAGTGTGAAATTGTGTCATTTGGGGGACCGCAGGACTTTTCTGCGTCAAAGATCTGGACAGCCTTAACTTTTGTAAAAAAAAAAAAAAAATTAATTTTTCAATGTTCTCTTTTACTAAGCAGGAAAACAAAATGTTTTCTGAAATCAATAACTTTTATATACTTTGTGACTATTTTCTAAGTTTCTACAGGTTGAAGTGTGAATGGTCATCTTCTCCCCATATTGCCTCTTAGTGGTCACCTGGGGCTATTTTTTTTTTTTTTTTTTGCAAGTCACGGCATTTTTTTATCAAAAGCTCACGAACCATACAACTCTCCCTAGACATTAGGCAGTCCTTCTGATGTGAAAGAACAGAATTACAGAAAGAAAAGAAATACAGGGTGGCTTTCTTTTCGTTTTCCTCTGGTTAATGTACTGTATAGCATATATGTTTACAGAATGTATCTGCCTTGTGATGTCAACAAAATGAATGACAAAAAAGAGTTCTGATGTGCCATTTGATAGTTTGCCTTAGCATCACTGTTTATGTTCTCAATTTCTGTCCTGTTTAAAAGAAACAAACAAAAAAACACAGGTTGTATTCCAAAGCTGTATCCACACAACATTTCTCTTCCCCACTCCAACCCAGCCTTTTTCAGAGCTGTGAATTCCATCACAGGAGCCTTCAGGCAGAACCTTGCAGGTGTGGCCCGGAGGGGCTAAAGAAGGGCATAGCTTGGGCCTTACCAATGACCAACTGACCATGTTTTTGTGTTTCCATCTGAGTCTGCAAAATCACACTCACATTCCTGGGGCAGGCCCATGGGGCACAAGACAAGACCTCTCACCCTCATTTCCTCATAGTCCTTCCCACTGAGAGAGAGAGGTGAACTTGTGGACCCCCTCTTTGGCTCTGCAAGCACAGTTTAAGCACAATTGCATAGCTTGAAAAAACAAGAGAGATGGACTCAAATGGAGCCATCGCCGAGGAGTGTGTCTATTCACTGTAGTCTAGACGAGTAGCAGGATTCGGGTGGGAAGAAGGAGTGGCTATAGAAATGGAATATTTTACATTTATGTGTTTTTTAAGGAATAATATTTTTTATAATGAGATCTGTATGCATTATGGAGCTTGAGTTTGCAAACACCCTCGATCGACTAAGTTATTTCTTCATTCCATTAAGGTTACTTTCTGGTGAGTTCTACAGCACTATCCCAGATCTCGAGACACAGGTAATGGTCTCATACCCTGCCCTTGCACTGCCATTGCATGTTTCCAAATAGAATAAGGTTGTAAGTTTGAGCTTGCTATATCTGCCATTAGATAAACCATGTTATGTGGCTTGACAGCTCTCTAATCTACACCTTGAATAATACATAACAATCTTTTGGAAGGAAATAGCTCTTTTTAAAGCAAGCCAACTTTAGCAGTTACCAAAATCCAACTCTACTACATATTTAATGAGTAATTGCTATGTTTATGGTTAAGGGACCACTCTTAGTGACACATTTGAGTAATATACATGACATGGTGGGTCAGAAGCATCTGGCCATCTGTAGTCCACATGTAAATGTAAAAACCAGCAAGATACAACTTAGCAGGCATTGGCCTTGTTCACATCACTGAGGCTGAATCGTTCTTTCAGAGTTCAGTAGAAATGGGAAAGATTGTCTTTATCCATCATCCATGAAGGAGCTTCTGAATTTTTAGAGTTCTTGAATTTTTGTCCCAATTTTCTGCCAAATTTCTGAATTCTCATCTGATCACACTCAGTTTCATGAAGATCTTTGCCCACTCCTGTTCCTACAACTCATTGACGGAGTTAAGTCAGACCTCAGAGTCTGCCCACCACCTTGGGTTAGACTCTCTGCCCAAGGTAGCATCCTTTCCCTCTCTGAGAACCCAGGATCCTCCTCACATCAAGGCAAAGTCCTGAGAGCTCCTTCCATTTCAAGAAAAACAGCCCCTATGGTTCCCATGCAAATAATGTTTATTTCTTCATCACCAGAATCCCTCCAACAAGCCAGCTCAAGCTCTTCTGTGAATATTGCTGTCATGGCGACAACAGCAAAACTTGAAATGCAATTGCCTGAAGGTGCTTTGGGAGAGACAATTTAATCAAAACAGGAAACCTACGGGTTTTGAGATTAGGTGGGCAGGAGATATCCAGTCACTTAATTTTGCAATGACAAGTCTTTCTATACAAAGAGGCCACCAGGCAATAGCTGATCTGCACTGTTCTGCATGTTGCTCCAACTCTTAATTCTCTGATATCCTATTCTGGCAAGTGGGAAGAGTTCTGTCCTTCACAGGGTTCTGGAACATTCTTTCCTCCTCCTCCTCCAGCTCCTGATTTGGGAAAGTCAAAAAATCGTACAGGGGTTCCAGAAAATGTTGTGTCTGATGCAGCTTTTCGGTGAATGTAGGTTGTCGATGGAATTTTCAGCTTTAGCAGCTCCCTCGGGGCGAGTGACATCTCTGTAAATACACCCATTTGTGGTTGGTTGGTGGGGGTGGGGGGTGGGAGCCTGTTGTGCTTACTCTGAATTAGACTTGCTGGACTAGCTGCTGTACTTTGTAACCTGAAGTGTACTTTGACTGTTCTGTTTCCTTCAGATGAAAAAAAAAAACACAACAAAAACCGACTTCAGAAAAAAAAAAAAAAACACACACACACACACTGCCAGCAACAACTGATGCTGTACTTGTAGCTTCTCTCTGTTCCTCTGTACAGTATTAATAGACAATAAACTGCCTTTTCACTGCATCTACCTCTGCGTGTCTGTGCCCTAATTCTTTTCCCTTCTCACTTGCTGTGCGTGGGCTCTGGGCTTGACTGTGCTGGGTGCGCCTTCAACCACTCACTAAAACCTAATGCTCAGCCAGAGGCAGCTCTCCAACTTAAGCATGCTGCAGAATCACCTGGGGGTCCCTGGGAACAGTATGGAGGCTCAGTCTGGCCTCTGAGACTCAGACTCAGATTCCTGGGGTGGGGGGCCAGTAATCTGCATGTTTTAAGATGTTCCAGGCGATTCTGAGACATGTGACACCTGACCCATGGGTTTGGGTGCCCCTTGGTGGGGCTCTTGACAGCCTGTCTGACCCAGCCTATTTCCACACTAACTCATCTCCCCACATTTCCTCTCTTCATCTCCTTTTCACCCATCTCTCTCCACACCTGTCATACCTGGTCTTTTTCCTTGCAAGTCCCAGCAGCAACCCAGACTGTGATCCCCTGGGTGAACTCAGATTGCCCCTAAGTAATAGGGTCCACCCAGTGCAGTGTTTTATACAGGAGCACCCAAAGACATGGGGACTTTGCTTCACTTGGTCACCATTGTATCCTCTTTACCTGGAACAGGGTCAGCACATTTTTTCTGTAAATAGTAAAAAAAAAATTTTTGGCTCTGTGGGCCAAATGATCTCTGTCACAGCTACTTAGCTCTGCCACAAAGCAGTCTTAACACAATATGTAAATGAGAGGATATGGCTATGTCCCAGTAAATTATTTAAAAAGCAGGTACTAGGGCTGAATGCTCTGTGGGCTTGTAGTTACCAACTCCTGGCTTATATCAGGGCCTGGCACATAGTAGGTGCTCAGTCAAAAGTCAAACAGTTAAGGATTGATAGAATAAACAGCAGATGGGACACCACCTGCAGAGCTGTCATAAGGCATTGCATTCCTGGAGCATAACAAGTAAATGGATTCAGCTGGGGAGTTCTCTTCTGCTTAGGTTTCATGGTGAATTTTTTTGATGTCTTTATGTCTGGAAGTTAACTTTGAAGAGGGAAACAGGAATGGTGTCTCGCAGACTGATCAAGCAGCCAGGTTGAGATTGACAAGACTTTCAACCAATACCAAGAGGAGGAAATATGAGGACATCTTGTCCTTGTGAAAAGTGCCTGAGACGCCATGACTGGCTTGCCTAGAGGGGCCAAAGCATTTGGTCCAAGTGTTTGTGGAGCTGCTTTCTCTAATCCATCCTACACTGTGGGTGGCAACGCTTTTATTTTTTTTTAAAAATTAAACATTATTCTCCTTGTTAATGGAAATACTCTTCAATGTGTGCACATATAACTAAGAACCATGATAGTACATATACACCCCACAGCCCTACGGCATACCAATGGGGACAAATGTAGGAGCTTGCCCCCTGTTGTTGTGGAGTCAAAGAAAATTTAATTTATGCAAAGCCTGGAGTAAGTGGAAGTGGATGACAAATAGGTTACTTGTGATGGGAAAGTATCTGTCCCCACCAAAGATCTCACCCTTCTTGAATGTGAAGATTATCAGCTGTTCAGGTGTGGCTTAGAACGGGTCAAAAGGGAAACTACCCCGCCCGCCTTCAGGTGGTGACTGCTTTTGTGGTGCCTTGAATCTTCACCCTGTTAGGTTGACATTGCTATGACTCTGTTTTTATACATGAGAACGTTGAATCATGGAGACAGCAGGTGTAACAGGGCTAGAAATTGGTGTCGAGTCTAGGTAGGGGATGCACTTTCTACTTCTTTTCACACAGAAGGCACTATGTCATGAAAGTGGTATTGGGATGCCAGTGGGATTGGATACAGAATGATTTGGTGTCCTTTATGCAAATAATAATAATAATAATTATTATTATTATTATTACACTAGTTCTTATTTCTTTACCTTCCAAAGGAAATCCTCTTAATGGCATAGCCTCCTAGAGGCTGGGAGGTGTTTCTGTGGACCCATTGCCAAGGTAATGGTGAAGTTACCAGTTGTTCTTTTACCTGTTCATTACGAGTCTTGTTGGCAGTTTTTTCTTCCTTGGTTATAAAAAAGATTCTTAGAATTGCCCAAGTTCTGTGAAGTCTAGTCCAGATTCAATAAGTCTAAGGGAGACAAGGACTGGGGGTATAGTAGTTCAGTGGTAGAGCATTTGCTTAGCATGCTTGAGGCCCTGTGTTTGAGCCCTAGCATTAGAAAAAAAAAAAATAGTCTAGGAGTGGCATGTGGATCTTGGAGTAAACAGGTGGTTTGGTTGTCGATGGTGGCGATTGTCATTGTTATTATTTTGCCTGTGTCATAACAGTTAAGAAGAACAGTGTGCCTATGGCGTGCCAACACCTTTTGAGCTAGGATCTAGTACTTTCACACAGCCACTGGTAGATGACACTGCCCCCACTAGTCCCCAAGACTCAGCCCTTCTGCTTCTTTCAGAGTCAAATCCTCCACTTTATTGTCAATACAGAAGAGCAAAAACCTGGCAGTTAAGTTTACAAGATCTCTAAGGGATCCTCTAGGACAGAAGTCACATAATAGTTATCCACAGGCTCAATCTGCCTAGTTATGTCAGTCACCTGCCGATATTTCAAACTTAATTTAAATGCATTGTCAATAATTAGCAGAATTCTTATTTTAAAAGTATGGCTTACCAACTTTTCTTGATAACTCAAAGTCTCTAGCAACAATAGTGCTGCTTTCCTAGCTGACATTTTCTGGGGCTGAAGGTGGCTGCCCCTTTGCGGGGGGTGGGGATAGGTGGGGGGACACCATACTCTCTATCCACCACCATCACTTTGTCTTATCTTACTCCTAACCAGCTTCCTGTGTTCCCATCACCTGCCTGGCCCCTGCAGGCATTTAGCATGTGATCCTTAATCTACAATAATCCACTCATTTCATGGCTGGATCAAACGAGTCCTACATGGACATGGGAATCACTCAGAGCAAGGTAATGGCAGAACCAGGACCAACGTCCCCTGAACTCGCTGGAAAAATGAAGCCTGATACTGTGTTTGATTTGAATCTGCTGGTGGCACTTTTAGTTTTGAACAGGCCATAAGCAAAAAAACTAGTACCAGGATCAGGTACTTTTGCTACAGAAGAACTCGCTTGATTGATGTGATAATAGATTAACATAGGCTGGTGGGCTCAGGCTTACAACTCCAGTGGGGGGAAAAATACATTTTCTACATCAGTCAATAGCCTGGGAATGATTTTTCTCTATATTCTTTTTTTAAAATTTATTTTTTATTTATATATGACAGTGGAATGCATTACAATTCTTATTACACATATAGAGCACAATCTATATTTTTTTAGAATAAGTGAACAGTATAGTGTTCTAAGGAAATCTGTGGTATCATGTGCTTCGTGGTAAAAAGTTTCTTTCCTGGGAAAATGTTATCAATGGTTGAATAGTTCTGGGGGCTCCATATTCCTTCTTAGTAAAAATAATAGAAGGCAAAACCCATGTGTACTTAAATGTGATCTTTCCTCCCCTTTTAATTTGCAGTCTTTTGTTGTGTTCTTGAAATCTTGTGTTCACAGAAGAGTAATATTTTGCATAATGTTCACTTCCTTCTTTTACATAGAATAATAATAATCATCACCAAGTGTCGCAGTTTAATAAAAGATAAAAACAGAGACCTTTCTTTTCAAGGTCTGTCATCAAAAACCCAATGGTATCCACTGATTTTTGTTGTTGTTATTGTTGTTTGTTCTTTTTAGACATACATGGTAGTAGAGTGTATTTGGACACATTATACCTACATGGAGTATAACCTGTTCTAGCTGGGAACCCGTTCTTGGGGTTGTACATGATGAGGAGTTTCACTGGGCATGTATTCATACATGAGCATGGGAAGGTTATGTCTGATTCATTCTACTGTCCTTCTTGTTCTCATCCCCTCTTCCTTGGGATTAATTGTCTGTTCTAACTTTAAAGGCTCATCAAATTCAAGATGATAATTATATTTCTCATCTTTTTTTTTTCCACTTCTAAGTCATTGAGTATTGAAAACAAGAGCCACAGACCAGGGTCCTTAGGTCCATCCCAAGGACATCCCGGAGGCAGGATGAATTCTTCATCAGTGTGAATTGTCTGCACTGTTTAGAGTCAGCTAACTTAATTCCATTTCATAGATTGTTACAAGCAAAGTGTTAAGAATGGGGTCTGTTTTCCCTGGTCATAGCTCAGAGACTCAACATTCCTTAACTCGTTTTTTTCCAAACTTTTGGACTTTGGGGTATCACTTTATTTTGTCCTGTGTGTAGACCGACCTATATACCATTACTTAGCATTTTAACCCACTTCTCTGACTTAAACTTACTTAAAAGGCAACTCTGTGCTTAAATAATATGTCATGATTATTAAATAATAATGCCATAAAAGCAACACAAAACCATTGTGAATCAGCATTATTAATTTCCAGCTGCATATGGGTGGCTGGTTGTTACCTGAGACTAGCTCTCTCATGTTGAAAGGAGGAAAGGGTTAGAGAAGGATCAGAACTATACTTCCATCTCTTTACTTTGGATGAAATGAAAGGGAATCAAAATGGCAATAACTTGGGGCTGGGGTGGTGGCTCAGCGGTAGGTAGAGCACTCGCCTCTCACATGTGAGACCCTGGGTTCTATCCTCAGCACTACATAAAAAAATAATAATAATAAATAAATGAAATAAAGGTGTTGTGTCCAACTACAACTAAAAACACAAACAAACAAACAAACAAAAAAAAACGGCAATAACTTTGTTGGTATGGGATTCAGTGTTATGTAACCACAGAACCCTTAAACTTGGGAAACACTACCTTACCTTCTGTATTTTTTTAAAAAATTCCAGTTCTTCATTTTGAAGATGAGGGTGAGAAAAGCAGAGTGACTTGCTCAAAGTGACAGGAAGAACAGAGACGGAGCCCAAATTCAGATCCTGGCCAGAGTGACTTCAGAGTCTTTCTGCGGCACCAGGTGCCTGTCACGCAGATCCTTTTATGAGGAATGAAGTAAACATATCAGTAGAAAATTTAAGCTCCAGTAAGATCCCCATCATTTAAACAAACAAAAGTAGCATCTGCTCATGTGGAAGAGCTGTCTTTGGCATAAGCAGTTTTTCACCCACAGAGTCTGATCTGATTGGGCTCCAGCTACGTGACTTGAGAGAAGTGAGTGGCAGATGTGAATTTCCAGAGAGGGGGAAGGTGACACAGGGTACAGGCACACAGGCACGCCTGTGCCTTCTGTTCAGTATGCCAGGGGATCCAGCCAGCTGACACCTCATCACAAGACTTCTTGGTTGACTCTTTTTTTGGTGAGGGGGAGTACAGGGATGGAACTCAGGGGGCACTCAACCACTGAGCCATATCCCCTGCCTATTCTGTATTTAGAGACAGGTCTCACTGAGTTGCTTAGCGCCTTGCTTTTGCTGCGGCTGGCTTTGAACTCATGATCCTCCTGCCTCAGCCTCCCGAGCTGCGGGATTATAGGCTTGCACCACCGTGCCCAGCTTGGTTGACTTTTAAAGTGTCAGAGATTTAGTGAGCAAGCTAAACTGGCTTAACACTAGAGAATAAGCGAAACTTAATGGGAAAAGAACCAAGGACCTTTCAACCTCACTCTTCTCCCTTCCCTTCTCTCTTTGCCTTTTATTTTCTTCTGTTTTCTACTGAATGAGCCCGTTTTTCACCTGAGATGCATTCCTACCTATCTCAGTCCCCTTTTGGTTGCTATAACAAAGTACATGAGATTCAGTAGTTTATAAAGGAAAGAAGTTTATTTAGCTGTCAGTCTGGAGGTTGGAAAGCCCAGGGGCATGGCAACAGCATTGGTGAGGATGTCATAACATGACAGAAGGTGAAAGGACAAGTAGCACATGCAGGGAGGCGGACACAAGGGGCAGCCTCCCTTGATAAGAGCCCACTATAACTGGTCCAGTCCCATGAGAAAGGCATCAATCCTTCTTAACAACCCCTTAAAAGCCACCTCCTAACCCACCACAATGGCAACACATTTCAACATGAGTTCTCAGGGGGACAAACCATTTTCCAAACATGGCCCCACCTTCTAGGGTTGCTGGAGCTCTACTTGTTGCAAGAAATGAGAACATTTAGAATTAGAATCCAAACATTTCTTAGGAATATGATATGAGCCCCCTTCTACCCACCTCCCATCCCCAGAGATCCTGATTTAATTGGTGCAGGTGAAGCCAGAGGCATTTATGACATGCTCCAGCTGATCTAGTGGGTAGCCAGGGTTGTACGCAAAAGCACAGAAGGGACGGGGGATCCAGGCAAGAATCTGTGGCTCAGTTCTGCCAGCATGGTGGGGGGCATCCCTGGGTCCTCTTGGAACTCCCATCAGCAGGTTCCAGGCAAGTTTAACAGCTGAAGCAGAGACAGGGAGTTTTCCTGGACCTAAAAGAACAAGGTGGATGTTACTAGATTTTTCAGAAGTGGCTACAGGCAAACAGATACTCTGAGAGTGACCAGTCATTTAAGAATCAGGCCGCTGAACTGTACCAATTCTGGCTGGCGCGAATGAAACTGGAGATCCCTAGCAGGGCTGCCAGGTATGATGTTCACGTTGTATACTGCAAAATACTCTAAGGACTCCATCACACCATTTTCTATGTGAATGGCATCCTTAGAGAGTTGTGCAGTGCACACCACAGTGTGCTCATTTGGGCAAAGATATCCTATTAGTTCTTCAGAACAAATAGCTTAAAATCAATGAAAGCCTCCATTGTGATCTGAGCACTGCAGCTAGGTTAAACTCTCCACGTATGCCAAGTTGAGGGAGCCACTTTTAACTCTGGTGAATATCTTCCAGGGACCAATAACTGGGTCACATTCGCAGGAGCTGGACACACTCTTCCTTATTTTCTGCAGTTAAGTCTAGCGTGTATACAATACATGGTATAAGATGGACGCTTCATGTGTTAGAACTGGGATCAGGGGCCAAAATGCAAAGGGCAGGCCGAGTAGAGCAACATTGTCCAGGCATGACAGGTTCACCAGGGGGGGCCACTAACGAAGGCTGTGACCAGAGTGACCATACTGGGGTCTCTGCTTTGCCACCCCTCCCACACCTGAGGCCAGCCTTTCCTTTTATCTATGCCTTGGAAGTTCCCCGTGATGTATAAGCAGTGCTCAGGGCACAGCAAGACCCCTTTACCCAAAGAGACCGCTTTGAAGGATTGGGCAGAATTTTGTGTGACAATCAGCCACTTCATTTCAAATCGTTTCCTTTGTTTCTTTTCCATTTTTGATCAGTTTCTTATTCTTACGGGTACTAGAGGAAGAGGATCCATTAAAGCAAGAAAGCAGGATCACTCTCACACCTGGTGCTTACTAGGCAGGTAGAGACCCACAGAGGACCTGGGCTCTTGGCCTGTGCCATTCATGTGGTGCCCACTGTTGGCCTTAGAGGAGATGGCTGTTGGGTGTGTTAGTAGTTAGGATTACCACCAACCATGCACAGGAGGGAGGAGAGGGGCTTAAGGTTCCTTGCAAATGCACATTCATGCAGCGAAACCAAGAAACACACCCAGGTCTATGCAGATGCTCCCCAAGGTCTGAACCCAAGCTTGGCAGTGGCTTAGAGTTATGGTTCTCAAATCCAACTGCATTTTCCTTTGTACCTCAGCTTCTTCATGCATAGAATGGTGATGAGGGTTAACTGTTTTAAAAAGAGTTTGGGACACTTCCTGATAAATGTTGGCAGAATTAAAATGTTAGGTATTAGTAGGAATCCTGATAGTGGCTTGGAGAGCCGGGGAGCAAAGCCCTTAGACTGGTCAGCAACTCTGGTCTTCGGGGCCCTCTGCCTGGTTTTGTAAATAAAGTTTTATTAGAACACAATTGCATGTATTTATTTATGTGTAGTCTATAGATGCTTCATGGAATAGTCAGAAAGGAAACCATGTGGCCCCCAAAAAACTAAAATATTTGTTGTCTGGTACTTTACTTTTGCTTGTCCCTGGTTAAAGCATAGGTCATAGGTTTGAACCAGTGAGAACAAGAGAGGAAGGGACAAAGGCAAGAGTGGCCCCACCCTGCCCCACACAATGCTCTGTAGGTTGAAGTGCCAGTGGGTCCCAGTTTGCCTGGGACTTCCATAGTTTTAGCTCTAATACTCAAATTCACATTCCTATTTAACTACCATTTCCTAAGCACTGATTAAATGCCCTGAAATATATACAAAATGTGTTTGGTACTGGGCATTGAACCCAGGGGTGCTCTACCACTGAGCGGCACCCCAGTCTTTTATTTTTTATTTTGAGAAAGGGTCTTGCTGAATAGCTTAGAGCCTCACTAAGTTGCTGAGGCTGATCTTGAAGTTGTGACCCTCCTGCCTCAGCCTCCAGAGTCCCTGGAATTATAGGTATGCACCACTGCACCCAGTTACCAAATGTTTTAATATGTTTTACATTATTTAACTTTCACAAGAAGTAGTTTTTCAAAGTTGATGGAAAGATCACCTTATTTTACATCTGAGGTCCAGAGAGATGCTTGTGCAAAATTGCAGAGCTAGGATTCACACTCTGGTGCCCTGACCTAAATCTGGAATTTCAAGACTAATCAGGGCAGACTTTTTGGAGGAGATGGATTTGCATTTGCTCTTGAAAAGTAAGTATGGTTGTCAATGAGCAGGAAGAAGACACAGGTGAGGGTATTCCTGACCAGAGGGCCCAAGGTGGCGAGCTTGGGCAGTCTCTGGTCATTTGATTTGATAGGACACCAGGAACCTGAGGGGACTCGGGGAGATGAGGCAGAAGTGGCTTGAGGCCAGGATGTGCATAGACAGGTGGTTTCTCAGTAAAAAAGTCACAAACTAAAAGTTCAAGTGTAGGTCTGTAGGCATATTATGTTTGACCTTTTCTGTAATCAAAGCTGTTTGGTTTGGTTTTCATTTGCATTTATAATCAACAATTCCTACATTTTTATCCTCTCTCTGTAAGTCAGAAAATCTAGCCACATTGATCCACATTTCCAGGAAGCTAGAATTAGCTAGAATTGAATTCAGCTGCCTCTTTTCCATGGGGCATCTACTTTCCTTGACCAATGCTATCTTCTCTGCAGGCAAGAGGAGCTCCTGTCCTGGCCCTGTGTTTTACAGATCCTTGCACTGGTCACACCCTTTCTAATGGGGCGAGTCGTGTTTAGGTGAAAGGGATTCACCCACTCCCTGAGGCCTCCTTCCTGCTCCATGCTATGCATCAGATACCAGAACTCAGAATTACCTGCTTGAAAAGCCCATCTCATTTCCAGGACTTACATGGGCCTCTTCCCTGTATCTGACTTCTCCCTGGTCAGTGTATCAAGGGGAAGCGGTTTGCCTTAAAGGAAGGGTGTGTGCGAATAGAACTTTGAAGTGCAGGCTCAGGTGTCCACTGTGAGGGACAAGGCCCCTGGGGGTGCAGGACAGAGCTGGGAGCCACAAGGGAAGCAGGTAACGGGTTGGAGGATCTCACTCACTGGGTCTCCATGTGAGACTCCCAGGAATCCAAGAACTATTTGAACTTGGCCTTCTGAATCAGGATGAAGTATATTTTCCAACTTAGAAGGGGCAAGTATAGTTTAATAACTTTGAGTATGATTTCCAACTTTTCGATATTAAGGACTGCTTTATCTGGGCCTCTATTTGTGTACTTGTTCCAAGCCTCCGAAATGTTGCAAATAGCTGCAACTCCACCCATTTTTGCTCTCTAACATCAGAGCTGTGTCCTTCATCGACAGGACCTGTTGGTCCTTACTGGCGTGGGACTTTGTGGTCCTTACTATGAGTAATCAGTGTGATCAAAGAGGCTGAGGATTTTTGATCAAAGTGACAGGGAGAGGCAGGGAGGCTAGTGAGGAGTCATAAGTTTGAGCCAGTGAGAACAAGAGAGGAAGGGACAAAGGCAAGAGTGGCCCCACCCTGCCCCACACAGAGCTCGTAGGTTGAAGTGCCAGTGGGTCCCAGTTTGCCTGGGACTTCCATAGTTTTAGTTCTAATAGTTGGTGTCCCAAGAACCCCCTCCAGTTAGGGTCGCACTGGGAAGCTTGGTTTTCCTGTCTTCCACTTAAACATCAGCCATGTTACATGGTGACCTTACTGTTCTGAGCTGGCACTGAATCACGGGCTTTTGACCTAAGTACAACTTTGCTTCTGGAAGAAAACTGTACAGCTATTTCTATTCCTTAACCCTAAAAAAAAAAAAAAAAAAGTTCTCCTGACCAGGACAGTAACTTTCAGGCTGTAGAGTCAGGTGTATTGAAGACCCAATTAATTCTTTCAGAGGCTTATGATCCAGATTCATGCTGGAAGAGAAGAAGGTGTTCATCCAGCACACCTTTGCTAGACACAAGGATGTCATTTCTTCATCTGTTTCTGGCCATTGTTATCACTACCAACGTTAACAGAGGCAGAGCCTCAAGTTCCAGGTAGCTAGTCACCTGTTCTAGAAGTAAATGTGTATTAATAAAACCAGAGTCCTTGGAAAAATAATATTTAAGCCATAGACACATGGCCTTGGACAAGTGACTTGACTTCACCGAACCTCCTTTTCCTCATCTATGAAGTGGAACTTCAGTAGATTTGTGTTGAAAATAAAACTGGAAATGGCCTAGCATGGTGGTACCCACCTGTGATCCTAGCAGCTCCGGAGCCCGAGGCAGGAGGATCGTGAGTTCAAAGCCAACCTCAGCAACTTAGTGAGGGCCTAAGAAACTTAGTGAGACCCTGTCTCTAAATAAAATATAAAAAGGACTGGGGATGTGGCTTGATGGTTAAGCATCCCTGGGTTCATTCCTTGGTACCAAAAAAAAAAAAAAAAAAAAACCCCACGGGAAATGCCTTCTGTGAAAAGAATTGAAAGCAGAGACTTGAGCAGATACTTTACACCACTGTTTATTGAAGCACTGATCCCAATACCTGAAAGGTAGGGGAAAAAAACCCAATGTCAGATGTCTAGATAATAAAATGTGGTATAGTCATATGATGGACTATTATTCAGCCATAAAAGGGAATGAGATTTTGACATATGCTACAACATGGATGGACTTTGAAACAGCGTGCTAAGTAATCAGATAGGAAAGAGTCAAATATTGTATTATTCTATTTGTATGAGATTCCTGGACTAGTCAAATGCATGGAGACAGAAAATAGGATAGATTTAACCAGAGGCTGGGGGATGGGGAGTTATTGTTTAATGGGCGTAGACATAGAGTTTGGTATGATGGAAACATTCTAGAAATGAGTAGTAGGATGGACATGGTTGTACAACAATGTGAATGTATTTAATGTTACTGAATGATACACATAAAAATAGTTGCAATGGTAAATTTTGTAAAATATAATTTACTGAAAAAAAAAAGTGTCTCAAGTTCAGGTAGTAGCTTGTCTATCATGCACCAGGCCCTGGGTTCCATCCCCAGAACCACAAGAAAACAAAAAACCTCTTGTAACACCCGGCTACTGACAATACAAAAAAACAAAAATTACTAAGGTATGCTGAAAACCAGATACAGGGGTCCTAGCTGCTTGGGAGGTCAAGGCAAAAGATCAAAAGATCACTTGAGCTTCGGAGTTGGAGACCAGCCTGGGCAACAGTAGAAAACCCCGTCTCAGCAACAATAACAAAAAACAATGCTACTGTTAACTGAGTGGAGAGATGAGTTCATACTTTGAACTAAAATAGGTTAAGGAAGAATTTGCCAAGGAGCTGGCATTTGGAATGGACTTTGTAGGATGAGGAGATGAGGCGAGGAAGGAGGCAGCCCAGGAGGAGGATGTGTGAGCACACCTCGGGGTGCGTGTGTGTCGTCAGGCAGACCTGCTGCTGCTGCTGTGCCCTGTGGGTTTCTGGTGGACACTAGAGGTGGGGGCCAGGTTTCAAGGCACGTTGGCCTGTTTGGTTGCCAGGCAGAGCAAAGCCCTGGAGATGTGTGGGCAGGAAGGATGGCAAGAGCGGTGTTTGCAGTAAGACTAACCTGAGGCATTGTAACAAAGGAATTGAGGTGACCAGAGGCTAAACACACAGCCAGATCACTGCTGCAGGAGCCTTGGCTAAATGAGGATGGTGGCCACGATGCCAAGAAAGCAAAGGATGGAGACTGATGTTAAAGGACACTTGATACACTTCAGATTTGGGGAGATGGAAATGAGGAATCGAAATGTCTAGAAGCAGAATAGCTAAACCCTGGAGCCAGGTCCCCTGAAATGTTACCAGTTCTGTTGTTTATGACCTTGTGTGACTTTGGGTTACATTATATAATGTCTTTGTCCTCAATTTCCTCTTCTATAACATAGGATCAATGACATGACCAAACCTCTCTCACCAGGTTGTCGTGAAGGTTAAGTGAGTTAATATTTGTGAAGTACTTTAAATAGTGTTCAACACAGGATATGTGCTTGCTATTTTTATCTATTAAATCTGGGGAGTTGGTATACTGACATTGGTTATGTTATTTTTATTTTTTATTTTTTGCATTTGAATTTTTTGGTACTGCCAAGGAGTGCTTCTCATGCACGTGAAATACTTGGTAGTCTCGTTCAAATGCAGGTTCTTGGCTCAACAGGTCAAAGGGGGGCCCACAGTTCTGCATCCCTAACAAGTTTCCAGGTGGTTTGATGCTCCCAGGCCATTGACCACATCCTGCCGTTGAGGAATGGAGGTCCCCGTGTTTCAGGACTGGGTGCTGTTCTTATTATCTAATGCTGCATAACAAATCATCCACACACATAGTGGCTTCAAACAAAAACAGTTGTATTCAACCCTTTACATCCATGAGTTCCACATCCACATATTCAACCAACCTTAGGTGGAAGATATTGGGGGATAATTGCATCTGTACTGATCATGTGCAGACTTTTTTTTTCTCGTCATTATTCCTTAGATAACACAATAGAAAAACTATTTACATAACATTTACATAGTATTAGGTATTGCATTAGTTATTAATAGTGATGATTTAAAGTACGTGGGAGAGGCAGGCACCGTGGTGCACACCTGTAATCCCAGCAACTCCAGAGGCTGAGGCATAAGGATTGCAAGTTAGAGGCCAGCTTTGTCCACTTAGCAAGACCCTATCTTAAAATAAAAAATAAAATAGCTAGGATGTAGCTCAATGGTAGCACATTCCTGGATTCAATCCCAAGTACTGAAATAAATAAATAAATAAAAGTAAAATGTAGCAAAGGATGTATATAGTCTATATGCAAATATTATGCCATTTTATATAAAGAACTTAACATTTATAGATTTTGATATCTTCTGGGGGTCCTAGAGCCATTCCCCCATGGGTTCTTTGGGATGACTATGTTATTGTCATTGCTGTTATTATGACATCTCATAGTTCCACATGCAGTTCCTGCTCAGATCTCTCCTGAGGTGGTGGTCAGACCATAGCAGGGGGAGGAGCACCTTGAAGGCTCCCTTGTTCTCATGTCTGGCAGTTGGTGCTGGCCCTCACCTGGGACCTCACCTGGGACTGTCAGCTAGAACACCTAACCTTTATACCCATGGCTTCTCCATGTGGCAAGGAGCCCTTCACAGCTCAGCAGCTAGGTTCCAAGAGAAGCTAGGCTTTGCCTAGCCTGGCCTCCACAGTTTCTATTTGAGAAGCGGGTCACCAAGACCACCCATATGCAAGGGAAGGGCAATTAGACTGCATGTGTTGAAAGGAGATGAGTCAGAGAACTTGCAGGCGTGTCTTAGAGCCACCACCCAGGCTTGTGTTGAGGTGGCTCTGACAAGGGAAGGTTGACAGGGTTGTTTCAGTGGGTCTGAGCTGTTGTGGAGGACCAGGTGGCCCTTCAACAGGCAGGATGGGGTGTGAATATCTGGGTCTCTAGCTCCCCCACTAGGCTTTACGGTCCATGAAAGCAGGACTTGGTCTGTCTCTGCAATAGTCTGATGTCCAGCAATGTGCTTGGCACCAAAGGAGACCCAATAAATACTTGTTGGACTAGTGAATGATGAAAAAGGAGGTAGGACCAGTGCTCTGGGGTCTGAGAGGATGCTAGAATTTGGGTAACCTGCCCAGAACAAGCCTCTTGGTAAGAGAGACTCCTGCATTTGCTCAGAGGCCCCTGGGGCCTTCACGGTCCAGCTGGTCCAGCAGCTTTGAGCCCTCTCAGGACCGGTGACTGTGAGAGGCCTGGATCTCAGAGGAAACCTCTCCACTTGCACAAAATGGAAAGTGAAACTGGGATTTCAGGAGAAAATGAAAACTGACAGCGGCTAGCCTGATCACAATGAGATCTTGTTTGGAAGTGGCTCTCTCCATTTCCTGTTTATAGTCTCAACTGAGAGCAGAAGTGAGCAGAGCTCGCAGGGGCAGATTTTCTCTCAGGATTTGGAGCTAGATCAGCAACAGGAAGCCGTCAGCATTCTCCCAAGACAGAAGCCCCTCTCTTGGGTGGGCTTCTGATAGCCCTCCCTGGCAATCACTTCAGGCACCCCACCGTCCACCACTCATGTCCAGCTTCCAGCCTCCGAACTACTGGGGACTCCGTGTGATGCCTGTGTAAAGGAATTAGGGAAGGAGGCCCAGAGGCGTCCCAAGGTGATTGTCAGGGCTGACTGTGGGTTCTGCTTCACGACGCCCAGTGAGTCTGTCAGTTAGACTCAGGGACAGACTGTCTTGCCAGGGACTTCCTAGGATACCTGTCTATCAAAATGTCTACCATGGGATTTCTTCCAGGGACTGAGCGTGTGATCCCCCTATTTTCCGAGAGTGACCCAGTTCATGTGCTGTCTCTGGAACTATGGAGTTTGACACAGGCAGAAGCATGTGGGGTACTGGAGCTGAGACGGCAGTGACAGAAAGCAGCCGAGCAATAGGACTGTGAAGTATAGGGACTTCTGATCTGACAGCTCCTCCCTGCACACTTGCAGGCACTGGGGGGGGGGGCACACACACACACATATGTGTACACATACACACATACATGCATGCACACACACCCCCCAGAAAGGCCTCTCTGAAGACAGAACACCTCAGCTGAGGGGAAGCGGGGAGGCTCAGAGTGTTCCAGGCAGAAGGAACTGTCATCGTGAGGGCCAGAGGTTGGTTTGTGGCTCCTCTGCGTTTGCTGTCTGGCTTCTGGGACTGTGAGCCTCCCTTACTTGAACCCCCGCCCCCCACCCCGACTAGCCTTCCAGCGCCTCTGGCCGTCTCTCTTGCTCCTAAACATCACTCACAAGGGGTAGCGGGTGCCCATCTCAGTTCATGCAGTCATGGCAAGAAATACCCCTTCATTCTCTTTGTGATCAGATTCTGAGCCCTGTGCTGCCGGCCTGGCAGGCAGTTCAAGCTCAGGTATTTGTGGGGCTCTCCCCAGCCTCGGTTTGTGCACAGGTGCTGTGCTCATCTTGGGCAAGGCCCACCATCACTGGTCCTTGTTGGGATGTCATTGTCCTGGCCATCACAACCCCTTCAGGGCTGGAGTGTGGGTGACTTCTAAGCCAAATGTGGGGACAGAAGCTTTGGCAGAAGCTGGGAGCCTCTGGCCTTGGCATCGGGTTCCCCCACATACCACGGTGTTGCTCTCCCAGACTCCTCCCCCTGGGGCAGCCCAGAGCCTCCCCTGCCAGCACACCCCACCAGCAGGCAGAGCTTAATTTCGGAATTCTGGCTTTTGTAAAAGACCTGAAGGCCCGCTGACCAAAAGCGACTTCTGTCACACTCTCTCCTTCCCCAAGGCAAGGGACCACAAAACCCACCCACCTGCTAGAAATGGAGAGGAGGGAGCAATAAAGGAAGCGCCACACAGATGTTTCCTAGACCTTGCCTCTAGGGCCTGTCTGTTCCCAGGGGTGCAATCCATCAGCCAGGGAACCTGAGCTCCCTGAGAACAAACCCCTCTCTGTGGTGAAGGATCAGACTGGGCTTTCTTCTAAAATTTTGAATTCATCTCAACAGTACTTTGTAAAGTGCAACAAAAAAATGAATTATTAGAAAAAAATGAGACAAAAATAAGAGTACAGGTGCCCATTTTGTTGTTATTTTAGATTCAACAAACTGCTCCACAGATTCCTAAACCGATTCTCTCCATTTCCTTACCCACTTTGTCACAGACCAGTAACCAGTTAGGGAGGGGCACAAATTGGTGGCCTGCACACTTTGAGGAACATTGCCTTAGAGCAGTCAGGAGGGAGGATGGACCCATGTCACTTCTGGAAGTGTGGGGCTTAGGGCTGTGGGGACTCTTCAAGAGGTGAACATAGAAGCCGGAAGCAGGGTAGTCATTACTTGGTGAGCTGAGAAACTAGAATTCAGCCTTCTCTTATTATAGCTGCTTACAGTGTAGAGAGACACATCCTGGGGAAGGGACCAGAACCATCTCTGAGCAGGATGCCTGTGACACAGTCCAGCTCTGCCACTTGGTGCCTTGTCTGAGGATGAGTGAACAGTTCTGAGCTTTAGTTTACTTGTTTTCATAGAGTCTTTGCAAAGTCTGGCTGAGTTAACAAGTGTCACATTGAGTTGTGCCTTTGGCAAATAGTAAGTACCTGCTAATATTAAAATTTCCTAGACGGGTGTGGTGGCACACACCTGTAATCCCAGCAGCTCAGGAGGCTGAGACAGGAGGAACACGAGTTCAAGGCCAGCCTCAGCAACAGTGAGGCACTAAGCAACTCAGTGAGACCCTGTCTCTAAATAAAAAAATAAAATAAGGCTGGAGATCTGACTCAGTGGTCTAGTGCCCCTGAGTTCATTCCCTGGTACCCCTGACCCCCCAAAAAATATTTCCTTAGGAGAAAAGATGCACAAGGGTGGGAATTTTTACTCTGGTGTTTACTAAATGTTTAGAATCAAGTGTGGTACATAGTAGGTGCTCAGTAAATATCTGAGAAATGAATGAATCCATCTCCTTATCCATGCTGAGCTTCAGACTTTCATGTTTATTCCCTTCTTCACTGTTCTTTAACAGAGAAGGGAATGCCTCTTTGCTCTCTGGGCTACTATCCTAGTTAGTGTCCACAGTATATTTTCTAAGACTCAGGTCATTTGGAGACTTTTGTCTTCAAAACCCCATACATTCC
Organism: Urocitellus parryii; assembly: GCF_045843805.1. Taxonomy (NCBI): domain Eukaryota; kingdom Metazoa; phylum Chordata; class Mammalia; order Rodentia; family Sciuridae; genus Urocitellus; species Urocitellus parryii. The sequence goes on from NC_135534.1 coordinate 188,362,245, forward strand.
CAAAAGACGTGACTTAAGCCAGATGTGACTCACAGCTATAATCCTGGCTATTCAGGAGGCTGAGGCTGGACAGAGTGCTAAGTTTGAGGCCAGCCTCAGCAATTTACTGAGACCCTATCTCAAAATTATAAAAGGGATGGGGATATGGTTCAGTGGTAGAGTGCCTACGGGTTCAAGCCCCAGGACTTAAATTGCCCCTCAGGTGTGAACTTCCTTGGGCAGGGTATTTTAAGACCAGGCTCAAGGCCGACTTTATATTACAGAGTATGAAAAACAGATCTCCTTGGGCTGGGATTTTTCAAGTCTCGCTTCTAGGCATATGACTCACTGCATGCCTGCTGCCCCAGCAGGGCCATGTCCCCTGCCCTGAGCACGTTGTTCTTCCAAAATGTTCTTTGCAATGCCGGCCTGTTGAGATCACTCATTTTACTGAGCCAGCTTAAATGCTGAAGCCATTTTTGATACTCAGTCAGAGGTAATGTCTCTCCTTCACATCTAATAACTCTTTTCTATGGCCTCTTTGGACATGGACAATGTTGAATAGTGTGGGTGCTTCCTGCAGGACCTGGCATATAAACACAGGTTCAGTGGGTGGAAGTTGGGGTTTGGCTCCACCATGGGAAGCCAAGTGTAGGCATCAGTGAGAAAGAGAGGAAAGCCCCCTGACGGCTTCCCCAATCCCCCTTTCCTGTTAGTACCCCTTAGCCTTGGGCAGTTTGGGGTAACTTGCTGATGAGGAGGAACAGTAGCCCCAATCGGAAACACTGTGCCAGTGTAGGGTGAGGATTATTCAGTTTGGAACCAGCAGAAGGGGGATGAACCTGGTTTGTTCATGAACAAGGGCGACAGCCTGGTGCAGGGGTTAGTGCTTTGAGGCTGGCACCTCTGGCTCTGCTGCTGGCTGACTGCATGACCTTTGGTGAGCTTTGCACTTCTCAAAGCCTCTGTTTCCTCATCCGTATAGTGTGGACAGTGTTGGCAACTTCCCTACCCACCCCTGCCACTAGGTATATAGCAAAGGGGTAGCAGAGGGGCCATATGACCCACTACTGTCTACACTGAGTGCCGCCAAGATAACAGCCTACAAATTCTGGTACGGTGTTATGGGGACAGAAGGTTCACAAATATTACATCACCCTTGGGTGCCATGAGCTTTGCTATCTCACTGTATTTAGAACAAAATTGTGAGCATTAAACATGTCTAAGGGACTTAGCATACTTTTCTCTAGTAAGGACTCAATAAACATTAGCAAAAATGTTTAAATTTAACTCAATAAATTCTCAGTTGAAATGAATGCTGTGTACACAGCTGTACCCTAGTAGCATCCGGTTTTTTTGTTTTTGGTTTTGTTTTTTTTAAACTCCACTTCCCTTTGATGTCACCTTGAATTCATTCTAGTAATTAAATGTCTCACCCACAAAATCATACAGGAACAGTTGATGCAAGAGAGATCTTAGTATTTATTTGTTCATCCTGCCAAGATTGACTAGATCCCTCCTTTGTGGAAGGCACTATGTATTGGCCAGCTTTGTCTCCGGGTTGTGCTGCTGTAATGAGCATTATGGAGGAGGGAGAAAATAATTGGAAGGGGACTGGGGTATAGCTCAGTTGGTGGAGTGCTTGCCTCACATGCACAAGGCCCTGGGTTCAATCCCCAGCACCACAAAAAAAAAAAAGAAAAGAAAAAAGAATTGGAAATAATAATATGGTCTGCCTCATGCTGTCACAAGTGCTGTCTCATAGTGACACTATGGAGTAGGTATTATTATTCTCATTTTAAAGAATGGAAAACTGAGGATTGATATGGCTAACTTGCTCAAGATAGAGCCAATAATTAGTTCAACTGCCTGGCTTGGAGTGTATAACGGGCATTGTGCTGGATGTCAGCTTCTTGCATGATGATGTTTAAGACAGGGACTGCTCCTGTTCTACTGGAATTTGTGTTAAATGAGAAGCAGATAAGTCCCACCCATGAGTGGGTTGATGCAGGGCACAGCCTCCGTCCATGGTGGAGTATCCAGCCAAACTCAGGGCAAAAGACACGGACACATCTTGATGACATCAGAGAGGCTGAGAGCTGAAGGACAGGGGCGCATGGCTCTTGTCAAGGCCCTTCCTGGTGGGATGAATGCCAAGGTGAGTGCCAAGGGCACTCACAGAGGTCAGCGCAGATGGTCACGTGCCCAGCCTGTGGTCACAGGACGTCTGAACCCCTGGTTGTATGGCGGGGTCCTTCCATGCCCTTCCTACTGTCTTCTCTGATCCTATCTCTGATCCTATCTTCTCTGATTCTCAGGCCTCTCCTGGGGCTTTGCCTCTGCCTTAGACACACTCAGAGCCACAGAAAACCAGACCCAGAGACTTCAGCATCAGCCTGAAAGAGAAAGAGAAACCCAGATTTGATCCGATTTTGAGTCAGCCCAGTGTCACCACCTTGCTTAGACTACCAGAGCACGCCACTCTGGCTTCCCCAGATGGTTTCCATTTTAATGGCACGGCATTAAAAAGAAGAAGGCGAGAAACCCCCTGCCGTGGCCTGGAAAGTGGGCAATAACATAAGACAAACCAGCTCTTGATGGTGGCTGCTTCTGCCCCAGAGCCCAGGCCAGCCCAGGGCCTGTCTGCAGCACAGTGGATGGGGGAGGAAGCAGTTGCTTCTCAGACACAGGCAGCTTCTCAGTGAAGTGGGGCCCTAGCAAAAAAGTAGGCTCAGTGTCAAACTTGCCCTCTTGGGATACAGAAGGCACCTGAAATGAGAGCACAGGAGCCCCACGGCAGAGTCTCTGGCCAAATATCACCTCTCTGAGGAAGTATCTTTGAAAGAGGGGAGCCTGCTTTCTGCTTGGTATGGTCACACAAATCTTTGAACATTTCAGAAGATATCACACACACACACACACACACACACACACAAACAAAAAAAACACAGATATATGTGTACACACACTTACACACATGTATGAGAATTAGAGTTCTCCAGAAAAAAAAATCAAAACCAATAGGATAGATGTAGATACGTAGGAAAAGATTTATTATGAGGCATTGGCTCCTCAGTGGAGGCTGAGAAGTCCCGATGGAGGCTGAGGAAGGGCTACACATTGCTGGTCAGCTGTCCACAAGCTGTAATTCCAATCCAAGCTTAAAGGCAAGAAAATAGGGCAGTAAGTCCCAGCCCAAGTCCAGAAGTCCAAGAACAAGGAGCACTAGGAGAAATGGATATTCCAACTCAAGCAGAGATGGCAAATCGGCCCTTCCTTCTCCTCTTTGTTCTATTCCAGCTCTCCACAGGTTGGATGATGCCCACCCACATTAGTGAGGGAAGATCTGCTGTAGTCAGTCTACCTGTGCAATATAATCTCCTCTGGAACACCCAGTCAGACATATCCAGCAATGATGTTCCCTCAGCTATCTGGGAAACCCTTTGCCCAATCAAGTTGATACAGAAAGTTAACCATCACAGTATATATACATGCATGTGTGTGAATAATTTTATTACTGTTGACTATGAACACTAATGTGTTTTGAGTTTACACTCCTTTCAAAAGTTCTGTCTCAAAAAGGAGCTCATTCTTGGAAAGACCAGCAGACTGACTCAGCCCCATGCCATGGGCAGGGAGCCTGCAAAATATGTGCCTGGGAGCCTCCATGGCACATTCCTTGCTAACTGTGACAGAGGGTAAAAGGAGGAAGGGCTACACATTGCTGGGTACCATAGGGCCTACATTTTTTTTTTTAAGAGAGAGAGAGACAGAGAGAGAGAGAGAGAGAGAGAGAGAGAGAGAGAGAGAGAGAGAGAGAGAGAGAATGAGAATTTATTTTTCAGTTTTCGGCGGACACAACATCTTTGTTTGTATGTGGTGCTGAGGATCGAACCCGGGCTGCACACATGCCAGGCGAGCGCGCTACCGCTTGAGCCACATCCCCACCAGGCCTACGTTTTCAGGGTAGTCAAGGGGGAATGAGCAGCTGAAGCAATTGTGTACCATGCCCCATACCTCAGTAATCCAGATAAATCATATTTTAATACAACAGTTTTAAAAATTAAATTAGCAACTTACAGCCATGGACCATCTACCTATCTACCTGTATTTATAAAGTTTTACTGAAACCATTTTTTATTGAAACTAAGTTTTATTGGAACCAGGTTTATTTTGCCTACATCTTATACCCAATGCAATCCTTGCTTGTCTTGCCTTAGTCCTGGCCCTGTGCCAATTTATTCACTTATCATTCTTTCCTCAATCCTGCCCCCAGGAAAACAGGAAACAGAGCTAACAGTTGATAGTTTACTTTATGCCAAGTACTATTGTAAACACTATGCAGATATTGCCTCTTTTAATCCCCCCAACAGTCCTACAGGTAAGGCATAATTATTCATCCCACTTTGCACATGAGGAAACTGAGGCATAGAAAGGTGCAGAATTTCTCCCAAGATCAAATGACTAGGAAGAGGTAGAGCCAGAGTTGATAAGCAGGTTGTTTGAGGCTTCAATAGAGGATCTCTGGAGGAAGGAATCCTCAGGTCTGGAAAACCATTGTAGAGGACATGACCTTTGAGCAGTATGTTGAAGGATGAGTAGAGGTTTGCTGAGGAGAAAGAATAAATACAGGCCACTGTAGTGTTTCAGAAGAACACATCCTTGTGGAGAGGTGACATCTGGCTTCCCTAGGCCCAGGTGCTGCCCAGGAATCAGAACAGCAGCAAAATAATATAAAGAACCAGCATTTATTGAGTGCTTGCTGTATTGCTAAGTGCTGAATTAAGTATTTTACACATATCATCTCATTAAATCTTTAAATCAACCTGTGATGTGGCTACTACTCTTCTTTCTGTTTTTCAGGTTAAGAATTTAAGGCTCAAAGAGATTAAGTAACTTACCCACAGCCTAATAGATAATAAGCAGCTTATCTAGTGCAAATCCAGTAGGCACAGTTCATATTATAGTTCATATGAAATCCAAGAACCTAGAGCCAGAGCTGCAGGTTTAGCCAAAAGACTGTGCCAGGTTTTCTCAAACTTCATAATGTATCTGAGTCACCCAGAGAACTTGTTAAAATTTAGGCGCCCGGAATCAGACATTGTGATTGTACAGGCCTGGTATGAAGCTGAGAATTTGCATTTCCAGAAGTTCCCAAGTGAGGCTAACGCTGCTGGTCCGAGAACCAGACATTGAGAGCCAGGCATGGACTCAGTCCAGTGCAGTGGTTCTCAGTGAGGGTGTTGCCCTCCAAGGCTGCACTGGGAAACAGGAGGTAGTCGATAAGCAAAGCAGATCTGGTCTCTGGTATAGAGACCAGAATCTCCCTGCTGAAGACTCTCCCATCGCACATCTTTGTATCCCGGGTGCCCTTCTTCTCTTTGATGCCTGCATCCATTTTCTTGATCATCTAGGCTCTTATTACTTTCTGTTCACATGGACTTTAATGATTTGTCACACATGCTGGTGCTTCTGCAGAATTAGGCAACCTATGTCCCACCACCTCTGTTCCAAGCCTCACATGCTTCCTGGATCGACGCAGACTTCACCAATGTGAGGGAGGTGCAGAATGATCATGTGTTTCCTGGTGGTTCTCTGGGCTCCTCAGAGGCCCAATTATACCAATAGTAATTTGTTCCCTGTATTAGTCAGGAGCCTTTGGGTTGCAAGTGACAAAACCCAATTTGAACTGGTCTGGAAAAATTGGGTGCTTATTGACTCACATAGCCTGATCACAGGAAGGGCGGGAGCACAGCTGGGCTGCAGGCGTGACTAACCAGGGACTCCAGTGCCCCGGTGCTCTGCTCTCCATGTCCTGCCTCTTCTGATTGTCAGCATCATCCGTCAGGCAGGCCCTCCCCACCAGCTAGAGTCATGGCTATCTTCAAGTCCCACACTCCATTTTCACCTCAAAATAAGGATAAGGAAGTAGGGCACCGTGGCACATGCCTGTAATCCCAGCAATTTAGGAGGCCAAGGTAGGAGGATCACAAATTCGAGGACAGCCTCAGCAACTTAGGGAGGCCTTAAGCAACTTAACAAACCCCTGTTTCAAAATTGGAAAAAAAAGAAAAGAAAAGAAAAGGACCCGTGGCATAGCTCCTTGGTTCAATCCCCAGTACAAAAAAAAAAAAAAAATCCTGCATACAAGAAGACACTTGACATAGTTCCTGGATGCTGCAGAAGGACTCTGAGTGGCCTGACTTGGATAATTGTCTCTCCTGGACCACAGCCCTTAGCCATTTCAGATGCCCCACCCAGATGGGTTAGGAAAGGGTTTGCAGATGTTAGCTCTCCCTCACAACAGTGTTGGAATGAGTCAAGAAGCATCATCCAGAACACAGAGGAGGAGATGATGGGTAAAAAGCAAAGCCCCAGAGATGAGGGAGCAAGTGAATAGTGGGCACCTACCTCGTCATTGGCAAGTACTGAGTTGGCAGCTAAAGGGGGTACAGAGGGTGGAGGAGGAAATTCCCCACCCCCACCACCACCCCAGAGTGCATGGTCCAGAGCAGACCTACACATGCCATAGAAGACAGTGGAACTTGGCAGGAATTTCCGTGGATCACAGCAAGAGTGGTCAAACAGTTTGAGTAAAACCTGGGTTCTCATGGGCTCCTTTCCTCACCCGACTTCTGAGCACCTACCATGTGTTAAAGAACAAATCTGCACACAAACTTGGTGGATGGAAATCCTAAAGGTGGCATCGAACCTGGTCCCCAGTTGATCAGCTGCTCCCAAAGATGTATATGAAGTTCCCTGGAAAGGAGCGTCTACATCATAACTAGTTACCGTCCTCTCCTTCTTATGGACTCTTCCTTCACACTTCCCTGTCCCTTGGCCCAAGGCGTCTCTCCATCCTTGCCGGCTCGTCTCATCGAGGATCGTTTCTCTCGCCTGTGTCCCTGTGTCTCCCCACTCTGGATCCTTCAGTGGAGATTATATTCCCTTTACGTCATCTTCCTTGAATTCTCCCTGAGTTTCCTTGGCCATTTTAAGGTGTGGCTTCCAGAACGTGTTAAGGAAGTGGAGCAATCACTGCAGAAGCCCCCAGGCCATTCGGCAGTGCCCGTGTGGACACACTTGAGGGCGTTCCTCTGACAAAGTGGTGAGCTGGCCGAGGGCGACACGGAGAGAGGACAGCAGGCTCTCGTTTTCTCTCTCCACGTCCCTCTCCGCTCTGGTCCTCGTTTTGGTCAAGGGTTGAGCTGTGAGGGTGGAGGGAGGACACAGCCCTTCCTCAAGCCCCCTCCTGGGTCACAGTCTGAGGACCAGTGTAGCTTCAGGAAAAGATGTGTGGCCATGTGGGTCCAGTCCCCTGTCTGTCTCTCATTCTCCCGAGAATGCCACTAGCCCCTGCCTCGACCTTTGCAGAAAATGTAGTAAACTGGGCCTAAAGTTGTTTAGGGTCGTCTTTGTACTTTCCATATTGCCGACACCTTTCTCTGTGTCCTCTCTTCCCGGGAGCTTCAGTGGGCCATTGTCTTGTCTTTATTCCCTCCATGTCTAGGACAGTGGCTGGAACACAACCCCCACTCAGCAGATGAACCATCCATCGGCAGAGCTCACCAGGGAGCCCGCTCAGCTGTTAAAGAGTAAGGGGTGGGGTAGGAACATGGATTGTGCAATTTTCTATCATGTTGTTGGGTTTAGTGAATGATAATTCAGAACACCCTTGAGGTTCCCTTTAAATTCAGAACAGACTGAAAAACAAGACGTCATGAGTTTGTTTGTTTTTTTCTTTTGGAGGGTGGTATTTTTACTTTTTATCTTGTGTGTGTGTGTGTGTGTGTGTGTGTGTGTGTGTGTGTGTGTACAGCTGATTGGAGAAGATGCTTTAGATCTTGGGTTGAATGCATCCCTCAGCTCAATTAAAGCCTCCCACGTAATGGCAGATAGGTCTGCATGACCACAGGCCTCTCCTGGGAGCTGGCTACTTTTCAGAGAACAGCTGTTTTCAGAATATTCCTAAGGAGAGGAAAGGCTGCCCCACACGAGTGCAGGCCCCCGTTCTTGATTTCTGGGTCCTGGGAGCTGAGTTCTAGTGTTCCTGAAGCCCTCGCTGATACCGTCTCGGTAGAAAGCCACTCCATCCTTACTTTTTTCTTAAGTTCCAGGAGTTTGGCCAACAGCAGACGCACCCCTAGAATAAAGGAAAGAACAAGACTTGGGCCAGGAACACCATCCCCTGTGTCCCCCTCCGCCATCTTCGTCTCCTGGGATAAAGCCACCTGCTAGCTCTGAGCCTTGTTCTCTTCAGAGAATGGGGATGGTATCATCTGCCCTTGAGGCTAAGGGGACCTTCAAAAACTTACTAAACTGTCCAGATTCTTTATGTAAAGGGTTCTTCTTCTCAAGGCAGTTGGGGGGACCAAGTGAGAGAACTTACACAAGTTCTCTGGAAAGGACTCCGCAGGCTCCTCTTGGAAACTGAGGCTCAAGAGGCCTAAGTAACATGCCCTAAGTACTTCAGCTAGGATTTGGCCTCCAGTTATACGTTGTGGGCTCAGGTCTGCTCGTGCTTGGCCTCCAAAAGCCAGACCTCTCACTAGCGCAGGGCTTCTGAGAATGACTGCCTGGGCCACTTGATAACATGAGCTTGGAAGTGTCACTCCAGACGCGTAAAATCAGAATGTATGGAAACAAGGCCTAGAAACCTGCCTTTTAATTGGTTCCTCAGGGCACTTACAGCAGGAGCTCAGGCTGCCTGATTGCAATGCAGTGGAGCTACCCCCACACAGCAATTGTTCTAATCAGTTATTTTCACTTCAGTAGTGACTTAGCATTCGGACCCCTCTGTAATGTACAAGGGTACTCTTCTAAACGTGGCTTCATACAATTAAGGAGAAGAACCTCAGAGTGGTCAAGAACCTAATTTCTGGTACCACGCCATTTCGGGTCCAACCCCAGCTCAGGTGCTTGCTAGCAACATGATCTTATGCCTCTCTTTCCCTCACTGTACAATGGGTTGAGCTTGACTTCCTGCCTCTAGGACTGTTAGGAATAGACATTTATGCCTGCACAGACTTAACTCCGGTTTTCTGGCTCCACTTCCAGACTTTTAGAAATTTAATCTTTGCTTGTTTTTCAAAGTCACTTAAAATTTAAGGGCTGGGGTTGTGGCTCAGTGGTAGAGCACTTGCCTAGCATGTGTGAGGCCCTGGCTTCTATTCTCAGCACCATATATGAATAAATGAATAAAATAAAGGTCCATCAACAACTAAAAGAAAAAAGAAAAATTAAAGCAGTAAAAGTACCTTGAACCCAGTCAACCAACAAATATGTGCTGAGTGTTTCCTAGTGTGTGCAGGACACTATGGGAAGGCCCAAATGGACATTACTAGCCACACCTAAGCTGCTGGCATGGACTTGAAGGATTGAGATGGCAGAAAAGTGACAGAAGACAGTGGTGTTGCATGGCAGGGGCTGTCAGGGAACTGAGACCAGGGCCAGATGTTAGGTCTGGCTGAGCTGCCTCTTGGTCCCTATCGACAGAACTTTAATAATTAAGGCATTTTCCTGGGCGTGGAGGTGCGCTCCTGTAATCCCAGCTACTTAGGAAGCTGAGGCAGGAGGATCATAAATTCAAGACTAACGTGGGCAACTTATCAAGACCTTGTCTAAAAATAAAAAGTGCTTGGATATAACTCAATAGTAAAGCACTCAGGCCCAGGTTCAATCCCCAGTACCACCGCCAAAAAAAAAAAAAAAAAAAAAAAAAGAAAGTTTTGATTGGACTAATCAGATAAATGCCTCTGAGCAAGTTAATGAGTCATTAGCATAATATGGCTTAGCAAACTTCTCTGTGAAGTCAGGCCGAGACAAAACAGATTGGGGGGGGGGAGGTACAGGGGCTGTTTTGTCTTGGTTTGGTTAACAGGGCAGAGCCAGCTGGCTGGCTGCCCATCAGACTCTCTTAGCTTTGGGGAGGGGGCAGCAAAATACAGAAAACTGGTACAGAATCGGAAGTGGCCCCACCTACTTCTAAAATTTTCCCTAGCTGGGCGCAGTGGAGCACGCCTATAATCCCAGTGGCTCTGGAGGCTAAGGTAGGAGGATTGCAAGTTCAAAGCAAGCCTCAGTAATGGTGAGGCACTAAGCAACTCAGTGAGACCCGGTCTCTAAATAAAATACAAAATAGGGCTGGGATGTGGCTCAGTGGTCAAGTGCCCCTGAGTTCAATCTCTCATATCCCCCTAAAAAAAAGTTTTCCCTAAAATCCTTCAAACATATGGGAATTATTGAGAAGGGGTCTTCTCCCTTTGATGAGAGACAACCTCAACAAAGTCCCCTGCTCTCAGGCTGGGTTACAGGCTTCTGTGAGCTAGCAAGGAGGCCTGGATTCATTCCTTTGCAAAGTGTGTCATCGTGTGATATTCCCAGCTGTGTCACTGCTAAGTGTCAGTGAGGGCCTTTGGCTGATTTGGCTGCCTGCTGGTTAAGAATCCATTCAGTCCAAGAGTCCAAGTGATCAAGGCACTCGGCTAACTTGGCAGAGCTCAGCTGACTCAGGAATGGCCATTCTGACTCTGGGAGCCTATTCCTGAGCCTGCATTCAGTGGTCCTCAAAGTAGCCATGCTGAGGAACAGCTTTAAAATAGCTACAAACTAGGAAAATCAGGCCTGGGATATTTCAACAAATTTTTACTACAGTCTGCAGTATGGAAAGAGCATTGTCGAATGTGTTTCTTATTTAATGAGTTGTTCTTTTACTACTCGATGATGGCAGGATTCAAAAACCAAAATGATATAAAAAGCTGGGCATGGTGGCACACACCTGTAATCCCAGCAGCTCAGGAGGCTGAGGCAGGAAGATAGTGAGTTCAAAGCTAGCTTCAGCAAAAGCAAGGTGCTGAACAACTCAGTGAGAACCTGTCTCTAAATAAACTACAAAATAGGGCTGTGGGTGTGGCTCAGTGGCTGAGTGCCCCTGAGTTCACTCCCTGGTACCAAAAACACACACACACACACACACACACACACACACACACACACACACACACTGTCACATTTTAAATGTATGGCCCTATTTCCTCCTCTGCCTCCCCCAAAAAGTAACCATTTTTAATTGATCTATTATGAATACTTCTGATGCACAGGTGATCAAAATTTAAAAATAGTCTTATTACTTTCTCTTTTTTATATAAAGGACATGATATGCCAGGCATGGTGGTGTACACCTGTAATCCCAGCAGCTTGGGAGGCTGAAGCAAGAGGATCATGAGTTCAAAGCCAGCCTTAGCAACTAAGCAAGGCCCTGAGCAAATTAGCAAGACCCTGTCTCCAAATAGAAAATAAAAAGGGCTAGGGATGTGGCTCAGTGGTTAAGTGCCCCTGGGTTTAATTCCCAGTATCCAAAAAAAGGACATGATATTACATACACTATTGGGCACCTTCTTTTTATTATTATTTTTTAAATTAGTGACATTCTGAAGAGCTTTCCATGTCAATACACACGAACTTGATTCACACACACACACATATATATATAAATACACACATGTACACATATATATGTGAACACACACACATATAAAAGAATAAAGTACACATGATGGAATATCTCTCGTTGGCAGTACACATCATGGCATCGTTCCATCATGCGGATATAAATATTTCTTATTTCATCTTCCAACTCTCTCTGCTTGACTGATAGTGCACTGTGGGCTCTGATCTCCCTGAGGGGTTTGGCTGTGTCTTAATGCATGTAGGGACCAGTCAGACAATGTGGTGGCAAAGTCAGTCCCTAGACCAGGAGACACCCCTTGTTGCTAGGATATTCCGTTTGATCTGAGGCCAAGCACTGCAAGCTCTCGAGATATCACCCAACAAGGTATTTTGAATGAAATCATGAGCCAGGGTACTTGGTGATATCAGGAGATGATTTATACCAAAACAAACAAACAAACAAAAATTATTTGTTGAATAAATCACCATAATTAATGTCTTCTCAGAAGTGAAAAATTATTTAGGAACAAATAATTCTGATGGGATGCTAAAAATCCTCCTGAGGGGTAGATTGACTTCATCTTTCTTTTTAGTCTTGACTATTTTTTTGGAGCTAACTGTTCCATTGCCTTTGAAATCCTTAATCCCATGTATTCTTTTATTTCTTCGGTACCAGCAATTGAGTTCAGGGGTACTTAGCCACTGAGCCACATCCCCAGGCCTTTTTTTGTATTTTACTTAGAGACAGGGTCTTACTGAGTTGCTTAGGGCCTTGCTATGTTCTGAGGCTGGCTCTGAACTCATGATCCTCCTGCCTCAGCCTCCTAAACTGCTGGGATTACAGGCATGCACCACCACATCTGGCCTCCATGTATTCTTAATAACCCTATTGAGGTAGCTAAAATGAACTAATATTGTTAAATAGATCTCTGCTCTCTTAAAGGGATCTCTAAGTATCAAATACATTCCTGAAAATCTCCTTGGAACCATTGCAATTCAAATGTTCACTTCCATAGAAAACTTACATCTTAAAGATGATATGAGGCTGAAGTTGTGGCTCAGTGGTAGAATCCTCTCCTAGCATGAGCCAAGCCCTAGGTTCTACCTGCAACTCTGCAAAAACAAACAAATGAACAAATAAATAAATTAAATTAAGATTATACACAATAACAACCTTGAGGGACTGGGAGTGTAGCGCAGTGGTGGCACATGCCTGTAATCCCAGCATGAGCAAGAGGTCCTGGGTTCAAAAGATCTTATCATTGATGATGTAAGGTGGGTTCCATTAGTACTAAAGAATTTATGCTTTATAACTTTGGAAAATATATGTATTAACAGTTTAGAAAGCAGGAGACCTCTGTATATGATATTTCTGAACTAGGCATTTGCTATCTATATTGTGGTAAAATGTATTTGGGACTTTTTTCCCCATGTGAAATCTGCTTAATGGTCTTGTAAAACTCTCTTGAGTTTTCTTTTATCCTGCTACACACCTCCCAGTTAATTTGACACCTCTCTCTCCTCATTAAACTGGCTCCAATTGGTAATTCCTCATCGAATTCAAAAGAAATGTACGCCCACCCCCTGCCCTACACCAGAATCCAGATCCTAAACAACCTTAGGTTGTACTTCAAAATACAAAGAAAGCTAATCTCTAGTAAAGCCTGGGTATAATGTGTTACTTTAAGTCAACACTTGAGAAATTCAATGGCATAAAACTGTGTGAAAGCTTAGGAGGGGGAGTGAATTTGATTAAATGTTATTAAATGTGTTTTCTTGAATTATTTTGCTACAGTTCATAGCAAACCCCCCAATTTTGCAGTAATTTTCTTGGCCTTGGTTTTCTGATTGGTCTTAATTTAGCTGTCAATGCTATGAATAGAATTCCATTTCACGGTGACCCTTAAAAGTGGAATTCTGAAGATAAAGGGCTGTAAGTGCCTCCTACAAAAAGATGCCTGCAGCCTTCCCGTGTGATCTGAATTGGGTAGGTTTCCTTTATGTCCAGTTTTCTCCTTCTCAACATTTCCTCTGATATCCAGACAGACCCGGACAGTCTTCTCAAAGCACTGGTCGCTCTGCCTTAGATTTTCTATTTCCCTTGTGTTTGTGCCAATTAAAACAGGCCTCAGGCTGTGCCTGTGACATATTTTCGGAAATTCCTTGTGTAAGAAATGTTGATGCACTCTCTCTGGAACTGTTTTCCTTAAGTCTTGTCCCCGTACTTCTTTCTAGCTCTTTCCTTGCTCTTCTTTGAAGTCTGTGCGTGGTTTTTTGAAAAGATCCCTCATATGTTTTGGTTATTGCGATGGGTGATTGCATCAAAGCAAAGCTGCAAATCACAGGCATGGAATGACTAGTTCTAGAAGCATTTCCTAATGCACATGCCACCCCTCCTCTGGAGATGTTTCTCTGCCATTTATGATGCTGTCTCCTTTCTCAGAAACTTCTTTTTATAGTGCTGTGGATTGAACCCAGAGCCTCGAGCATAGTAAGCACATGCTGTACCACTGCGCTAGGCTCCTGCCCCTTGCCCTCTCTGAAACTTTAAAATAAACACTTCAATTTAAGTAATTATTTGTTAATTCCAGATACATTTACTAAATTTATTTACTCTAGGTATCCAAATATCTTTAGTGTTTTCCCTCGATCAAATTTGAAAATCCCACTTTAACCAATTTTATATAATAATTATATGGGATGTTTCCCACAACTCATCATCTCTGTTTTTTTTTTTTTTTTTTTGTAGTACTGAGTATTGAACCCAGGGCCTTGTGTTTCATGTGCTCTGCCACTGACCTACATCCCCCACCAAGCCCTTATCTTTTATTCTGAGACAGGGTCTTGCTAAGTTGCCCAGGCTAGCCTCAAACTTTTGATCCTCCTGCCTCGGTCTCCCAAGGAGCTGGGATTTCAAGTGTGTACAACCGTGCCTGGCTTTCTATGACATTTTTGAGTCACATCCCAGATCTACTAAGTAAGTCCAAGTTGTAAAACTCCTCTCTGTAGGCTGGGAAAGTAGTTCCATGATGGAAAACTAGCCTCGTGTACACAAGGCCCTGGTTTTAGTCCCCAGTGTGGAAGGAAGGAAGGGAAAGGAAAGGAAGGAAGAAGGGAGGGAAAGAAGGTTTTCCTCATAAGATGTTAAAATTTAAAAGCAGGGGAATGAAGGAGAAAGAGAGTAAGTGAGGAAGAGAAGGGAAGAAAAAGCAAGCAAAGAGGTAGAGGGGTGTGTGGGGAAGTAGAGGGGTGTGTGGGGAGGTAGAGGGGTGTGTGGGGAGGTAGAGGGATGTGTGGGGAGGTAAAGACTTCTGGATAATTTGGGACTGAAGGACAGATTGAGTCTGCAGCAAAAAAAGATCGCCCCTTGGCGCGCCCCAGTGCCCCTCCCAGCAGACCCCTCTACTCACCTTATCTGAACACAAGGTTGTGCTTCCGGCCATCTGGCCCCTTGGTGACTGCAAAGGCAAACAGTGGAGGTCATTGACTGGTAACTCATCACCAATGTTCTCCAACTCCCTTTTTCTATCTGGTTGCACTCACTGCTTTCCAAAGTCCCTGTCTTGTGGTCAAACTAGTACAAGTGCTGTCTCAGGCCGTCACGCTCAGGTAATATTGCCCCCAAATTCCATTTGCTTTGAATACACACTTTCTTCGAAATGGCGCACCTTAATCAAAAATTATGCCTGTAGGGGATGGGGTTGTGACTCAGTGGTAGAGTGCTTGCCTAGCACACATGAGGCACTGGGTTTGATCCTCAGCACCACATAAATGTAAAATAAAGATATTGTGTCCACCTAAAACTTTAAGAATAAATATTTTTAAAAAAATATGCCTTGTAATCCCAGGCTCTGGAGGAAGATCGCAAGTTCAAAGCCAGGCTCAATAACTTAACAAGGACCTAAGCAACTCAGCAAGACCCTGTCTCTAAAATAAAATATTAAAAAGGACTGGGGATGTGGCTCAGTGGTTAAGTACCTCTGAATTCAATCCCCATTTAAAAAAATAAATAAAGGGCTGGGGATGTGGCTCAAGCGGTAGCGCGCTTGCCTGGCATTCGTGAGGCGCTGGGTTCGATCCTCAGCACCACATAAAATAAAATAAAGATGTTGTGTCCACCAAAAACTGAAAAATAAATATTTAAAAATTCTCTCTCTCGCTCTCTCTTTCTCTCTTTAAAAAATAAATACATAATAAATAATAAAACACCTTTCTTTAATATTTATCACTCCTAATAGGTTATCTTCAGTACATTATTCTGTTAAGAGATCCTTCTCAGGGGTGCTTACTGCTCCTGGGGATAACATGAAGGATGAGAGAGCTCTGTGAGCCAGTCTCCACCGGTGGTGTGCAAACGCCTAGAGAAGCCCTGCAAACATATTGCCAGCCCAATCCAATCCACCCTTCCCTGTCCTGCTGAGGTTGTAAGTCAATGGGCTGCCCCTTCACACGTCAGCCCAGTGGGCACCATGTGCCCACAGAAGCACTTTCTTTCCATAAGTGACACTATATGTGAGACTACCCCAGATTGACCCCAATCTAAAGGTGAGCCCTGAGGGACAGTCCTGGTTGCAACCAGCTCTTCAGATTCTTCGTCCTTGCTGCAAGAGCCTCCTTTAAAATGGCTCCAACATTTAACTCTCCATCAAAGCAGCAAAGACAGCTTCCCTTGACCCCATGGGCCTCAGCCTAATGCTACAAGGCACTCAGGTGCAGGAGGGTCCTTTGGAGACAGTGACACTGGCAGAAATCAGCACCTTTGTCAGAGCACCTTGACTTTTGCTCACTGTGAGATCAGCATGAACCCCCAATCCTGTAATTCTGTGTTCATATTTTACTCTTGGAGAAAGGATAAGACAATAACATTTATGAGCTTTCTCTGTGTTTTCCAAATTTCCCCTCAGTGCTGAGGAATTTGTTTTCAACTAATGTGGGACTTTACCTTTGGCTAATGGGGACTTTCTTAGTTAAGCTCCAGGATATGGGCTCCTTGATGGTATTTATTTCTCACTTCTGTTCTGACTGTAGGGACTGGGAACACAGCCCCAGGTGGGGCTGCTCTGAGAGGGACGTCCCTGCTGCCTTTTGAAAACCTCTGTGTGTCTCCCACTTTTGCTTCTTCCTCTGATGGTTGGTCATTGCAGTTTTAACTCTCGCCATGTTTCCTTAACGTTTTGAATGGAAGGTGGCCCTCTGGGGGACCATCAGAGGGAGCAGCCACTCTCCTAATACTGGCTGCGGTCCATCCCCAAGCTTTGTTAGCCCGAGGATGCTAAAGGGCCTTGTTCAGCGAGGCTCTGGTGGCCACTGGAGAAGCAGCCCACAGCTCTATGGCTGTAGCCACCAGACTCCAAGAGGCACCAGGATGGTGAATGTCCTAGGCACCTAAGCAAACAGAGGTCTCCATCAGGACATGGCTGAAGCCTAGAATATTCCTACGCCACTCTGTAGACAAACAAAAGACGTGTGTTTGACTCCAGAAGGCCGAGCTAGGGACTAGTAGTTGCACGAAGTTAAATTTTAGCTCAATATCAAGAAGTACATTCGGTCATGAAACCTGCTAAAAAGAGAATAGGTTGAAACAGGTAACTTAAAACAACCCTGTTTTCTAGGTTGATATTTTTGTTCTCATACTTCTAGAGGCTGGAATTCAAGATCAAGGTGTTTTTAGGGCTGTGCTGTCTCTGAAGTCTCTAGGGATAGATCCTCTGTGGCCTCTCTCAGCTTCTGGTGGCCCCAAAGCATTGTGTAGCTCGAGGCAGCCTCGCTCCAGGCTCTGCCTGTGTCTACAGAGGGCCATCTTCCCCGGTGTGCCTCTCTCTCTTCTTGTAAGGGCTAGCCCTACCGCCCCTACCTTAAATTGGTTCCATCTTCAAAGACCCTATTTTCAAATAAGGTCATATTCTGAGGCACTCAGGTTAAGGACTTTAATTTAACCCATAACAGGCTGCCTCTATGGAAGTGAGTTCCTATCCCTGGAAGTGGGCAAACAGAATTTCCTTTTTTTCCCCCTCCAGTACTGGGGATTGAACTCAGGGATGCTCTACCACTGACCTCCATCCCCAGCCCTCTCTTTTTATTTTTTGTTTTGAGACAGGGTCTTGCTAAGTTCCTTGTCCTGAGACTGGCCTCAAACTTGCAGTCCTTCTGCCTCAACCTACTGAGTCTTGGGGTTACAGGAGTGTACCACCATGCCAGGCTAAGAATTGGGATTTTTCATGATGCTTCAATTGAAATAGAGAATGAGGGCTGGGGGTGTGGCTCAGTGGTAGAGCGCTGACCTAGCATGTGTGAGGCACTGGGTTTGATCCTCAGCACCACATATAAATAAATAAAAATAAAGTTCCATCAACAACTAAAAAAATGAAACTTAATTAAAAATTTTTAAATAGAAAATGAAATTTGATGACTTTTAGTATTTCTTCCTCTTTTTCCTCTTCTTCTTCCTCTTCCTCTTCTCCTCCTTCACCTCCTCCTCTTCCTTCTTTTTAAAAAATCTTTGCCTTCCTGGCAATGGGCTAGGCAAGCGCTCTACCACTGAGCTACACCCCCAGCCCCCAGCAGCTCTCCTGACCATTAGTATTTCCTGATGCTCTGAGTCCCGTTGTAAACACTCTAGCAACTCTTAGGACCATTTTTGGTGCAATGTCACATGCACAGAAACTCAGTCCCACTCAGAATCTGCCAAAGGAGACCAATCTTTCCCTTTAATCCCTGAAGAACATCAGTGGAGATCCCCTTTTCTGTCCCCTGCAGCTTCCCCTCTTGCAGGTCTCTTTTCGTTGTTGTGCTTTGGGTCACAGCTGACAGAATGTTAATTCAAAGTGGCTTTAAAAAAAAAATCACATTTCCTCCGCTGGATGCAGTAGTGCATGCCTGTAATCCCAGCGGCTCAGGAGGCAGAGGCAGGAGGATCGCCAGCCTCAGCAACTTGGTGAGGCCCTAAGCAACTTAATGGAACTCTTTCTCAAAATTAAAAAAAATAAATAAAATAAAAAGAGCTGGGGATGTGGCTCAGTGGTCAAGCACCCCTGAGTTCAATCTCTTTGGGCCAGCTCTGTCCCTTTCACCTCACTACA
Source organism: Urocitellus parryii (assembly GCF_045843805.1). NCBI lineage: Eukaryota > Metazoa > Chordata > Mammalia > Rodentia > Sciuridae > Urocitellus > Urocitellus parryii. Next base: position 188,380,751 of record NC_135534.1, read on the forward strand.
TTTGCCAGTGGAATTCTGACCACCTCCTGAGGAAGGAATTGAGCCTTATGTGAGTTGAATGGACTAGGAAAGGAGGACAGTGTCCAAAGGGAAACAGGCGAGGGAGGGCGCTTTTCGCAGGATAAGAGGAAGCAAATGGCCCAAACCACCTCTGCACACCAATTCTCTCTCCTCCTCCTCCTCTCTCCCCAACCAGGCAGCTTTGCATTTGTTTCCCCCCTCCCCCTCCCTCCTTCCTCTCACCTTCTCTTCCTACTATTTCCCCAATTTTGTATTAAAAAGGCTGAGCTACTGGGCTGGGAAATACTCTTTAAAGGTCCTGGAAGGGAGAGAAATGAAGCGGATGCTGAGTGCTTTCAGCAGCCGAGAGGAGGAGGGAGGGAGGGAGGGAGCTCACATTAATCATTTTTCCCCATCATTTATCAAATCACCAGAGTGAGCCTCTGTTATTTTGAATTTGTGGGTATTTTTAAAAGTTTGCATCTGTGCCCAGGAAAGACATGAACTTGCACATGGCAGTGAAGGAAGGATGGGGGTGCCAGTACTCTGGTGCTAAGTTGTGGGTTCCTCCCAAAGGTCTCCTGGAACTGTCTGTGCCTCTGCTCCCGGACTACGCCAGTGGGTCAAGCCCGACTCCCAAAGGGGACTTGAAGCTTGAGAATCATCAGATTTCCAATGGCTCAAGCATTCTGGAATTCAAAACAACTCTGGGTCATAGAACATAAAGACTAACTTTTATCTTTTATTCTTTTGCCTTCAGCACAATCAGTCCCATGGCAGCTTCAACTCAAATACTTTAAACAGACCACCCCTGCCCCCAGCACAGTTAGCCTGCTAAGAGCATTAGTGTCCCAGCCAAGGGACTTGGTCCTGTGTCTGGAATCCACCCTGACCGCATCCTGCTTTCCTATCCTCCATCACTGATCTTGCTTGTCTCTCTGTTGTGACTCCCATCTGCCAATCCCCACCCACAGGCTTTGTAAGCTAGCTGCTGGTACTCACACCCCAACTCTCTGGGGGTGCCCCTTCCTTAGGCTCCTTACTCCCAGACCCTGAGGGGAGACTCTGATCAGGAGCCCTGCCCTGGTCCTGGTTCTGCAGGTTGACCTCTACCCACTTTCTTAGCTGCAAGTCAAGGACTGGCCTGTTTTATACCCTGACCTGAGGGTATCAGGTGAATTCATTTATTAGGCCCACCTTAATAATATACTGCAGCGTCTATAAGGAAGAAAGCTGCCACTTATAACTTCTGGGCTGAGGATTACCCTCAGACCCTTCCTGAACTTTCCAGAGGGTTCTTTAAAAATATCCTTTTTCTATTTCTCCTTGATTGAGGTAGGTTTTCTGAATGAGGGGGAAGCTCCTCACAGGTCATCTAACACCTCTAAAATGCCACACCCACCCCCCAAGAGCAGGAGAGGAAGCTCTGGCAGGACTCCCAGAACTCAGAGCGGAAATGTAACATCCTGGCCACCTACCCGTGGGAGGCCTTGCTCAGGGAGGGAAGGAAGGGGACTGAGCAGCTGGAAATGGGATTGCCCGGGAGAGAACCACCTCCCACACTGGCTGTCTGCTTAGCTCCCTGCGGGCTGCTCAACAGCTGGTCTTTCCACCTGGGGGCCCCATGGCTGGTGCACCACAGATGCCAGGTGTGTGGCTGAAGAGGGAGCGCTGTGACCAAAGCTGCATTTCTGAAAAAATGATGCTGGTCATGAGGGGGGGACAGATCTGAGCTGGAGAGAGGCATGGGGGGAGCCTGCAGAGCCCAGCTTCTTCATGTCCCTTCCGGTCCTTCAGCACAGTGGCACCCTTTCCAGCACACCAACTGGGTGGTTGACCCTTCAGAGTCCAGAGCCCTAAATAGGCCCCCATCACCGCCTTCCATTCTGTCTTAATTATGTACTGGTGGACAAGTCTTCTCTGAAGGCAGATTGGATCCAAGATGGTAGCTTGGGTTTTTGTTTCATTTCACATCACATATTTAGGGAACACATAGCAAGGGTCTTTCCAGCTAGTGAAATCTGGTTGACAACCCTAACGGTCAGATTGTGTGGAAAATAGAACTATAGCCTTTGTTGGACCTGGGAAGGGCCCCTCCCCACTACATGATAATAACTACAGAATAACTTGAGAATGAAACCAGGTTGTGGTTTTTTGTTTGGTTTTTGTTTTGTTTTTGCAGTGGGGTACTGGGGGTTTAACTCAGGGGCACTCAACCACTGAGCCCCAGCCCCAGCCCTGTTTGGTATTTTATTTAGAGACAGGGTCTCACTGAGTTGCTTAGCACCTCACTTTTGCTGGGGCTGGCTTTGAACTCGAGATCCTCATGCCTCAGCCTCCTGATCTGCTGGGATGACAGGCGTGTGCCACTGCACTCAGCTGCAACCAGATCTTAAACTGTTAGTTTTCTAACTCCCGAGTCAGGACCCTGTTTGGGAACAATCCCTTAAGTTTGCTGTTAGTAGGTACGGTTGCCTAAAAAGGCTTTCATTTCTGAGGACCGGCTCAGACGAGCCCAAACAAACCATTTTCAAAATTAGTTTGGGCCACAAGGGTCTTATAAAACTCATTTTAAACTGCAGCAGGATCCTCTTCTGCTCTCATTTTCATGGAATTGGAGTCTGCTTTCCCCTTCCTAAACAGAAAGAAGCTTGAAATGCACCTCTGAGACTAGGACAGGCGATAACACACCCAGTTTTCTGACCCACTCTCAGATGCTGTGACAAAGAAGAACCGTAGAAAGAGAAAGGTAAAAAAGCTGCATTGATAACTTCTGGGCTGATGATTACCCTCAGACCCTTCCTTTCTTTTCTCCTTCAAAGGAGGCCCAAGACTCCTGGGCAGACAGCGGTACCTGGAAAACTGTTACAGGCTCATGCCCAGATATGCGCAGTGTGTGCTTGCACATGTAGCTATGTGTATGGGCTAAGCATGTGTGCATGTGTGTGCATCTGTATGTTATACACAAGTGTGCACAGGGGTGTCTGTGCACACGTGTACACATAGAAGCATTTGTACGAGAAGGCCAAGAACACGTTCGCAAGTCTGCTTCATCTCCAGAGGGGTGTTCCCTCCTCCGGTCCTTCTAAGCAAGGCCATATCCTTTTGCAGAGTGCTTAAGGGCAGTGAGTTGCAGCATAAGCAGCCGAGTGGGAAAGCCTCATCCAGAACCCAGATTCACACCTTACTCATGTGTTCTTGGCCAAATGATGTACCTCTCAAAGCCTTGTTTTTGCCGTCTGGAAAATGAGCATTTAAAATAGTGCCTACACTTCACCTGGAAATTTTTAAATTATTATTAATGAGATATTATGTGTGAAATACAGCACAAGGAAGAGCACACGATAAGCACTCAAGAAATGAAAGCTGACGGTAGGCATGGTGGTGCACGCTGTAATCCCAGCAACTCAGGAGGTGGAGGCAGGGGGATTGCAAGTGTAAAGCCAGCCTCAGCAACTTAGCAAGACTCTGTCTCAAAGTAAAAAAATAAATAGGGCTGGATTTGATCCCCAGTAAAGAGAAAAAGAAAAGAAGAGGTGGAGGGAAGACAGAGAAGGAAGGAAGGAAGGAAGGAAGGAAGGAAGGAAGGAAGGAAGGAAGGAAGGAAGGAAGGAAGGGAGGGAGGGAGGGAGGGAGGGAGGGAGGGAGGGAGGGAGGGAGGGAGGGGAAGGAAGGAGAAGGAAGGAGAAAGAAATGCTAGCTATTATTATTATGATTCCTTTTTAACTCATGGTTGCAAAGAGAGGCTCAAAGGGAAACAGCTGGCTGTTTTCTAGCCCTGGGTGCTATACGTTTCACTTTTTCTCCTGTGAGGCCTCTGGCTCTTTTGGGGGTTTCTAAACCCAAGTTGGAGGTCTGAGGCTCTGGGTGATTTCATATTCTTCCTCATCTTTTATCTCTCAAAAGTCCGGCTGCTCAGGTTTCCTCGGCACCACTAGACTGTCCTGGGATCCCCAGGGACCCTGTGTTTGGGCTGTCTTTGCTTCACAGGAGAATGCCCAGATCCTAGTTGCCATCCAGCAGCCCTAGGATCCCCCAGGATCCTAAATTGCTAAATCACAGTGGACTAGGTCTGGGGCCAGTCGTGGCAGTGCGCAGCTGCAGGAGTCCCACCACAAAACCTTCCTTTGACCTGGGCCTTGTGAGCTCAGATGTCAGCTGAGTGGAAATCTCAGGGAAGAAAGCTCTGGCTCTGGGAATCTTCTTCATTCAATTATGCCCTCAAGGCTTCCTGTCCCATCTCCAAAAACAAATAAAACACTCATCTTTTGGGTTGTTGTGAAGTAGTTCAGGGTCAAATAGCCAGAGTTTAGGTCTTTGGGATTTAAATATTATTCCATCCCTCACTTCCTCAGTGGTTCTAGCCTTCCCCGCCCACCCCCCTAGTGGCAGGGCCTCATGCATGCAAGGCAAGCACTTTACCAACTGAGCTATACCCCCATACCCCCTGATTCTAACTTTTTTAAGTCTCAGTTTAAATGGGGATAGGATACTATTGTGCCTGCCTTGTGTGAGTGTATAAGGATTGAATGAGACACCTCCCACACAGGCCTGGTGCTTGGCCCACCGCCTGTCCTCAGTACTGTTTCCCTTCACTATTGCTAAGATGGCAGCCACATTGCATAGAGAGAGCAGTGGGCTTGGGAAGTCATGGAGGCACACTTGGCCAGACATTGAGGTTTTTCTCTGTGCATCTTTGGGATCTCTGAACATGCCTCCTCCTAGGCACCCAGAGAGGCTTCCCTGACTCAAGGAGGTCTAGATAGAAGGCGGAGTCCCATGCCTTCCAAGTGAGTTGGAGGAAAATTCCTTGTCATACAAAAGTGGTCCTCTTCCCAAAGAGCTCTCGTGGGGGAGGGGGAATGTCCCTGCCACCATTGCTTCTAGAGTCCCCTGAGTCTGGCCCTTCTATCTGTCCTAAGGAAAAGAAAGCTGGGGCTCTGGGTCAAGTATGAGCCACTACCTGGAGTAGGGTGGACTGGGGCAGGATGACACCCTGCCCTTCTCCTCCAAAGCCCTGGGCAGGGCTTCCCATCCAGAGGAAGCAGGCCCCATCAGCTTATCCTTGGGTGGAGTTTCCCGAAGGCAACTGTTTAAAGGCAAAACATTGTTCCCAAGTTCCGCTGGGTTTTCATATCCACCCTGCTGAGAACTCCTCCAAGAACAAAGTGAGATTTTAAAAAGCCCACGGAGTTACTTGGAGCCAAAGCCAATTAAAAGGAAGAGAAATATCTGGCCCAGTCTCAATTCCAAGGTGGTCTGTGCCTGGGGAAGAGCAGGGAGAAACCTCGGGACACAGACCCCAGCCCGGTTCTATTGTGTTTGGACAAAATACTTTCACAATGGGCCAATATTTTGTCTGTAGAATGGGTTGATAAAGTTTGGGCCCCAGAAAGAAGCCTGGTATAGGGAAGACAAGAAGATATTCTTGTCCCTTTTGGTCCCAGCTTCGCAGCTACTGCCAGTGAGACCTTGACAAGTTCTTGTCCACCTCAGAGCCTCGCTTCTTTTATGGAGACACCCAAGCTGGGCTCTAGCCATCCTTGCAGTCCACACCTGTGTCAAGGTCATGGCTGCGGGGGGTTGAGATGGGTATGAAGAGGAGCGCGTGCTGGATAGATCCGAAGGATGGAAGCCTCTAAGAAGGCTTCCAGAAAGTCGAAGCAAACAAAGCTGTGTGCTCATTTCGACATCCTCTGTTCTGTTCATCAGCCAGGCTACATGGATCATAACTGTTTGTCGTTCAAATTTTAAGACAGCTGCCACATAAGCATGGCTCTGTAAGGTGGTAAGAAAAATGACCAGGGAAAGGCCATGTGGAGGCCAAGGGGCACTCATCATTGTACAAGAAACTTCTACCCTAAAGAGAAAGTGGCGTAGGTGAACTTAGGTCCCTTCCACTCCAGTTCAATGTGGGAAATATATAATGAGCCCCTACTGTGTGTTGGACCCACTGTGCTGACTGGGGCTGAGGTGGGCCTGGAGCTGGGGCTGGTGAATGAACAGCCCTGTCTTCAGAGCACTCAAGGTCTCCCTACCCAGATGGTTTATGTCTGCTGACTACATCTCCATGTGGTTCCTTCCCGGGTCCCTTGCTGGTCCTGGAGCATAGACTGGATAACTGAGACATGGGACTTGCCACCATGGCCTTCCCCTTTCCCCTTTAGATTCCTCCTTTTTCCTTTGAGTACTGTCAAGATCCTATCTCCCAAACCTGGCTGCCCCAAACCAATAATTCTCATTTAACAGACACTTGGAGGAAACTAACTATATCAGGCCTGGTCTCCGCCCACAGGTGTTTAGCCCAGTCAATAAGGGCCCGCTGACGCAGCCTTGACCAGCAAACACTTTTGGACACACTTAGGGCTCTCTCCGCCCAGGTTCTATTTAGTCCCTACAAGTGGGGCTAATGACCAGCATTGTGAGTTCCCCATGACCATGGAGGCTTAAGATGTCACTCTGGGATGAGCTAAGACCCCACAGTGGAAGAACTTTCCCTGGAGGCAAGACTGAATTCCAGTACCACCTGGGTACTTAACTTACATGCCTTCAAGGATATATTTCTAACCAAATAAATGAGAAAAATAGAGAAGAAAAATAGGAATTGAAAATGAGATTCTGCATGCTGTTCCAATCTATGTGTGTGTCCTTTTGTGACTGACCCTACTGATGGTCATCAATCTCCCCAATTCTTTCTTGCTGGCCAAGATCCTATTTTTCCCTTTGTTCATCTTCCAGGTTTCCCATGTGTTCAGAGAAAGTTGAGACCCTCCCCAACCATGGGGCATCTTGATTAGTTAACCTTCAAGACAACTTTGATAATTCTGTGCTCTTTTTCCATGAATGATTTAGGAATAGGGTTTTGGCTTTTTGTTTTTGTTTTTGTTTTTGAGATGGGATCACTGTGTTGTGAGTTGGTCCCTGAGCTTAAGAGATCTTTCTGCCTCAGTCTCCCAAGTAGCTGGGGCTACAGGTAAATACCACTGTGTCAGGTTTATGTTGCATTTTGACCAATGAAATTTTGGGGGTCAGATTGAATGAGTGTTTGGGTGAGGGTGCTTTTGTGGAAGGCATCTTTACTCTTAAAAATAGGTAAAGGAGCTGGGCACGGTGGCACATGCCTGTAATCCCAGCGGCTTGGGAAGCTAAAGCAAGAGGATCATGAGTTCAAAGTCAGCCTCAGCAACTTAGCAAGGCCCTAAGCAACTTAATGAGGCCCTGTCTCAAAAACTGGGGATGTGGCTCAGTGGCTAAGCACTTTTGGGTTCGATGAATCAGAGAATCATCCCTTTTCCTGCTTCTGGGCATTATTTTGATGCATGAAATGGCAGTGTCCATTTTAGTATCATAGAGGAAAGACAAGAGAATTACAGAGGTCAGCTGAGGCCACTGGACCACTGACTTAGCCACGTGCCACCCTGTCTTTGGACTTCTTGTTCCATGAACCAATCAGTCCTCTGCTGTTTAAGGCACCATTAAATGGTCTTTATATTTCCTGTGACCAAAAGCATCCTCAACAATGTACCCCAGTATGAGGGCGACTAGGGAGATGCTAATCTGCGGTTCCCACAGTTGGGCTCAGCTCCTGTGTCTCTCACAGCCTGAGTGTCAACAAACCATGCGAAGTCTCGAGTCTGGAGATGTGTGTTTTTATACAACGTGATCCCGAGTACAAGCCAACAGCAGCATCTGGTCCGTAACAGAAGAAGGAGGTGTGTTTTGAGACTAGAACAAACAGTGACTCCACTGGGCGCACTGATGGTGCTCCTGGGAGACTTAAGGAATGCTCAGGGCGGTTTTGCTCGTTGAGCCTTTTGCCTTTTGTCTACAGAAACTAAACCCTTCATGGGATGCACATGGACTGTGCAGTGGAAGCAGAGAGTGGTCCCCAAGGAGAAGGAAGTAGGGACCACTGTAACCTGATTGAAGAGATAAAACTTAAATGGCAGGATAGAGCACAGCAGATTAATCCAGAGAACTCTCTATAATGGGAGCTGGAGGCTGATGGAGAAGGCTAGTCTGGGAGTCCTCTGCTGTTTAAGGCAGAGGACTCTCAAAAGTGGGGTCTAGGTTGTGCTCTGTCATGAACAACTCCCAATTCCATGCTTTAAAACACTGAAGCTTTAGTTCCCACTCATCCTCCATGCCCATTTGTGAGCTGGCTGTCATTACCCTATTCCTAGGACTTTGGCTCAGAATTGCCATTATCAGCTGGGCACCTGTAATCCCAGGCTCAGTAGCCGGAGGCAGAAAGATGGAGAATTCAGAGCCAGCTTCAGCAACTTAGCAAGGCCCTAAGTAACTCAGCAAGATCCTGTCTCTAAATAGTAAAGTATATATATAAAAAAGTGCTGGGGTGCTGGGGCTATAGCTCAGTTGGTAGAGTGCTTGCCTTGCATGCACAAGGTCCTGAGTTTAATTCCTAGCACCACAAAAGGTGGGGAGGGGGCGCACTGGGATGTGGCTCAGTGCCAAAGCACCCTTGGGTTCAATCCCTGATACCAAAAGAATAATAATAATAATAAGTATTACCACTACCCAGCTAAGCAGGGTGGTGCACACCTGAAAACCCAGCAACTTGGGAAGCTGAGGCAGGATGATCACAAGTTTGAGGCCAGCCTCAGCAATTTAGCAAGGCCATCCCCCTGCCTCAGCCTCCCGAGTCACTAGGATAGAGGCCTGAGCCACCACACCTGGCTCAAGGTGCCCTCTGGTACATTCAGGTCCATTCACAATTTCTTTTCTTTTTGTCTTATTATGCTTTCACCCAGTGACAGACAACTGGCGATTCTAGGGAATCTGAGTATAACTGGTTCCATCCCATGCAGGGCTTCCCTCTCCTCCTGGGCCAATTCTTTATTTTTATAATAACTAGGATCAAGGGCTAGGGATGTGGCTCAAGCGGTAGCGCACTGGCCTGGCATGCGTGCGGCCCAGGTTCAATCCTCAGCACCACATACAAAGAAAGATGTTGTGTCCGCTGAAAACTAAAAAAATAAATAAATATTAAAATTCTCTCTCTCTCTCAAAAAAAAAATTAAATTAAATAACCAGGATCAAAATAAGAATGCTCTCAGTCGATGCCCCTCCTTAGCCGCCTTGCTGTCTTCGATATTCAGTGTGATATTCTGTCTGCTCTTGTTCAAACTCACAAGCTATTTTGTCTATAGATTTCTACACTCCATCCTGTGGCCATCTGCCCTCAGCCAAACCAGTCTCCCTGCAGATCCTTCAGTGTGTCCCTGCTTCTCCACCCAGACCCCGAGCTCAGCTCCCACATTCTGTTCACACTGTCCCGTTAACTCTCCAACACTGCTCCCAGAAGCGTTAAACAGGAAAGAAAGGAGCTGTGAAAATTAGCAGAGCACAGACAGGGACTACAGACAGAGAGGTCCATGCTAGGGATCTGGAAGCTGAGGCTGAAGGACTTACTCATCTAACTGTGTGTCTAGGTGGGAAGATGTCTAAAAATACAAACAACAGTAAGTGTTGGCGAGGATGTGGAGGAAAGGCACACTCATACACTGCTGGAGGGCAGCAATGGTGCAGCCAATATGGAAAGCAGTATGGAGATTCCTTGGGAAACTGGGAATGGAACCACCATTTGACCCAGCTATCCCTCTCCTCAGTCTATACCCAAAAGACTTAAAAACAGCATTCTACAGGGACTCAGCCATATCAATGTTTATAGCAGCACAATTCACAATAGCTAAACCGTGGAACCAACCTAGA